>NC_137050.1:9841170-10363670 GCF_032717465.1 Coenobita brevimanus | reverse complement strand
TTGATTATTTTCCTCTATTAACTATATGATCTGCTTATGCAGGAAGAACAAGAGCCCTGGAGAGGCTCTGCATTCCTTGTCATTGTTCATCCTGTTTAAAATGTGAATAAATCAATTAATTAATTAATAAATAAAACATAAGTAAAAGGTAAGGATTAAATTTAAAAAATTTTCCTCGTAGCTAATATTTTTCTGAAGAATATGAAGATTTTACCCTCAAATTCCTTTCCACTGTCCTACCTGCAAATAATAATAATAATAATATTGAAGATATATATCTCTTTCTGCACATTTCTTTGCTTCTCCTTCCCACTATAAATTACTACATAAACAAATAAATAACCTTAATATACTCTCTCACTATTACAGATCCTTCCTACGGTGAATAAAATTGCCTGATGACAGGGTGATTAAAATATATACAGAAAGTTCTCACGGTGCTGAGGCTAACCCGGTAGTAGCGAAATTCTCCCATGGTGAAGAGCCACGGTATGACACGGATATTCTTGCAACGGCCAGACTACTTTATTTCAGCTTGTGGGAGACTACCAAATCGAAAGGTTAAATATAGCCGCCATCAATCCCATCAGCATGACAGGACTTTCGCAAGCTGAACATAACCGTTTGGCAGCAGCAAGAACAGAATGAAACAGGATGCCACCTACTGACGCAGTTGTAATCTGGATCAAGAAGAGGTTGTGAAGCCTTATTATATATATATATATATATATATATATATATATATATATACCGGTATACATTGAAGTCTCTCCTAAACTACATATAATTATCTGGAAGTGGAAAGAATTAAAAAAAACAAAAAAAACATTCAGCTCTAAGTATAGTCGCTGATAGTCATTTCCCTGAGACCCACCAGTCCTCCCACATACCACAGACCATCACAAGCAACTAATTCAGAGCTAGTCCGCACCATCCCTGTTGAACTGGGTGCATGCTATGGTTGTCTCATTCATGACCGGTGTAATCTATGTATTATCGAGGTAGGCTAATGAGATCGAATACCCGTACTTTCGAACAGATCATTTGATTACTACCTCCCACTAATATAACTAAGCTAACTTAACCTTTTCCTAAGTTGCATTAATATCGTCTAGAGGCAGCAAAGATAAACAGAACAGACCCTTTTCTAATCCCTCTCTATATGATACGTCCTTGCTAAGTTGGGTAAAATCGTCTGGTGGCAACAAGAATGAATTACAAAAATCATCATCGTGGAGAAGTTCCTAATTTGGGTGAGAGTAATGTCGTCATTTCGACACCACGGTTTTGTAAGTCAGACGAACATGCATGGGAGAAAAATCGAAAAATAAAACTGAAAAACTTGTGGACAAATGTGAAAGGCAGAATAGGTCAGCATGCATGACCCTACACTGAAGTCACACATGATTGGCAGAAATTCTCTCTCTCTCTCTCTCTCTCTCCCTCTCTCTCTCTCTCGCTCTCACACACACACACTTCAGTAACCATAATCACACCCCACATAAGAACGTTCCTGTACCAGATATTCTGCGTCGTGGGATCGCCACCAACTCTCTCTCTCCCTCTCTCTCTCTCAGGCCCAACTGGGAGTACCCAAGTTCGATTCTCTGGCAGGTCAGACTCTGGGACAAATTTCGTTTCCTTCTTGTCCTTGTTCACCCAATAGTATAATTGGGGAGCTAGATGTAAATTCTATCGTTGTGTCGTATTCTAGGGGAAAGTTGGAACTCAGCAAACAATGACTGCCTTACTGGCCCTCGCACAGTCGATAGGCATACTTTAAGCCTTTTTTTTTCTTCTCTCCCTCACTGATATACTTTGCCTATGGGATGTATTTTAGAAAGCTTCGTAGCACATCTTCCTTAGCGATTTATTCTGCACATTACCCCTTAACATTATCTTACATGGTACTATATCGTGTGAAGGTCAGTATACTTTGCATCAATAGGATAAAAAAAAAAAAAAGGATATTTCGGGACTTGTCCAGAATTAATCGCCAAGAAAGAGGTGTTATACTATCTCCAAAGCCACTTACAATACACGCCTGTGACACCTTGATATCCTCTCATGTGTTATTGATGCAAAACAGGTCGATATAAAAAAAAATTACAAGTCTCTCTCTCTCTCTCTCTCTCTCTCTCTCTCTCTCTCTCTCTCTCTCTCTCTCTCTCTCTCTCACACACACACACACACACACACACACACACACACATGGGTGGAACACTCGAACTTTACTATCGTTTCCCTGTCGCAACTATGTATGATCCGTTATCCCGGGAAAGACAAGGAAAGGAGGTTGCAGAGTCTTCCCATGTCCCCTTTTCCTCCTATAATATACAAATAAATACATAAACAATGTTACAAGAGGAAAATTATCGTGTTATATCCGTTTTCAGTAGGAAGAACGACAAAAGGAGTGTGTAGAATCTCCTTTTGCCTCTAGTTCCTCGTACAAACACAAGCCTAAGTTACAACAGGGAATCAGTCGTATGTTAGAGAATCTCACCCAGATCGTTAATTAGGAACCCTAGGCCAACGAGGGGACGATTCTTAGGTCTATATTCACATAGGCTTGGTAGGCTTTATAGCATCTCTTTCTCAATAACTTATTTTACGATTCACGCCCGATTTTTTTATACTTTATATCTGGCTTTCATTCTCTCTTCTTTTATTTGCAAAAACCGCAGGCAACATATACAGTACTAACGCACCAGATAGACAAAAAAAAAAAATCGTTAAGGAAGTATTCTATGAAGACGGGAATACATAATTTTGTGAATCCAGGTTCAGGTAAGAAAATATCATCGTTCGGAAGGGGTTGTTGACATCAGCGCTGGGAAGCGGTTGGTAACGTCATGGCTGGGAAGGGCTTGATGACGTCTGGATACCAACACGAAGAGTAGTGCTGGAAGCCGGAAACCAAGAGGGGAGGGGAGGAGGGAAGGGTGAAGCAGCAGTGTTGCGGGGGGTGAATAAAACCGTCTTGTGGTCGGAAATGGCAGTATAAATTAAAAGAATTGGTTAATCAGCATGAAGAAAAGAGAGGGAAGGAAAGGAAGGAAGAAAAGAGGGAGGAGGAGGGAAGGGGAAGGGAGCAAAGAAAGAGGGAAAGGAAAGAAGGAAGGAAAAAGGGGAGTGGGAAGGGAAAGCGAGAGGGGGAGAGGTAAAGGGGCGTTGTCGTGGAAAGTGAGGCGGATATCCTAAAAAAAATCGCGTGGTGGAAGGGAGAATAAAACATAATAAACATCATCGTAGTGCATGGAGGACGGATAGCGAGGGAAGGAGGAGGGAGTGGAGTATTATACGAACGAGAGAGAGAGAGAGGGAGAGAGAGGTGGAGACATCGTCAACGACATCAATTAGATGGTAGAAAGAATAAAACACAGAATTTAATAATGAGGGGAAAATGCAGAATGTAAAATAACAATATGTAATAAAACAAAAGCAAAGAATGGCCAGATTAACAAGAACATATTATTCCATGAAACCGGAAGGTAAAGGAGGAGGTTGTAAAATGGCAGTGGAAGGGAAGGGTGTGTGTGACGTGGACATCCTGAGTAGAGTCGTCCGGTGAAAGCAAGAACACAAGACTGCATAAAAACACAAAAGATCGTTCTGCTAAAGTGGTAGTGGTGTAGTGCCGCTGACGCCCTGAAGTAAAACGTCTGGAGGTAGAAAAAAATGAAATATATAAAAGACATCATCCTACTGAAAGGGAGCCGGAGAGTGAGGGGGGGAGAGAGAGGGGGGGAAGCAGGGGAGAGGGGAGGGGGAGGAAGAGAGGGGGCAGGAGGAAGAGGGTAGTGTCCGCCAAGAAGGTAAAAAATAAAAGAAAAAGAACGAAAAGAAAAAGAAAAAATTATAAAAGTCTTGTGGTTCAGCGGACATCCTGTTCAGTCCTTTACTCTCTGGACGTCTCTTACACTTCACTCCCACTGGCGTTGGAGGATTCCATTTACCCCAGTCCCATCATTTTGTTTTGTTCCTGCCGCCTCCGAACGATTTTATTTTGCTCAGAAGTTTTTCGACATGGGGGATTACATAATTCCATCAGTACGAGTGATCACTCCAAAGTTGAATAAAATGGCCTGGAGATGGCAAGAATGAACTAATGCGCCGTGGTAGTGAAAGGGTTAAATACAGCTTCCATTAACTTATGCAGTATGAGACTGAAGACGCCATGACAAGGCTGCTGGTGACTCTCGTGGTGGTGGGGGTCGGCGATCAAAGCCAAGCCCACAGTACGGTAAGAAACGCCTTCACGCGGTGACATCGATATGAGCGGGTGCCTCTATTGCCAGGTTCTATAAACGTCTCTCAGTTCCTTCCTTATCCTCTGAAAGGAGGATGGTGGGCTGCGAAAGGACGACTTAAGCCTGCAGTCAACTGGGTTCACGTTTCAGGCAACTTCTGGCAACATCAACAACAAGTCAAGAAGTCATTCCTAAGTTGCAAAATCGTCTGGAGGTAGCAATACTAAACTAAACTCCTGTCATCGTAGTGAAAAGGTTCATTCAGCTTGGCCAGACCCCTCGTGCTGAAAGGGGTTACAAACAAAAACTGATGACCCTCTCAATCCTAGATTTTTTTTCTTTACTTCTTCTTGCTATCTGCACACGATTTTATTCAAATCAGGAAAGCTCTGTCGTACTGAAGGGATTAAGGAAGGCTATATCTAACCTCACCAGTTCGAAAAATCTATCTTTGGCTGAATTAAATCATCAAGAGACAGGCAGGATAAAAAACGTTCCAGGCTGACTGTTAACCCCTTCAATACTATGGATTTTTTATATTTTTGCTGTCATAGGTTCGTATTCTAGTCACTGAAGATTTCGTAACACCTCTCTCTTAGCAGTTTTTTCTGCATATTACACTTCAATATCCTCTTGCATGTTAATGATGGAAACATGACTATATTAAAACTATATAAATGGTACACAAACATCCGTTAAGGTGTATTATGCAAAAGTATATCGCTACGGAAGAGGTGCTACGAAGCCTCCTATGCCACTTACAATACTGGCCATCATACGTAATGAGGAAGTCGAGTTTACTTCATTAATTTATGGGATTTTCCTCAAGTGATTAAAATCCTCTGGTTCTACTGTGAATAAAATATGCCGTGCGTTCCAAGTATGGTATCAGATGGTTTGCTGAGGTACACTGAACCTAACCTTCACGTGAATAACATCGTCTTGTATTAGCCTAAAAAGATATCTAATGTCTATAAGAGGGAAAGGGTCAATAAATAAATATCGGTAAAATCCAGTTCCATATTACCTTCTGGTGTAGGTTAAGCAACAGTAGTCATGAACATTTGATAACGAAGCAAAATGAATGCATGAATATACAAGGGTGTAGGCAGGAGATGCTAACAGAGTCACTTCATTGCTGTACATAATAATACAACAAGCAATGATTTCTGAAACCCAGAGATGCCATTTCGGAGCCAATGGTACTTTCAGAATATCATGTAAGACTTTCACAACTGTTCGACTAAAAAATGGAGAGATATTATTCTCCGCAACTGAACTATTTATGGTCAACAGTTCGTCATCATTTCCCTGCTGGCTGGTGGCGATGGAAGGTGTTACAGGAAACATTTTTATGTGATAGAAATATGACGCACTCAAGACAAATAAATGAGAAAGAATGATACTCTCAGACGTTCAGAAGGAATGAGAAATATGGAAGGTAGGATACAATGCATGCTGACAGGAAATTGTGTGCGAACTCGTGATGATACACACATGACCACAGCTTTGCCTCTATTTTCATCCCCTTGTCGACATAAAGACTCCGGGTCGCATTCTGAATGTAACAGAATTCGCAGTATCTATTCCAACGCCTTTTTTTTTTTTTTTTTTTTTTTTTGCTTAATTTTATTTATTTCCATTTTTAACATATTACACATTTTCATTCTCTTAAACGTTCCTGAGTCAAACTATGTCGATACTAGAAATATATGAATAACGCAAGAGAATATCAAGGTGTAATAAGCACAAAAAATTGCTAAGAAAAGCGTGCTGCGAAATCTCCCATGTCATCCAAGGTAAAGTGCATGTTAAAAATTAAAAACAAAACATCAACAACACTAATAATAATAATAATAATAGTAACAACAACAACAACAACAATAATAATAATAATAATAATAATAATAATAATAATAACACCATGCGGACGGTTTTTGCTTGTAAGATGTAGCTCAGACAGGGAAGGCTTGGATAATGTGATGACTGTGAGGTCCATTTCACTGGGCACTCTGTTCATAGCTCTCCTACTTTTGTGTTTTCTCTTCCCTGTTTCTGGATCCTATACCAACCAATTATGATGGTGAAAAGTAGATGATGATGATGATGATGTTGACTGCCCGAGGCCCCTGTTTGCTATTATACGCAGACACAGTTTAAATGTAGCACATGACTGTCACTCCGGCTAATAACCTTAAACCACTAGCCCACCAGGCGTCTCATAGGAAGGGTAAATCACAATGTGGAATAATGTGGTGGATATGAATGAGGCAGGGTGAAGCAGGAATGGTACCTAGGCAGGCATTAGGACGCGTGGTGTGAAGATGGTGCAAGGGGTATGAGTCACACTACCAGGAAAGCTGTGCCGTCACTCCTCAAAGTCACACTCACCCAACCCTCCCATCCCATCCCAGCCACACAACACAACACAGCCCTACTCACACACACACACACACACACAAACTATTGACCGCATGTGTATAGTAAGTGTATATACAACCGTATTCCAAGCGGTATAGGATACTTCGCAGTACCTCTTCCTAAGCGATTTCATTTCGCATATTACACCTTACCAATCTCTTACATGTTGTTTATGTCGTATTAGTATCGACCTTGTATTTAATAATAACAAACAAAAGTATATTAAGGTGTATTATGCAGAATCAATAGCTATGGAAGAACAGGTGTTACGAAATTTACGATGCCAGTTACAAGTCTACATCTCACACAGTAACCAAGGACAGGTAGGCAGCGTCAATTACTGTATATTCTTACTACGCATCTTCAACGTATATACCAACCCTCACTTGATCGGGACAACTCTAGGACTGGTTTTTAGTTAACACCAGAGTGAGACACAGAAGCCTGATGGGATTGAAGATATTACTCATCTTTTTCGTAATTCGGGCCGGCCAGACTCTTAAAGGCAGTTTGTTTTCCCTCGTCCTTGTTCACCCAACAGTGGGCTATAACTGACTACCTGGATGTAAAATATTATAGTGCATCTCGTGTCCTAGGAGTCAATAGGCATTAATTAATCTACGCCTCCTCCCCCTCCTCATCCTCCTCTGTGTGTCACCGCCTTGCCTCGTCACGCACACCACAACGCATATACGCCCTTTAACCCTCTCACTACTCCGGAAATACTGCTGGCTGCCATCGGACGATTATACTCAGCATAAGAACGACGAACAAACCTTAGGATAACCCCTGCACCAAGATCATCTGCACTACGATAGCCTCTTCTTCGTACTATTCTTGCTATCTCCAGACGATTTTATTCAGCTCAGGAGATTATTCGAACTGGAGGGGTTAGAGACAGCTTTCATTACACATCTAGACGGTGCTGATGAGGGGCGCCTTCATGTGGTGGCACCGATATGACTGGGTGGTGGAGCTGCCCTGATGTAAAAACGTCCCTCATTCCCCTCTCTATCCCCAAAAGGAGGATGGTGGACTGCAGAAGGAGAGTTTTGACCTGCAGTCCACAGAGTTCACATTCAAATGAGCCTGGAGCTACTACTACTACTACTACTACAACAACTACTACTACTACTACAGCTTGGGTGCCCTACTAAGCTAAGGAAAGTCGACTGATAGGAGTAAAAGCGAAAAAAAAAAAAAAAACAGCATGGAGAGAACTACGCGTCCCACAATAAACAGGGCTGTACTCGACGAATATTTGGCTCTGGTGACTTCGTAGTGCATTTTTCTTTGCGATTAATTACGAATATACAACGAAATAAAAAGGTAATATGTAAAATACACAGCTGGAGAAGAGGTGTTACAGAATCTCTAGTTACTTAGAACACAGTCCTTAGTGGCAGAAAACAAGTAATTCGTTGTGTGTGTGTGTGTGTGTGTAAGTTGTTTTCTTTAGTTGTCTTGATTGTTTGATTGTTAGATACAGTACCTCGACAGAGATGATTTGGCCGAAGAATCAATAGTATGTTCTATCAAAAGCATGTAGAATTTAATTACCGTATCCCATGGGCATTAGGTTATACTACTGAAAAAAGGAACGTCATTAATGATTAGCAAAAAAAAAAAAAAAAGTAGACAAGAAAAGCTCTCGGTTTGTACATGCTTCTTTTTTTCCTTTTTTTTTTTTTTTAACACAATCGGTAGAGAGGTGGCCTGTAGTCCTAACGGACCCAGGTTCGAATCCCGGCTGGGGCAGGGAACAGTTTAAGGATTTGAATTTCATTAAATCAGGCTTTACTGATCTACCAGAAGACCTGCCGACATGTCGTAAAAATACCCCCGCTAATACCAATACACCACTCCTGTATGAGACAGCCTTAGCATGTATTCAATATGGACGGTGGGTATTAGCGCCGAAGTGGTGACATGTAGAGGTGTATGGTATGTAGGAGGACTGCTGGGCCTTGATAGCAGGCTGTGAAGCCTATGCCCAGAGTCGGACACATAAAAAAAAAAAAAAAAAAAAATAAGCTAATCGAAGCACCTGAACAAACAAAATCGTAACAAACACGCTATCTTTTGCCACATTCAAAATAGAACAATAGCTAGACCTAACATTCACGGGGGAGGAGGGAATCAGCGCCCTGATAAATAGGAGGGAAATGCCTTTACCATTTCTTTTCACCCTGAGAGAGAGAGAGAGAGAGAGAGAGTTCACCGCAGTGACGAGTCCTCTGTTCCACTCTTGATTCTCTATACAATCTTATTCCAGATGAAAGAGGGCCTCGCCGTGAAAGGGTTAACTTCTTCAAGTGCTTCATTTATATATAATAAATAACTCTCTTTTCCCTATATCTATAACTCTCTGCTGAGTTAAATCGTCATTTGTTAGCACCAATAGTATTCTACAATTATCCATGAAAAGGTTATTGGTACCAGTATCAACGCTCAGGCTTCTCTCCTCTCTCTCTCTCTCTCTCTCTCCTGCATAAAATCGTATGGCATTAGCTGTAATACAGTAATACAGTCGTGCTAATCAGGGGAGTGTTAAGGTGTAACAGGGTAAACAAACCTCCGTGGTAGAGGTGCTACGTATGTTTCCGATATTCTGTGAGCAAGGTTGTATGCTATCGGCGGTATGCTATTTGTATCTTTTAATATAAACATACTTTGCATTAGTATTTATGTTCCACAGGATATTGAGGTACACTAGGTTAAACATATCGTAGAAGCAGATGCGTTAGGAAGCCACCTAAAATCTATGAGCAGGGGTTGTGTTATCTGAGGCACGGAAATAAAAGTGCAAACATAGGAAGGCCGGACTCCGTTCCCGGACTCTTTTGGGGGTCTCTCTCTCTCTCTCTCTCTCTCTCTCTCTCTCTCTCTCTCTCTCTCTCTCTCTCGCAGCTAAGAAAAAAAAAATCGTCTGATGGTAGCAAGAATAACATCAAAATATGTCATCAAACTAAATGAGCTAACATCTGCTTGGCCCTCGGTCATATTCCCCCTTGGTTCACCCGCCCTTGGTTACACTCGCCTCTTCAGTCTGATGACTTTAACGCTAGACAATTATATGAAACTATTTCTGTTCAACTCAAGGATGGAAGGAGTTGTTTAAGGCTATATCTGACCTCCTCCAGTTCGACAAGCTTTTTCATGGCTGAGTAAAATCATCAGGGATTGCAAGAACAAAATATAAAATACGTTATAATATTGAAGGGCTCAGAACAAGGGCGCGAAGGTAAAGTCAAGCCTCCAGTAACCTCTTATGGTAATTTATGATATTCATGCTGAGAATCTCTCTCTCTCTCTCTCTGTATATCTATCTATCTATCTCTCTATATCATCATCATCATCAGCAGCCATAACTAGTCCACTGCTGAACAAAGGCCTCCCCCAACCTTTTCCACGAATTCCTTGACTGAGCCAATCTTTGTCACGTTTTCCCTGCAAATTTCTCTATCTCATCTCTCCATCTCCCGTCTGGCCTTTTTCTGCTACGCTTACAATCTCTTGGTGTTCACTCAGTCAGCCTCTTGCTCCATCGGTTATCCCTTATTCTTGCTATATGGCCTGCCCACCCCCATTTCTGTTCTTTTGTAACTTCTATAATATCATTGACTTTAGTCTGCTCTCTCACCCACGTTGATCTTTTCCTGTCTCTTAAAGATATTCCCAACACTGTCCTTTCCATTGCTCTCAGAGAACGGATTAATTTATTTTCCATTGATTTTGTCAGTTTCCAGGTCTCACAACCATACGTCAAAGCTGGAATTATACATTCGTTATATACTTTTCGTTTCATACAAACTGGCAAGCTACTTTTCATAATGTCTCTATGTTTACCGAAAGCTTTCCATCCAATTGTAAGGCGTCTTTTTATTTCGCTATCATGATCCTTCATTAATTTTAGTATTTGTCCCAAGTAGTTGTACTCCTCAAGTTCTTCAAGAATTTCATCGCTTATTCCGATGACGCTCTTTGGTGTTTATGGATTGAACATTTCTTTAGTTTTACTCCGGTTCATCTTCAGTCCTACTTGCAAACTTTCTCTGTTCAGGTCATTTAACATTTCTTGCAATGCCTCCACCGTTTCTGAGACGAGGACAATGTCATCTGCAAATCTTTAATGGTTTAGCTTTTCTCCATCTATGTCCACTCCTTTGTTTTCCCAGCCTAGCTTTCTGAAAATACTTTCTAGACATGCTGTAAATAATTTTGGTGAAACTGTATCTCCCTGACGCACGCCCTTCTCAATCTTAATTTTTTCCGAGTCCTTATGTAATTTAAATGTAGCAGTTCCCTCTTTATATATGTTTTCGAGCAGTTTTACAATGATCTCATTCACTCCTTGTTCTCGCAATGAATTTATAATAGCTATCTGCTCCACTGAATCAAAAGCCTTTTCGTAATCAACAATATCTATGCACAGTGGTTTTTTATATTCTGTGGTTTTCTCACTTAGCTGATTCATTGTGTGTAGATGATCAGTGGTCGAATACCAGCTTCGGAATCCTGCCTGTTCACGAGGTTGGTTTTCCTCCAAAATTGCTATTATTCTGTTCGTAAGGACTTTAGTGAAGAGTTTGTAAATGACTGATAATAAGCTAATGGGTCGATAGTTACTAAGATCTTTTGAGTCACCTTTTTTGTAGAGTAAAGCAACTATTGCGTTACACCATGTTTTGGGAATTTTTTTCTGTTTTATACAGTGGGTAAATAAATGAGCTAGCCTATTTTGTACTTCTACTCCTGCATGCAACAGTAAATCTGTTACTCTCCCGGAGCCTTCTCTCTTTTCATACTTTTAAGATAATATTCACTTCGTCTGGTGTTACCTCAGGTATTTCATTTGTGTCAACTGAAAAGTTAGCTATTGGTACTACCGTCTTTGATGTATACAGTTCTTTGTAAAATTCTTCAACTCTCTTCACCATCTTATCTCTACATTTAATGATTTCACCGTTTTATTCTTTCAGTGATGTCATTTGTTGCTTTCTTAGTGCCATTTTACTTCGGACCTCTTTCAGACTTTTTCCATTTTTGATGGTTTCTTTGATCTGATCCATGTTTCTCTTTCTTTTTTCTTCTCTTTGTCTTTTGTCGATAAGCTTATTTAATTCCGCTCGTTCTATTTCGTCTTTCTTTGTTTTTACTTTCATTTCCTTTCGTTTTTTCATAAGCTTGAGTGTCTTCTAAGAATATTTCTTGGCTTTGGTTGTATTAGGTTTTCCTACTACCTCCGCTGATTCTCTTAGTACTTTTATTAGTCTGTCATTCAATTCATCAGTGTCACATTCAGCATTACTTAGAGCCTGAAATCTGTTCCTTATTTCCAACTGAAAGGCTGCTTTGTTTTCGTTTACTGTTATTGGGCATATCTTTTTATCTTTAATCATCTTCTTTCTTTCACTTCTGAAATTGAATCTGGCTGTGCAACCCACCATTCTATGATCACTACCTATATTTACTTTGTTGATAACTGTGACATTTGTGATCGTGTTATTCTTATCTGCTACAGTGAAGTCGATTTCATTCTTTGTTTCTCCATTTGGGCTTCTCCAGGTCCACTTTCTCCCTTTTCTTTTGTGGAAGAATGTGTTCATTATTCTCATGTTAGACATTTCAGCAAAATTAACCAGCATTTCTCCTCTTTCATTCCTTTCTCTCACTCCAAATTTTCCCATACATGCTTCTCCATTTTTCGACTTCCCAACTTTTGCATTGAAGTCTCCCATGAGTATAGTATATATAGTATATATACACATATATCTCTCGTCTCATCTCATCAGCCGTTTGAGTGTCCACTGCAGGACCGGCCTATCCCCACAGAAGTGGAGACGATACAGCCAATGTATCTCTACCAATTGGCTTCGGCTGTCTGGCAGAGATTGTATGTAGGATGAGAAGTGCTCGTAAGTGTAATTGTAGTGCTGAAGTGGCTTTGGATGTGTGTGCAGTCTGTGAACCAAGTGTAATCGGCCCGCGCAAGCCGACTGGGTGCAAGCATACTTTACAGTATGCGACACTGGTTCAACCACAACACCCCTTGTGTCCGCCAATGCAGAACGTGGCCAGAAGAACGCTCCCAAAGTTTATTACCCTGGCGGGGCGCAAACCCTCGTTCTTCAGTGTTCGAAACGCACACTTTACCACTGTACCACAGAGGCTCCACTGTTATATATACAGTATATCATCCAATCCTACATTGCCCCATGAGGAGCATATATATATATATATATATATATATATATATATATATATATATATATATATATATATATATATATATATATATTTGTGGTAGGTGAGGGCGCTCACCATTCACTCACTTAATGTAGTGCTGCTCTCGGATGTCTGCCCTGTCCTCTCCTCCATCTTTCTTTCCTTCCATCTTCTTCTGCCTTTCTTTCCTTCATTCTTTCCTCGTCCTTCTGCCTACGGGTGACTTTACCCTCCCTCTTCTGTCTTTCATTCCTTCAATCTTTCCTCTTCTGCCTATGGGTGACTCTACACTGAGTGACAAGCCAAATGGTTTCTTGTACACCAGGAAACTATTTACTACGCTGGGTGGTAACCATATAACCAAATTTTGGCGCCTGGTGTTAGTGGGTAATTAGTGTGCTTCAATCGGATTGAGCCGGTGAAGGTTTATATCCAAGGGATGGTTGGAGTTTATTGCTCATGTAATGCCACTCGGGGATGAGTGAGGTTGGTCACTCTCATCTTAAATGTCAGGACCAACTGCCTAGCCCTGGGCTCCTACGCTCCTCATGGGGCAACGTAGGATTGGATGATGGATATATATATATATATATATATATATACTGTACATAGTATATACAAGAAGTAACCCAAAGATTAAAACCTGAGAAGCTTGTCCCTTTTGATGAAAACTGAACAATGCATAATGCTGAATTCAAGATCCGTTCTTATCGAGATGCCAGGACACACTGAATAAAAAAGAATGGTCATAAGGAATTGGAAAGACAGACTGATTAAGACAGTCACAGCTGATAGTCCCCGAGTTGCTCATAATAATCATGAGCAAAAGTTGTTGTTGTATAAATGACTGAGGAAGTTATCGTTCTGAAGAGTTTGACGCCCTCACTATGATGGTGTAATTTCCTATATGATTCTAGTTATTTCCAGGGATTTAACTTAGGAAGGTCCTCCGTTAATGCACGAGTTAATCAAAGCTATGTCTAGTACCTCCAGTACGAGAAATGCCCCTGAACAGAATAAAATCGTCTGTAGATAGCAAGAATACAATACGAAATGCGTCGCCGGATTGCAGAGCTTAGAAGCCTCCCAAGTCCATGCAAACACGTCCTCTAATATCTTTCGTCATTTCCCGGCAGGACAGGTCAGCCCTTCCCCCGAAACTCCTTCTTCTTGTTACTTCTTGTTAGACGAGTCCATGAGCGCCTCTTTACGACCGGGTACCATAAACTGCCACGTAGAGCTCACACGCACGTCTTTCATCCTTTCACCACCACATGTTTCTAGCAAGATTCCTAAAATCATTAACTCTTTGCTATAGCCTGTTTGAACTTACTTCACTGGGTCTGGCGTCCCCTTTGAACCAATTATTTACCTGTTATTTAATGGCAGAATGAGATAACGCCACATATAGACACCACTTCCTTGACATTTCCTCATAGCTAGTACACATTTCACTACCCATGTCTTAAAACAGCTCAGCATTTGATAGAGAGGTAGACGTTTTCTGCCAGATGAAACTAAACCCGCTATAGTGATGGAGGTTTGTTATAACTCATACATAACCACAGGCCTCTCCTAATCTAAATAAACTCGTCTACTGGTACCAAAAATGAAATACAAAAGACGTCCTTGTCCTGTAAAGTGGGACTAATGGTCATATGATTAAACCTGAAACTGAAAAGCAGGATGCATACTTGAAATTTTGACGATGGCTTTAGAAAGTACGTAATGATCATGGAACGTGTTTGGCCTTCCTATATTGTTGCTGACTACAACATTCAGTATGAGATGAAGGCTGATCACAAATAAAAACCTCACGTGTTCCATAAATGACCGTCAGAATTTAGGGCTTTGCAATCCACCTTGCGATTTCAGGTTTAAGCATACGACCGTAAGAGCCGCATCCCCGTTGGTGTAAGACTTTGTAACACCTCTTTCTTAGCGATTTATTTCACACACCTTAACATTTATATACACTGGTTGTCTTTTCTTTATTGACAGTAAATGCATCAATGATATACTGGAGGATTTTAACTCCTTCAGCCTTAGGAGTCATTTTTCTTGCACTCTTGTTGCTAACAGACGAAACTATGTCGATACTAGATATATACAAATATAAAAAATATATAAATATAATAAAACAGAAGATCAGGGTGCAACATGCATAATATATCGCAATGAGAAAGGTGCTACACAGTTCCCTTTTCCACCTAAAATACGGGCCTTAAAATACGAGCCTCAGTTGTTTACCAGTTTGACTGTCAGTGAACTAGACAATTGGACGGATGTTTATTCAAACTATACTCGATTTTTTTTCCAGCTGATGATCCACTTTCGTGAATGTGGTACCTGCGCACTCCTGCCGCGTGATTGGTTGGTTTCAGTTTCATACCTGAAGTATCATATTTACAAAAAACAGTTGTACCTTATATTCCAGTTCTCATAAATGCTGTTTTGCATTGTCATTGTACTATACAAACAGACATGAAACGAGGATGTATCTGTGCTTCACCCAAACGGACAATGAATTTGAGGAAGTTGAATTTGAATTGAAATATTTATTGTTGTAAAAGGTACAGAGTTGTTGCATCTCTAATAAATAAACAAATATATACACTTACGGATAATAAGGGCGAAGATATCGAAGCAGAGTAGGTGTGATCCACAATAAAGTCTGACATCTTGCCAGACGAGACAACTTGTTTTTCTCGTCTGGCCTTCTCTCATGCCAACCCCCCCCCCCTTCCCCTGTAGGGACAGTTCCATCCGCCTCCCCACTTCCACCACTTTACCACTGACAAAACCGCTAATTTACTTAGAATGGTACTATTGTATAATGTAACAAGTGCCTAAGTATTAACATACCTTCTATTTGCACTTACCAGCCAAACGCATTTATTATTATTATTATTTTTTAAATATAGGGGGATGCAACAACGCTGTACCTTTTACAACAATAAATATTAAAATTCAACTTCCTCAAATTCATTGTCCGTTTGGGTGAAGCACAGATACATACTCGTTTCATGTCTGTTGTATAGAACAATGACAATGCAAAACAGCATTTATTAGAACTGAAATGTAAGGTGCAATTGTTTTTTGTAAATATGATACTGTACTTCAGGTATGAAATTGAAACCAACGAATCACGCGGCAGGAATGCGCAAGTGCCACATTCACTAAAGTGGATCATCAGCTGGAAAAACAAAAAAAATCGAGTATAGTCATGTATATCATGTCAGCATGGACAGGTAATGAAGGATAAATAAGGTCGTATTCTAAGCGACTTTGGAGATATGGTAACACCTCTTCCATAACGTTTTATTCTACACATTCCATCCCTTTGTCCTTCTATATGTTGTTTATGCAAAAGTTATATCAACCTTTAAATTATATAAATAACATTCAAAACAAATAACTAAGAAAGTGGCTTTGTCACTGAACTACTAAACGAGTGTAAGGCTATATACGCAAGCCTGTCGTGAATATTAGGTAGTGGTGCACAGTTAGTGAAGAATGTGTTTACTCTCGCCTCGCCCTGACCCAACCTGTTCTTTTTTCTACCTCTCCACCCACCACATGAAGAGCCGCGCTCCAGGTGGTACGGGAGGCTTCGTAGCACCTGACTGGACCGTGCCTGCGTCCTACACTTGACCTAAGGGTCGAACACCTTGACTTACGACCAATTGCTTTCATATCGAACTTTGAAAGCCTGTTGAATGGGGATAGAGAGAGCAGAGCAGCTGTAAACATAATTGGTTTTGGGGGTGTGCAGAGAAGGAATGCTATGCCGGGAGACGTGACACTCGCACAGGTGAAATGTTTACTCACCTGGTTTACTCACCTGGTTGGCTACCCTACTACAATTAACAGTATGGCTCGGTAGGAATCTGCATTACAAGAAGTAGGGCAGCCCATACCTGCTGGTACGCCAGCCTCGTTTCCTATATACATCATCATCAGAATAGACTATTGATTAGAGGCTGAGTTTTGTGCCATATGCACGGTAGTTGCACTACTTGAAGGACTTCGAATTAAGAGTCGTAGTTATTCTATATAGTCGAACAGGATGTGACCTAGTTGTGAGTGGAGGGACTTTTTAAATGATGCAACTGAGTCAGCACTAACAGCATCATCTGAAAGAGAGTTCCAGAGGTCTACACATCTGATGCTGAAAAACCTGCGTCTACACTCAACTGAAGTGCGGGACTTGGCCACCTTGAATCTATGGCCCCTGGTGTGAGTTAATGAAGGAAGAGAAAAGAGCTCAGGCGGTGCAATTGGGGACTGGCGATGGAAGATTTTCCAGCATTTAATGAGGTCAGCTCTGATCAGTCTCCCTTTTACAGAATACAGGCCCAGGTTTTTCAGACGGTCAGCATAGCTGAGTTCAGACAGGCCATTGATTTGCTTAGTCCATCTGCGCTGTACAGACTCCAGGAGCCTCTGATCTCCGTGGTAGCCTGTGTTCCATACAGTGGAGCCAAACTCCATGATGGGTCTGATGTGGGATTTGTATAAAGTCAACATAAAATCTCGGTCTCGACAGAGGGTGGACCTAAGTAAATTATTTGACAGGCCTGCTGCCTTTTTTACCGTATTTCTTATGTGCGAATGAAATTTTAGTGAACTGTCAACCAAGATACCTAGGTCTTTGTGTGTAGTTTCTACGGAGAGCCTGGTGTTGTTCATGTGATAGTACTGAAGTGCGCCAATAGAATTAGAATTCCAGTCTACTGGACCTCTCTGACATCGCAGAACAGTACACTTGTCAAGATTAAAACGTAAACCCCAGGACTCAGCGACATTGTAGACCATATCAATGTCCTTCTGGCATGTACTTATGTCTGCAGCTAATGTGGAACAAGTGTTTTGGCGCAACTTGAGGTAAATCTTCATGTCATCAGCAAAGAATTTACATTTGGAGCGTATGTATGCGGGTAGAAAGTTTATATATACCAGAAATAGCAAGGGGCCTAGAACCGATCCCTGGGGAACTCCACTGAGAACATTCCTTGAGGAACTGGCGCAGCCAGACACAGACACTTGCATGGTGCGGCCGGACAGGAAGTCAGAGATCCAAGTTAGCAAGGAACCACTGACCCCAAGTAGCCTCAGCTTGTCAGTGAGTATCGAATGGTTGACGATGTCAAAGGCTTTGCTAAAGTCAAACAAGACAACATTCACAACGTATCCAGCATCCATCCACGACGTAACATCATTATACACGAGTAACAGTTGGTCATCTACCGTTCTACCCTGTCTGAATCCATACTGCTCATTTGACAGCACTCCATTAGTGTCAAGGTAGATGTATAATGCCTCTGTAATGAATCTTTCCAGGGTTTTGCAGCAGACAGAGGTTAGGCTAATAGGCCTATAGTTAAGAGGTTTTTGTCGAGAGCCTTTCTTGAATATAGGAATGATAATGGATTTTTTCCAATCATGTGGCAATTTACCAATGGTGACAGACTTTTGAAATATCAAAAACAAGGGTAATGCTAAGGCTTGGCAATATTTCAGAAGACTGGGGTGGAGGCCATCAGGACCCATACTGGTGTTCGGGTCCAGTGCTGCGAGCCTATTTCTCACTTCTTGCAAGGATAGGGTCACTGTGTCAAGGATACCCTCAAAAGTTTGGTGAGGGAAGGGAGCGTGAGGAGCATGAGTTGAGTAAACTGTACAAAAATGTGTAGCAAAAGTTTCTGCCATCTGAGTACAGTCTGATGTTAACACACCATTGTCCAATCTTACGGGGCCTACTGAGGGTACACCTACTTTCTTATTTCTGATGTACTGGTGAAAAGGTTTTGAGGAGACCTGTAGTTTTCTAATCAGTGACATTTCGTGATTGATTTGCATGTGTGTAAAGTAGTTACGAAAGGTGTCGTTGAGAGAGTCGTAGTGTGACAGAGCTCGGGAAGCCTCAGGAGATAGTCTTCCATAAACATTCCTGGAGTGTTTGTATGTTTCCCAGGCTTTCCTGCGATGGTTTTTTAAGGCCTTGGGAGGTGATCTGGGAGGTGAGGGAGGTGTGCTAGGCTGAAAAATGGGAAAGCAGCTGGGGTTGATGAGGCAAATGCAGAGATGCTTAAATGTAGTGGAGAGAATGGAATGAAGCGCTTGTTGGAGATATGTAACAAGGCATGGATGAGTGAAACTGTTTACTCTCGCCTCGCCCTGACCCAACCTGTTCTTTTTTCTACCTCTCCACCCACCACATGAAGAGCCGCGCTCCAGGTGGTACGGGAGGCTTCGTAGCACCTGACTGGACCGTGCCTGCGTCCTACACTTGACCTAAGGGTCGAACACCTTGACTTACGACCAATTGCTTTCATATCGAACTTTGAAAGCCTGTTGAATGGGGATAGAGAGAGCAGAGCAGCTGTAAACATGATTGGTTTTGGGGGTGTGCAGAGAAGGAATGCTATGCCGGGAGACGTGACACTCGCACAGGTGAAATGTGCTATGAAGCGGCTGAAAAATGGGAAAGCAGCTGGGGTTGATGAGGCAAATGCAGAGATGCTTAAATGTAGTGGAGAGAATGGAATGAAGTGCTTGTTGGAGATATGTAACAAGGCATGGATGAGTGAAACTGTGCCCGCGGAGTGGAAAAAGGCTGTGATTGTAACCCTGTACAAAAGTAAATTAAGGTGAACGAAGTGAGTGCAAGAATTATCGTGGCATAAGCTTACTGAGTGTGGTAGGGAAGGTATATGGAAGAATTATTATAAAGTAAGAGAGATATCAGAAGTCCTAGTGAGTGATGAACAGGGTAGCTTTAGGAGTGGCAGAGGATGTGTGGACCAAATATTTGCAGTGATACAGATAGTTGAGAAGGCTTGTGAGAAGGACCATAAGGTGTTTGTGGCATTCATGGATCTGGAAAAAGCATATGACAAAGTGGACAGAGAAGGATTGTGGAAAGTTTTGCTTATGTACAGTGTAGAGGGTAAGCTGCTAGGTGCCGTCAAGAGTTTTTATGATGGTAGTGAAGCATGTGTCAGAGTTAATGGGCATCTAAGTGAATGGTTTACGATCAATGTGGGCATGCGACAAGGTTGTGTGATGTCCCCATGGTTGTTCAGTGTATAGATGGATGAGGGTGATGAGAGAAGTGAAAACACGAGTAATGGAGAGAGGGATGGCATTGGTAATGAATGGTGATGGATGGAATATCTCAAACTTGCTGTATGCTGATGATGCAGTACTACTTTCAAGTACCGGACAAGAGCTTGGTAGGCTAGTGCAGAGTTTTGCTGATGTCTGTAAGCGTCGTTCCTTGAGAGTAAATGTAGAAAAGAGTAAAGTGATGGTTATTGAGAGAGAAGGTGACTCCCAGTGCAATGTGACAATGAATGGCGAGAGACTGGAATTGGTGAGAGAGTTCAAATACCTGGGTACAGTGATAGAAAAGAGAGAAAAATGTGCAAAAGAAGTTGAAAGTAGAGTGACACAAGGAAGAAAAGTAGCTGGTGCAATGAAGGCCTTGAAAAGAAACAGAGGCTTGAGTGTTGCAGCTGCATGAGGCTTACATGAAGGAGTGTTAGTGCCAACCTTAACATATGGATGTGAGACTATGGTGTGGCATGAAAATGAAAAGTCAAGAGTAAGAGCAGTGGAGATGGGACTGCTGAGGAATGTATGTGGAGTACAGAGGGTGGATAGGATACGAAATAATGTGATTCGTGAAAGATTCGGAGTGAGGAAGTCGGTGGACACCAGAATTGATGAGAGTGTACTGAGATGGTATGGTCATGTGGAGAGAATGGATAACAATAGAGTGGTGAAGAAGGTATATCTGAGCGAATTTGAAGGAGGGAGGAGGCGAGGTAGGCCAGGGAGAAGGTTTAGAGATATGGTGGATGAATGAGTGTGGAAGAGAGGTTTGGAAGTCGGTGAGGCTAGGGAACTGACAGGAGACCGAGCTGACTGGATGAATTTTGTGAGGAGAAGTGCATGATCAGAAATTCTGGGCACCCCTTTTTAATGTGGCAGCGTCTGGATTGACTCTGTCGGATACGATTATGTGAAGCTACAGAACGTGGTGAATGTTTTTGGCGTATCCGATAGAGCCAGGATTCCGGGGGCTTGAGTGATGAGTGAATGGAAGCGTGGCCCATTGGACTGGGCAATTTTGGGCTGTCTGGACATTGCTACTCCTCACCCTGCCCTTGGGTGGGAAAAGAGGTCTGGATGATGATGATATATATATATATATATATATATATATATATATATATATATATATATATATATATATATATATATGTACAGTATATATGAATTTACATACAGGGTGACCCAAAAAAAAATCCCACATTTCAAAAGGCTGTAGCACTGGCAGTAGCGAGGCGAGAGGGGCGGGGCTAGGGTCTGTTGGTAGCCCAACCCCAACCGTCCTCAGTCGCCAACATAGCGTGGTCGGGAGCACACCGTGCATTCACTGTAGAAGTGTTCTTCACAAACAACCGTTCCGTGATCGCCGTGCAGTGGGCCTTTCGAAGACGTTTCAGTATTCCACAGAACCAAAACGTTCCAGATCGGAAAACCATCTTGCAGTGGGTTGAGAATTTCAGGGCAACAGGCTCAGCTTTAAGAGGAAAATCACCTGGTTGACCTAGGAGTGCTTGTACGCCTGAGAATATTGAAGCATTATTGCACTCTTTTGTGCAGTCTCCGAGACATTCTGAGCAGAAGCATGCTTTAGCTGTGAGGATATCCTGGGAAACTGCAAGGAGAATCTTACACAAAGACCTTCACTTCCATCCATACATCCAGCGGAGATAGCTGCTGTTCCACCCGACATGACCCGTCGAGCCATGACAGCCTTCAGAAATTGCCTCCAAGTGTGTATAGACAATGACGGCCATCATTTGGAGGATGTCATCTTTAAAACATGATGAATAAAAGCTGTATTGAATGAAGCTTCATGTGTGCAAATAATATTTTGATTATCTTTAACCATTTCTTTTTTCATTTACCCTTGAAATGTGGGAGATTTTTCTGGGTCACCCTGTATATATGTTATGCAGCATATTCTGGGTCCAACTTCTTGAACTCAGATACGGGCACGGACTTGCGTTCATTTGTTCAGGACCGGGCCAGAGCATGCAAACAAGGGATAGGGCTCAAACACGGGCTAGCCAGTCTTACATGTATGTTACCTTACAAACAAATACAGTGGACTTTACACAATTAGTACATGAGGCAACATTATATATGGGCACAAGTATGGTGCATCTCACAACATTATGTATCAAAGGGGGACAAGTATTCCACAGAGATATGACACTATGAATGATCACAAGTATCACACAGGGGTCGTGACATTACAACTGGGGCACAGGGGTGTGGGGCACAACATTACACATAGTATGTAACACACAGGGTCAATGATCCTGTGAAGGGGACAATATGGTTTTTGCCACAAAAGATCCACCATTGACATACTCAATCTCTTAACTCACACCATCCATCAATCAATTGATCTTTTTGGAGAAACTCGTGCAGTAGCTCTTGATATCTCTAAAGCTTTCGACAGAGTATGGCACCGTTCCCTGCTGTCCAAACTCCCTTGCTATGGACTAACGTCTTTTGTTCCTTTGATTTCTTCATATCTTATTGATAGGAAAATAAGAGTAAAAGTAGATGATGTATATTCCAATTTCCACTCAATTAATGCCGGCGTGCTGCAGGGATCAGTTCTGGCGCCAACCCTATTTCTGGTTCATATTAATGATCTCTTATCTGTCACCCACAATCCCATTCACTCATATGCAGATGACTCAACACTACATAGTTCATTCATACTCAGACATCCATTTACAAAGTCTAATATCTCTACCTCTCAACTCAGTACAGCCATCTCCATAAATCAAGATCTATCTACAATCAGTGAATGGGGACAAAACAACCTTGTCTCTTTTAATGCTGGTAAAACTGAATATATACAGTTTACTAATAGACAGATATTGCCAGATTCGTACATTACCTTCAGTGCTACTAATATTCCCATCTCCAAAAGTATTGAAATTCTTGGCATCTCACTTAACAGTGCCCTAAGCTGGTCCTCTCATGTCAGATCACTTGCTAAAACCGCCTCAAAGAAACTTGGATTATTGTACAGAGTCTGTAACTTCTTCGCCGATGAGCAGTTAGCTATAATTTATGGGTCATGTGCGCTCTCAGCTTGAATATTGCTCATCCTTGTGGAATGGTTGTGGAGAGGTTGCATTAAGTCAACTACACAAAATTCAGAATAAAGCTGTTAGAATCATTAACAACCATGCTATTACATATAAACTACCTCCCCTGCAAGTAAGAAGGAATGTTGCCTCCCTTGCATTATTTTACAGATATTTTTTTGGCAAATGCTCAGACGAAGTTGCGTCCATGGTGCCACCTCTCCATGCCTTCCCCCGTGCTACACGGGCATCTGGTAGTGCTCATGACTGGAATGTCACTCAGCCATATTGCAGAACTTCTGCCTATCAGAATTCTTTCATTCCCCGAACTGCATCTCTCTGGAACTCGCTTCCCCAGAGTTGTTTCCCTCCAAATTTCAACCCACAACTGTTCAAGTCTAACTGTTACAGATATTTTATGAACAGAGGACACCAGTAATCTGGTGTATGGATTATTATTTTTTTTTACTCATTTGTTTTTCCTTCCTCTGTTCTGTTATTTATTAAAAAAAAAAAAAAAACAGGGGTTACGACACTTTGGACAGGGTACAAACACTACACAGAGTATACACACAAACACAAGAGTCTGTGATACTGCAGGAGGGTCACAAGTATTACACAGGGGCACGACACTCTGGATGGGGAGAATGGAGTTCACTCAGGGTCTATAGCACTATGGACGGAACACAATTGTTGCACAGAGTTGATAACACCACTGGTGGGGTGCTGAGGCGCACAGAGGCTATGTTGCAGGTAGGTACAGGTGGTGGCCCTTTGTGAGAGGAGGGCCATCTGGGGTGCACTCCTGATAGGGGCACCAGTCTTGGGCGGCATACTCAGGAGTCCGGTGTAAGCTGGAGGGTGGTGTAGTGGGTGACCCTTGCCTGGCAGGGGCCCTAGGAGTGTGGTGGCCCTCGGGACTGGGGCCAAACAGAGCTAAGAGGCGAGCTGCACAGTGCCTGCCCTTGGCCATGGTGGGAGTCCTGGAGGAGGGTCCAGGCTGGGCCAGGCCTGGGGTTGGCTACGGGGCATCCCTCAAGGTCCGAGGGCTGCAGTCTCGCCGGGAGAGGAAGGCTGTCAGGGGTTGTCTGCAGCCACTTGCCCTTAGGGAGTCCGTCAGCTGCTGGGGGCGTTGGGGGCTGGGCTGCAGGGACAGGACACCCAGGCTCACAACAGGTCCACTCCAGACACTCTCCAACAGGAGTCCTGTTGGGGAGAAGTCTCTGCCCTTTGCAGAGGAGGGGGGAGCAGGAGGGGTGTCTCGCTCAGCCTCTGGAGAGGCAGGCTGAGCCACAGACTGTGCCCTCATAGGGAATCTCCAGGGTAGTGGAGGAGGGACGACTGGTGGTCTGTCACTCAGCCTGGCAGGTCCGACGGACTCTACCAGAACTCCATTCTGGGGCAGAGGAAGGAGGTCCAGGGGACACTCCTTCTGCCTGGCTGGTCAGGTGAAGGCTACCCAGGCTCCCTCCCAGGGTAGTGGACGAAGGAGGTCTGGTGGACTCTTCCTCGGTCCAACAGGTCCGATGGACACTGTCGGAAGACCACTCATCCCGGGGACAACAGGAGGAGAAAGTCCAGCAGACTTTCCGGCTTCCACGGCATGTCCTATGGACTCTATCTCCCTCCTGCTGCCGGGGGAAAAGTGCAGCTGGGGGACGACCAGTGGTCTCTCCCCCGGTGGCAGGTCCGATGGACTCTACCACAGGCCTGCCTCCCTCCTTGGGACTGCAGGTGAAGGTCATCTGACAGATGGTCAGAGACGCCTGCTCCCGAAGGTGGGTGGCAGAAGATGGAGATCCAGTTGATGCTCCTTCTACAGTAGATCTGATGGACACTACTGTGCCACAGCTCCCTTGGGGAAAAGTAGGGCTTCGAGGACCGACCGTCTCTCTTCATCTTTTGGAGGCAGGTCCAGTGGACTCTGCTACCGAGGGCCTACAGCACTTGGGACTGTATTGGACCAAGTCCTACCCCGAGCCTGGTGAGCGCTGTTCCCGTTAGAGGGTAATACACCCGGCCGATGCACTTCCCGTGGCTCTGACTGGGTGGAAGAAGGGCATAACGCAGCTGGGAATATGGGCCGGTGTAGCGCGGGACACCTGTAAGCCTCCCCGTGGCCTCCTCTTGATGTCGGTGTCACCTCCCCGTGTCCTCCTTGGGTTGTGGTGTCGGGGTCGCTCCGTCGGGTGGATCTGATGGACACTACTGTGCCACAGCTCCCTTGGGGAAAAGTAGGGCTTCGAGGACCGACCGTCTCTCTTCATCTTTTGGAGGCAAATCCAGTGGACTCTGCTACCGAGGGCCTACAGCACTTGGGACTGTATTGGACCAAGTCCTACCCCGAGCCTGGTGAGCGCTGTTCCCGTTAGAGGGTAATGCACCCGGCCGATGCACTTCCCGTGGGTCTGACTGGGTGGAAGAAGGGCATAACGCAGCTGGGAATATGGGCCGGTGTAGCGCGGGACACCTGTAAGCCTCCCCGTGGCCTCCTCTTGATGTCGGTGTCACCTCCCCGTGTCCTCCTTGGGTTGTGGTGTCGGGGTCGCTCCGTCGGGTGGGTATTTCAATATACTGTATATGTATATATATATTATTTTATATAACATACCTTATATTATTTATATAAAACAAGTGGAAACAGGGTTATGATGATGAATATCATAAAGAAAATATAAAGTTGTGGTACCGAGCCAAATTTAACCCCTTCAGTACTGTGATTGTTGGGAGTCTATTCTTGTTGCTACCAAACGATTTCTTGGTTCAGATGAGGAAATCTCCGCAGAAGGATATAATGAAGGCTATTTATAAATAACCCATCTTGTTTGAAAAGTCTCTCCTAAGTCGATTAACGCCAGTTCAAGCACCATTTCTTCAAACTGTCTCTAACTCAGGAAAGGACAGTATTAACATCAATGAAAAAAAGATGAGCAAGATTCAGCAGTTAAACAATCGTGTGCTGAACGTAATTTTAACCGAAAAGAAGTTTCCGCAAAATCGTTTGCCGGTAGGGCAAGTCAGTAAATCTCATGGAGATAGCCATACGTCCATAATAAAATGTTTTCAATCACTAATATAACTTTACTTACCTACAAATATCAAGTACATACATTTTACATAGAACGAGATTATTATTTGAAAGACGATTAGCGTTATAACATTATCAGCCATTTTGTTCTAAGCCGGGAGTAGTTTTGCTTTCCCTTCTAAAAGTCACTAATATAAATATATTGAAAACAGCAATGATATATTGATTAAACATAAAAAAAACTGGGTGAATGAGAATTTCGAAGTATAATCTGCAAATTTAAAGCGTGTGCGCGGCTCAGTTGTCTGTGAGGGCTTGTGGGAGTGTGAGAGTGACGTCACACCTCGCATTCCTTCCCCATTACGCCCAAACCCCCAAGGTGTGGCCCCTGCTAGCAGCCATATTGAATCCCGGCCGCGTCGCCCTCCCTGATCTTCTGAGGTATACCGTGCAGCTGTCTTGGTGTGCGACCTTTAAATTACACGAGGGTACAGTACGTGGGTGCAGGCGTGTGCAGGGCTGGCTAATTCCACCGCTGGTTTTATATCTGTGTAAGATAAGACTAGTGAAACAAGAGTCACCACCAGCGAAAAGTCAGTTGGGACTGTTGCTGCTGACCTGTTGACTCACGGGGATTAGCAGAGGTGAGAGTGGGTTGAAATGATGCTAGTGGTGGTAGTGAGGTACAGGAAAGACGTGCAGTGGTACCCAAAAGGTCAGCAAGTGATACAAGGTGTGAACAACGGGTATAAAAGTGCGCAAAATCTGAGTAGATGTGCTGGGCGGGGCGCCACCGCCACAATCTAGCAAGATGCCGACCTCAACGTCTTTCTTGCTAGTCTGGCCCTCACCCCTTCCTGCCGTGAAATATCAGAGGCTTGCTGGGAATCATACCAGGCCGGAGTAATACGGATTTAAAAATTACCCGAAACATAACAATATTTCATTGTTACGAAATTCATTTTTGCTCCTGAATATATCTATATCGCTTTTATAAGCATTGTAGGGTGCGCTATTGATTATCAGTGATGGAAAATATTTATATATTGGCAGTAGTGAGTTTTGATATGCTTGAAGCTTCACGGGAAACTGAAGTCAGTTGAAAAAATAAATACAGTAATGGATACGTTGTGAGAGCAACTACCATAGGGCATATAATTACCTATGTGTATTTAGCTTTATTGAATGTCATTTATCAAACAGCCTCTTACAACAAATAATCTTCTGTAATTAATGAGAATTGTCAATGGTTTGTTCAGTTAATAGGTCACTCCTGAGCTGAATAAATTAACAAGGGAAGCCAATTAAAAAAAAAAAAATAGGTAATCCTGTTAGCAGTGTAATGCTTGTTCCCTCTTTTTCCAGTTTTACCAGCAAGGTGCTGTTGCAGTATTCTGCCTGTGTGCATTCTTTAGTAATGAATATTTTTTGTGCTGAACCATAATGTAACATAGACCCAACCAAGGTATATTTCAGTCTTACATAGTGCATAGAAAGTGAAGGTAACATGTTTTCGCTTAGAATGAGATTATTGGCAAGAGAAACCACACCTCTGCTAAAGATCTAACAAGTGTGTTTGAGAGGGATATAAAAGAAAATGGTAAAAGTTGTGTAAATTGGTAATTATTCTCCCAGGCAGGTTAAGACTACAGTACATTGTTATTAAAAAACAATCCTTTGTCAGAATTCCTGAGAAAACAAAATTAATCAGGGAAATTAGCAGGCAGTAATCCCCTCAGGGAAAAAAATGTAGAAAATATACAAAACAGCAGGAAATTCAGTTAACTACTGGTAACAGAAAAACTTATGGTGTTGCCCCTCAACCCCTCAATAGCCATGAATTAACTTTGCATGCACCCCAGGCTGGTCCTGGGACCATTTTTTCGTATTTCTAGATTTTTTTTTTTTTTTTTTTTTTTTTTTTTTTTTTAATACAGATGTGAAGAGAATCAAATGGTGCACCTGGCAGTGTGTTTTTTAGATTCCTAAACCCATCCTATGATTTGTGGAAGAATTCTTAAAATTACTGCGCATGTGCCATTAACATGTAAACATGGACAAAAATATAAGATGAAGTGACCGCCTGAGTGTTTGGGATGGTAGAGTAGGGTTGTGTAAACATACTAGCGACCTTCCTTACCTTCCCATAATTGTTTGCAATTTTTTATAGCTTGCGCTAATTAGCACCTCCTGCACTGGCATGGGATTGTGTCGTTCGACGCTGATGGCCACTCAGGGATGAAGTATAATTCAACCAGTAATGTCAACAAAAGTGTGAAACCAGATGTGTGCTTGAGCGCAGAACTTGGAATTCAGTCATTTTTCTGGTTCAAGTGCTTGTGGAATTTTTGTCTGCGTATGGGTTGGTCATGTGGTTACCACCCAGGTGTTGTGATTCACGAATGTAGCATTGCTAAATGGCACTGGAGGCTTCATAGCTCCAGTAGACCAAAAATATTCTAGTTATTTATATGACTGCAATTTGATTGTCATATTTTTCATCAGCAACATACAAGGCCGTGTGGAGAGGATGGAGTGTGCAAGACTGACAAGGAGAGTGTATGTGAGTGAGGTGGAGGGGGGGAGGCCAAGGACGAGCTGGATAGGAGTGGAGAGGTATACGAGAGGGGTGTGTGAGCTGGGAGCAGGGCAGTGAAGTGGCGGGGAACAGGGCGACATGGAGGCGATTTGTTTGTGGCCGCCCCTCACGGGATTAAGGCGTCTGGCAATGGATAGAACATACAAGGGGATGTTGAGGTGTAATGTACAGAGTAAATCACTGAGGAAGAAATTTAGGGAAATCTCCAAGGCCTCTTAGAAAACAGTGAGGTAGTCCTCTGTGTTAGTAAGGGATGTCTCTCAAAACATTAAGTATTTTCCCATACAATTGGTGCTCGTAATCGGGTGTACTGTACAGGAAGTGCCAGAGCTTTGTGCAGTACATATCAGTATAC
Organism: Coenobita brevimanus; assembly: GCF_032717465.1. Taxonomy (NCBI): domain Eukaryota; kingdom Metazoa; phylum Arthropoda; class Malacostraca; order Decapoda; family Coenobitidae; genus Coenobita; species Coenobita brevimanus. The sequence continues at coordinate 10,334,599 of NC_137050.1, read as the reverse complement.
TGTACGTTTAATTGATAATTTTAGTTTGACATATTGTATTAAAAAAAACTTCATTAAACTAAATTCATAATAAAGAACAAACCATATAAAGTATCTGTCTATTGCCAGATGCCATAATATCCTGTAAGGGGTGGCCATTTGACTCTGAGTTATTTGTTTTACGGGGAGGGGCACTAACCCTCCACCAACCCACTTGTTGACATGTTGGGAACACGTATGGTTTGGTTATATGGTTACCACCCAGTGTTGTAAATGGTTTCTTGGCTTACGGGAAACCATTTGGCTTGTCGTTCAATGTAAAATCACCTATAAAGGAAAGAAAAGCAATAAGAAGTGACAGGTAAAATGGGAGAAATAGGAAGAAAGGAGGTCAGACACAGAAAAAGAATGATAAAGGCTAAGGAAGAAGTAGGCAGCACTACATCAAGTGAGTGGATGATGGTTGCCACCACCTACCCATATAAAGTAGAGGATACATTTTTACTATTGGCACTCTTGGCTCTTGGGTTGAAGCAAGGTTTTTGATGTACAGTACTGTATATATACAGTATGTATAATAATACAGTACTGTACTGGTATATGTACAGTTTACTGTTTTGTGATTAAGGCTTTGGCCTTCATTTTTGTCGGAGATGCTTTGTTTGCCAGTGATGTACACACAAATACTGTATTGTGAAACAAAGGTTTTCAGAAGGATTTTGATGTGGTTCTTTCAGCATTGACCTTAATTTACATCATATTTAGCAGTACGGATATAGCATTGCAGAAATCAACCTAATCCAGTCTAGTGCCTTTACATGGGAGGGTATGGTGGCCATATGGGATGTAATTTCCAATGTAAACAAATAATCTTAGGAAGTTAATGTTAGTTTGTGAATGTGTGACTAAGAAATGATGTACGCACACTCAAAAAAGTATCTTTACACCTTCTGCACGATACAAACTAACACCACGATTGAAACTTTTGATAACAGCCTTCTTCCAACCCTACCCAGACAGCTGGACTGTTCAATATGAAACTCATCGGACCCCCAAGTAACGATACTTCTTTGAGTGTGTGTACAGGTGCAGACAAAAGCGACGAGACTTTTACCCGGGCACACAAAAACTGGTTAATTTCCAGCTGTTGGTTTACAGTGGTGGAGTGGGACAGGGCTGTTATCTTCCCGTCACATATCTTCATCTGATACTATTCCCCATCTCCCCACTGTAAATCATCAGCCAGAAATGACCCAATTCTTATGTATCTCACCTAGGGCAGTGTCTGTTTCTTATGTCTGCACCTATACTTAATGAAATATATATATATATATATATATATATATATATATATATATATATACCGGTATATAAATGGTAGATTACTAGTGGAGGAGGGAGAAAAAGTGAGCAGATGGAGAGAACACTAAGAAATTGTTGAACATAGAGGATGGAAGTAATGCGAGTATAAGTGGCTGGGGAATGGCTGGGAGAAGGAGGGAGGTGAGAAGACAGGAAGAAATCAGTAGGACAGAAGTTGTGGAAGCAATGAAGAAAGTTAAATCGGGGAAAGCCCCAGGAATTGATGGAGTGTGTGGTGAAATGCTGAAGCATGGGTGAGAGGTAGTAGCAGAATGGATGTGGAAGATGTGCATATTGGCCTGGGAGGAAGGTAGAGTCCCGGAGGATTGGAAGTCAGGTATAATTATTCCCTTGTACAAAGGAAAAAGGGAAAAAGAAGTGTGTGGTAATCATAGGGGCATTTGTCTTCTTAGTATAATAGGAAAATTGTATGGTAGGATACTTATTGACAGAGTTAGAGAAAGAACAGAGAAATTAGTTGGAGAAGAACAGGGAGGCTTTAGGAAGGGAAGAGGTTGTGTAGATCAGATATTCATTCTTAGATCTTTAGTGGAAAAGTTTCTAGAGAAGGGAAAGAAGTTGTATGTGGCTTTCATGGATTTGGAGAAAGCATATGACAGGGTGGATAGACAAGGATTGTTGAAAGTATTAAGAATATATGGAGTAGATGGGAAGTTGTTGAATGCTGTGAAGAGTATGTACGATGGCGCGAAGGCTGCAGTGCGTGTGGATGGTGAACTAAGTGAATTTTTCTCTTTGAAAGTTGGATTGAAACAGGGATGTGTCATGTCTCCATGGTTGTTCAATCTGTACATGGATGGGGTAATAAAAGAGGTTCAAGGTAGGGTAGTGGATGTTGGAGTGGCCCTGGTGAGAGAGGATAGTGTTTGGAAACTCCCTGTACTGTTGTTGTCAGATGATACCGTGTTGTTGAGTGAAGACGAAGGGGAGCTGCAAGGCTTGGTGGATGAGTTTGGGAGAGTGTGTAAGAAATGGAGTCTAAAGGTGAATGTAGGGAAGAGTAAAGTGATGGTCTTTGAGAGAGGTGAAGTCAGTGAATGTACAGCGAGGTTGGATGGTGAGGAATTGGAAAATGTGAGTACTGGTACGTTTAAGTACTTAGGTAGTGTGATGAGTAAGGATGGAGGTTTGGGGGGTGAAGTGCTTGAAAGGGTACCGGTACAGCAGGGATGAAAGGTTGCTGGTTCTTTGAAAGCAGTGATAAGAAACAGGGAAGTGAGCATGGAAATGAAAAAGTTACTACATGACAGTATTGTGATACCAACTCTAACGTATGGAAGTGAAGCTTGGACGTCGTTGGAAGGACACAAGTCAAGAGTGAGAGCAGTGGAAATGAGTTATTTAAGAGGAGCCTGTGGAGTCACATGGAGAGACAGGCTGACGAATGAGGATATAAAGGAGCATTGTGGTGTGAATGTGGATGTGATAGGAAACGTTATGAGGAACACACTGAGGTGGTTTGGCCATGTGGAGAGGATGGAGGGTGAAAGACTGACAAAGAGAGTGTATGTGAGTGGGGTGGAGGGGGGAAGAGGGAGTGGGAGGCCGAAGATGAGATGGAGGGATGGGATGGAGAGGTATATGAGAGAGGGGGGTGTGAGTTGGGAGCAGGGCAGTGAAATGGTGGGGGACAGGGCGACTTGGAGGCGATTTGTTTGTGGCCACCCCAAACAGGATTGAGGCGTCTGGCAATAGATAGATAGATAGATATATATTATGTACTGGGCTACAGTTCATTTTAAGTTAATAATATTTTATGGGCTGCGAATGTTATTAAAAATATCCTAATGGCCCTTAAGAGGAGAAAGGTTCCCCATCACTGCCTTAAATTCTTTTGGCATATATATATATATATATATATATATATATATATATATATTTTTTTTAATTATTTTTTTTATAGCTCCTACCATGCACTGCCAATTAGAGTTTTTTGTTAAGGAGGGATATGGTGTAATTTTCATTAGCCCTTTCACCCTAAATTAGTACCGGGTAATCTCCCCTTAAACTGAATAAAATATTTTGGAGGTAGGAAGAATAATAAAAAAACTGGAATGTATTAAAAAATAATATTCATCAGTCATAATCAAGTACCGGTAGTGAACATAATCAGAAACAGGAACTTGAGTTCATATAATGCAAATTGTAGCTGATTACTGTAGACAATCAACAAAATAAAAAGAAATGTGTCCCTTGACTGGTAGGGATATGAGTTGTAGTATCTGGCATGAAACACCAGACAAAAAGTTGAACCTGTTGCCAGTACTAGCTGTCTGTATTCAGCTGGATTTTTCATAAATATACATGAAAAGAACAGTGGTACCAACATCATATATCAGTAAACGACTGGTAAATTATTAATATCACTAATAAACATCAAGTATACTGGTATTTTAAGGATTCCTTGGCAGCTTTGACCCTAATACTGGTACAGTATATAGGGTTTCTTCTGGAGCTGCCTGTATAACACTGAAAATGGTACTGTTTTGACATGCTGTTTATCTTTCTGTTAGAGCACAGTAATTTAGCCTGTTCTCATGTATTCCCTGAATGCTGTTGAGTTTTGTGGGGATGGATTGCAAAATCTGTTTTTATTCGAATTGAAAAGTATTTATGTAGCATCTTTGTACAATACAGTACAACAGTAATATATATACAGTATACCGGGTACCTCTGAATTTGTTCAGAGACTGCAAAGATGTACAGAATTGTTTTTTTTTTTTGAGTATGAAGAGGATCCAAAGGTTAGGTTTGGTTAGGTTAGTATGAGATAGGTTAGGTAAGGTTAGGTGAGGATAAATTAAGGTCTAACTATTTGGTTTGGTTTGGATCAGTTAGGTTGGGTTGTTACAAAAATTTAAGTTAGGTTTGGTTACCAGCACTGATAGGGTAATTTTGTGCCAAAAATTGTATCTGTTTGCCTTTGGCGCATTAGGGGGTTGTAAACAAAGGCTGCTTGTTAAATGCTGTTCACTGCTTGGAAAAGAAATCCATCCATCCATCCATCATCCAATTGTACGTCACCCCATGATAGGCGTAGGAGCCCAGGGCTAGGCAAGTTGATCTGGACATTTAAGATGAGAGTGACCAGCCTCACTCATCTCTGAGTGGCATTGTATGAGCAATAAACCCCAACTTCCCCTTGGATATAAACCTATACAGACTCAGTCCGATTGGAGCACCTTAACCCCTAAAACTCGGATCGTCGCGTTTGCGACGCTCGGCCATAAGGGCAGGACGGCGGGTCGTCGCGTTTGCGATTTTAGTAAATTTTGAATAACCGCGGGCAAGCAGGCTCCAGCTGGTATTGTCTATCAGTACCACCATCCTCTAGCTACAACTAGCATACTTTACCTTTGTACTACTGACCTCAGTTGTTGCCAATTATCGCGTTTTCCCCCCGTACCCCCCCTACCACGGCCCGGCCAGCCTGGCTGTGATACATGGCAGCGCTCTGAGCGCTCAGAACTGTAAATCTGCGATCTCCTCTCACAAGCAGTTTATGCTACTAGGAAACGCTTGTTTCCCCAGTTGTAACACTAGCTTTTGCCTCTGTTTAGTGTCAGTTTACTGCAGGCTTTCAAAGTGAGATTATGGCGAGTTCTAGCTCTTCCCAGTCAGTGCAAGCTGCCGACAGGAACGAGAATAAAGTGGCGGACGTAAGGCAGAATAAAAAGCGCGCCGTGGTGATCTTTTGGGAAGTAATATGATTGAAAATAATGTAGTATACATGTTTTTAGCTGTGAAAATGGAAATGTTTGTTGAGTGATGGGAAAACCGCCGCCACAGTGCATGTCGGCCGTACGCTCCGTTGATTTTAGCCTTATTTTCAGTGCTTATTGTACAAATACGGATTCCTAACTACCGTTACGTTGTAGTATAAGGTTTACTGTGACAGAATGAAGCTGTGGTAGAGGGGAAACCGGGGTGCTGGAGGTGTGAAAGTGAAAATTTGGTTACCCAACTTTGCAAGTCTCCACAAGTCCTTGGGTAGTCCACGAAGGCTCAACACCTGTCTCTGGAGAAAGCTGAATGTAAGTACTATCTGCCATACCAAGTATAATGTTCTAGGGTTAATCTCTGATTTTTGGCGAATATTTTCCTACAGGTACTCAGACCGTGATACAACCCCGCCACTCGGGGGGGATCGACTGTAAACACCCGCGTTTTAGGGGTTAATTACCCACAAAACCACCAGGTGCAATAATTTGGTTATGTGGTTACCACCCAGCATAATAAATTGTTTCCTGGTGTAGAGAAAACCATTTGGCTTGTCACTCAGTGTACAGTCACCCATAGGCAGAAGGAAGAGGAAAGAAAGTTGCTATGCGGAGCATAAAGTCATCCGTAGACAGAAGAAGAAGGAAAGAAAGAAGTGAAGAAAGGGCACCCAAAGCAGCACTACATTGAGTGAGTGGATGGTAAGCACCCCTTGGAAAAGAAATAAATATCAGAACTTGAAAACACAGAGAGGAAGTGCGTGTACTGAAAGACTCGCATGAAGGGTTTTGGCCAAGAAAAAAAAATGCAAATTAAGAGGTTCCTATGTCTCCTTGAAGATTATTTTATTATTTATTTATTTTTTCTTCCTCATTGAAAACAGTGTGAAGCATGCTACTACTGCAGTGTTTAGCATATAATGTTGCAGCATTGTTTAGAAAGCCTCACATACCATTATTGCTTTTCAGAATTCATGGCGGCCATCCGGAAAAAGTTAGTCATAGTCGGGGATGGAGCCTGTGGTAAGACCTGCCTCCTGATTGTCTTTTCAAAGGACCAATTCCCGGAGGTGTACGTCCCTACTGTATTTGAAAACTATGTAGCTGACATTGAAGTGGACGGCAAACAGGTGGGTGAAGGGGCGTGGCTCCCTGGCTATAACCTGTTTTTTGTGTCTACATCTATGCATAGAGTATTGACCATGCTAGCATGTGTAAGTCATTTCACTTAATAGCAGATCTCCATGTGTCACAATCTTGTAGCCTGTTTCCTATTCAATTCTGTAGCACAGAGGTCTCCATGTAGGAATGCATGGCCCGTCATCCTTGATCTGCCTTGGCATTTTTCCATCCACATTTATGCCTGTGAGCCACCTCAGCCTGCCTCTTTTGCCCTTAACTTGTCCACACCATCTCAACTTTGTCTTGCTGTTCCATCCTCATTCATACTTGTGACCTTCCTCACCCAGTCATGTCCCTCTTTTTGAATATGTCCCTACCACCTCAGCTTAATGATTTGCATCTCTTCCCATTATTATTTCTCACGCCAGATCTCTTTTGCAGCCCCTTAATCTCGGTTGTGTCACTTGGTGAAACCCCATGTATCTACATCAGTTTTCTCATTTATGTGCCTTCCAGTCTGCGTTTGTCCTATCTCACTGCCATAAGGCATGGCAATTCTCATACCTGTTTTGTAGATAACCCATGACAATCACTTACATCAGACCTCCCCCCCCCCTTCTCTCTCTCTCTCAAAAAGGCCCAAATGTGCTTGCATGCATCTGCATGGCCAGATGTCATCAGGTGACCAAGGCTGACACATGGAGGCATGTTGGACCTTTATAAACTCACGATAAGAGGGGTGATATTTGTATGGCAACAGCATTTCAGAGATGTTTGTCAGTGCTAAAAATAATTTTGTCTGAATGGTTTTATGTATACAATACGGTCTGACTACCAAATAATATGAATATCCCAATACTCTATTTTTCAAGGCGAAATTTTTCAAAATTTTCTGGGCTTTATCTAAGGATTTATCTGGCTTGGACTTGGACTTGGATGTCTAGGGAGCAATATAAGGAGTACTGTAGTTAAAACTTACACGGTTTCATGCCGAATTCACCCGGTTGGAACGAAACCCACGCGTTCGGGGCGAGCTTGCTATATGTTCAAGGATGATGCAGGATTGAAGTGGATATTATTAAACATTAGCGGGTACTCCTGTGGAAGATTTTGTTGGGTTGATAGGTGTAAGAACTGAGTCTTTGATGCATTAAAAACAACAAGATTACTTTTACCCCAGTCAGAGATACAAGCCAAGTCAGACAGGTGTGCCATAGCCTCACCTCGTTTGTTGAAGTAACTGCTGAGGTGGACGTTGTAAGAACTGAATAGAAAGATGGAATCATCAGTTTATGAGTAGATAGGGTTAGATGTACAGCTTAGCTCATTGATGAATAAAAGGAAAAGAGTTGGTGATTGGACAGAGCCCTGAGGAACACAACTGTTGATAGATCTAGCAGAAGAACGGTGGCCATCTACATCAGTAGCTATAGAATGACCAGAAAGGAAGCTATAGATAATGGCATAGATAAATGGATAGAAACTGTAAGAGAGCAGTTTGGAAATTAAAGATTTATGCCAGACTCGATCGAAAGCCTTTGAGATATCAAGTGCAGTGGCAAAGATTTCGCCAAAGTCCCAAAAGGAGATGACCAGGAGTCTGAAAGGTAGATGAGAAGGTCACTAGTGGAGCATCGCTGACGGAACCCATACTGACAGTCAGAAAGAAGGCTGTGATAGGCAAGATGCTTTAAAAATTTTTCTTGTTAAGAATAGACTCAAAAACTTTTGAGACACAGGATGTTAAAGCAGTTGGGTGATAGAGGGTTGGGAATGGTCACCCTTGTCTGGGACAGGCTGAATGAGAGCAGACTTCCAGCAAGAAGGAAAGGTACAGGTTGATAGACAAAAGTGGAAGAGTTTACCTAGGCAGGGTGTAAGCTCAGTTCATGAGGACAACAGGAGGGACCCAGTCAGGCCCGTATGCCATATATCTTACGAGATATCTCTGGGCAACATTAGTAAAATACTAGGATGCCTATTTATAATATAAAGGTATGTTAGTTTTCTCCAATTCTAAAGCTACTCCTGAAGTACTTCCAATTCAAGGTTGTGCCACAGTCCGACTGCAAGATATATGTAAACATTGTTGGGACAATTACAACTCAGATTGATGCTATTTCAGTAAAAGCCAATGACAGCATTCCAATCAAATACATAGTAGGGTCAGTGGTGTTAAAGTCATGAATTTTTCTTCATTGACATATGATATTTTTTTAATGCCTTACTCTCAGTAGACAGTTTAGAAACTTTTTCTGACCAGATTCATAAAATTCAATGTTTAAGCTTTAGAATGATATTTAATTTCTATATTTTTGATCAGTTCTGAGGTTGACACTAAAGGTTGACTTTTGTGTGGAATGACCATGTTCCAAGGAAAGTCAAGTGTAGGTCACTTGTAAGTGTAGTATAACAGTAGCTGCATCCCAAGGTACGTCTTTCAGGGGTAGGGATGGGGTTAATTGACATTTGTATAACCAGGCAACTTGAACATCAGGCTACTTGTACAAGATCATAATTATTTCACATTTACAAAGGTTTCAATGTGCTTGCACATGTCATCACCCTCCTCTCACTTTCTGCTCCCAATTGTAATCCCCCATCCTCTTTACATGCCTAAACCATCTCAGTCCACCCCACCTCATCACAACACCAATGCTCCCAAGTCCCATCATTCCTTTAAACTCTTCCATCGTAAACCCAGCCCCCTCAGGCCACACATTCAAGGAGGCACTACACATCCACCTAATCATTTCCATTTCTGTACATGTGAGGGAGAGCCCTCTCAGTGTCAGGAGAGAAAACAGCTCTCACCACTCCTCACTCTAGCCCCAGAGCTAGCTCCAGGTGTGCCTGTAGCATAACATGTCTCCCAAGTAACAAAATCCTTCTACACAAGAGCCTCACCAGCAAGATCAGTTCTTTCACGCCTGACAATCTCCACATGCTCTTCCCAAAACACTGCACACATGAAATCAGCATTATATCATCTTGCACATTTACTCACAAACACTGCACAAGATGGAATTACTTCCTTTGCCCACGTGGCAAACCACACATGGCCACGCTTTCTCTTCTTGGATGGTACTGCCACCAACCCTAGATACCATCACTGTTATTTTATCTGCATTTACTCCCAAGTCCTTGTGCCCAGTATCATCTCTCAACTTCCCAAATCCTTGCTTCACCTCCCTTCTGTTGTCTGCAATCAACACCAAATCATTGTCATAAATATCTCACGTACTTACATCAGTGATGAGGCTGTGTATATATATATATATATATATATATATATATATATATATATGCCATATTGTATGATTGGAAAGGCAATGGAAAGTTGCTAGACATGCAGATAAAATGGGAGGGTAATAAATTATGTAGGGTTGCAAGAGACAGATAAAAATAGACCTAGGGCGAGGTCGTGAGTGTGACCTTAGGGATATGGGACTGAATAGGGTGGCTGCCAGACATAGAGCAGCTTGGAGAGCTACCAATAGGTGACCTAGGCTGATGCATGCAAGCATGTTGGAGCCTTTATAAACGAAACGATCATCACCATCATGCCAGGTGGATGGCTACCATTGGCCCTAGGTGGTACTGCCAAGAGATGGAAATGTGGTCACAAGCTTGGTAAACAGCCATAGGCAGGAAACAGTAAGCTACAGGTAAAGATAGAGTCTTGCATTTTGATGGATCTTGTTACAAATCATAGATTCTTTCCCCAATGCATCCAAGGTCTGTTGGAAAATAATTTGCAGTTTTGGCACTTGCTTTAGTTGCCAGTTCATAGAAAACAGAGCTGTATCATGGCCAGCCCCAATATGGGGATACCTTGAAAGGAAGCATGACATCATTTTTACCTTTGCACTGAGTGCATCATGTGGTTGCGTGCAGCATTCTTTCCCCTTGATAATTATCATTTACATCTTAGAGGGAATATGTCCTTGGTCCTAGAGGATGGAGTGCATTGAGGTAATAATGGTTTTTAATATTTCAGGTTGAGTTGGCATTGTGGGATACAGCTGGTCAAGAGGACTATGACAGACTGCGACCACTCTCCTATCCAGACACTGATGTCATCCTAATGTGTTTCTCCATTGACTCTCCAGACTCTTTAGAAAATATCCCAGAGAAATGGACCCCAGAAGTTAAACATTTCTGTCCTAATGTTCCAATAATATTAGTAGGAAATAAAAAGGTATGCTATTTTTCCTGTCTGGTTTGTGCACAGTATTTCCAGTTACCATTATAAACACATATTTGGTACAAATGAATTGGAGAATGCCAGTAAAGCGTTGTTGCTTGTTTTTATTGAATAACAGTTATTTTGCCCTTCATAGGATCTGCGAAATGATGCCACAACCATTAAGGAACTTCAAAAGATGAAGCAGGAGCCAGTGAAACCTGAAGAGGGTCGCAACATGGCCGAGAAAATCAATGCCTTTGCTTACCTAGAATGCTCAGCCAAGACCAAGGAGGGTGTACGAGAAGTCTTTGAAACAGCCACTAAGGCTGCGCTTTCTGTCAGGATTAAGAAGAAGACTAAATGCACTCTTTTGTAAAGGTATGTCTGTATGTCTGTGTATTGCCAGATGCCTCAATCCCATAAGGGATGGCCACAAATAAATCACTTCCATGTTGCCCTGGCCCACACCATTTCACTGCCCTCCCCCCCAATTCACACCCCCCTCTCACATATACCTTTCCACCTCATCCTCGGCCTCCCTCTCCCTCCCTCCCTCACTTACATACACTCCTTGTTTGTCTCTCACTCCATCCTCTCCACATGACCAAATCAGTTCAATGTATTTCTCTTAATGCTTTCTGTCACATCCACATCCAGTTGTCTACCAATGCTCCTTCACTTCCTCATTTGTCAGTTTCTCCCTCCATTTAACTCAACATGCTCCTTTCAAACAGGGTTGGTGATTTTTTTTATTTAAAAAAAAAAAAAAAAAAAAAAAAAAAAAAAAACTTTATTATATAGCTAATATTTCTAAAGCGGTATACTGAATACTGTTAACTGCCCTGTCTATCCACTGATTGTTTGAGCTGAAAGCCACTGCCCAGAATCTAGATACGTACCTGTTCAAGTCCTGGCTGTACACTACTGGTTAAGGCTGAGTTCTCAGTGGTAATCAAGACAGCATGGTGTTGCATTTTCTGGTAGCACCATTCTCCAAAATCAGCTAACTTAATGCTAAGTACAGTAATCCCGCATTTTTTGCGGATTTTTTGTCTACGGTTTTGCCCTCTCGCGGATTTTCTTAGCATTAATAAGTTCAACTAAAATATCCTTGAATTTACAGAAAACAAAAAATTTGAAATTCCCGCAGCTTCCAATTGTAGCGCGGTAAACTCACGCCAGCCTCTGTCCCTTTCCCGCGGCCCCTCTGCCAGTGTTACCATATTTAGCATAATTTTATTCTTTTAGCATAATTTTGATCAAATTTTCGAGTCTGGAATATTTTTTGGCATATTAGAAGTTTTAGAATCATTCTAGCATAATATAGAATGGAATGGAATATTTTTGGAATAATTTTATAAAAGCTACAAATCAGAGAGAGAGAGAGAGAGAGAGAAAGACAGAGAGAGAGGGAGAGACGAATAAGGTAAGAAAATGTTTGAATAGTTGGTTACTTTCAGTTTGGGCTTGGTTGGGTTGGATTAGGTTAGGTTAGGTTGGATTAGGTTAGGTTAGGTTCGGTTTGGTTCGGTTAGGTTAGGTTAGGATAAGTTTGAGCTTTGTACTTTACCCATGAAACCTAGGTTTTTCCGGTGGATTTTGGTATGATTCATTCGATTTTCAGCTTCATTTCAGTCGGAAATGACCATTTTCTGTGTTTCCCCCCCTCCCTATAACCTCCGATTCCCCAAAGATCCCCCATTATTGCAGGGGGATGGGGGGGGGGTCATATCTCAAAATCTGGTTATTTCTGACGGAAATGATGCTCAAAATCGAATGAATCACATCAAAATCCATCAGAAAAACGTAAGTTTCGTGGGAAAAAGCAGTATGGGCAGAAAACCGATATTTACCCTCTTACTGTATGTAGGTTCATTTTAATATTTTCATAGTAAACAATACATAATTAATATGTTGCACGAATATGTATAGAATTTTATCATTTAGCGTCAAGTTAGCATAATTCATTTTTTACTTGGAACAAATTTGCTCAGTCTAGCATAATTTTTTCATTGCCCTAGCATAAGTTCGTTGTTTGGATATGGCAACACTGCTCTCTGCCCCGCATTCCTCAGTCCACGCCTGACTGCCTCACGTGTCTGGTGTACTTGTAACCGCAGTATGATACGAGCCTCTTGCCTCCCACTTGCTTTCCACATGGCCCCAGGACGTAAGCCAGCCTCACCAAAGGCTAATAATACAATTAGTAAGAACTCCAAAGTGACAAAACGATCAAGAAAAGTTATGACCTTAGCAGAGAAAATTGTGTTACTGGACAAGCTAAGAAACGACCGTGGGAGTGTTTGCTATCACCAGTTAATGCATCTTTTTATTTTGTACTGTTTTGTGAATAAATGTGTAGATAATTGTGTATTACAGTACGATGTTTACGTTTTTCCTTCATAATGGAGTATGTGCTTTCAATCTTGTAAGAAGGTATTTCGGGATGAGTATGGAGGTTTTGGGACAATTCGCAGTCACAACAAACACAAAACAATTCGCCTTCATTAATGAAGATAGCTATGGGTGACGCTAGAATATAATTCAAAGGCAACTACAGCGAGGAAGAAACAAGTTAATTATTGACTAAAGGAGCAAATAATAAATAATATCCAGAACCTATGCTACTGAACATAGACTTTGCTGGATCCCCCTGAAATATAGTTATTAAAGTATTGATTAATTAATAAGTATATTGATAAAAGTATTGATTAGTATATTTATAGAATGGCGGGGAATCGTCCAGGGTGCGAATTGTTCTGAAGGGGAATCGTCCATGTTTTGACGGGGAATTGTCTGACGGCGAATTGTCTCGCAATCAGTATGGACATGGACTGTGTGATGGGCAGCATGGTGGACACAAGTGTAAGATTCAATTGTTAATAGAGTATTCGCGGAATTGACTTTTCGCGGGGGTTACAAGAACGTAACTACCGCGAAATATGCGGGATTACTGTACCTGAATAAATGAATGCCAACACAAATTTATACACAACTTTTATAAACCTTCAGATTTTATTTTTGTTAGCATTTAGATAAAAATATATATATATATATATATATATATATATACATATACACACAGTAATTCTTCCACTATCCAATGTAATAGAGCCAAAGGCATGTCTGGAAAGTGGTCCCGTCCGGAAAGTGGGCCCCTGCCTGCTGGACTGGTATTTAAGGACCTAACCCAGCCTGACTTTGAAATCCACCTAAATAACTCCCTACTGGACATACATAGCACCTATTTAAACCTATTTAAGACCCTATTCACATCAGTAATGGACATAAAGCATGAAATAAATGAAAAGGAACCAAAGAATGAGGAATTAAAGTGACTGTACCTCAGCGAGGATACTTACAGCACGTCTGTGGCCGCCTTCTCTAAGGCTTTGGCAGTGGTGAAAATGCTTTTGAAGCATGTACAGTAAACCAGTGTTGTGCTGCACTTACAGTAATTCTTTGCACTGTGAGTTATAACTGTTTAACACTGCACATTGTTAATTGCACCATGCCAGATTCAACCACCAGTTTGCACTCCTCAGTTAATCCTTTGCACTTTAAATTCTAATTTCTTAATACTGCACAACACTGTACATTCCCTTGTGGTCTACTGGTGAGGTATTGCAGTTTATTCACTGTTTATTCACAAAAAACGAGCGTGTGTGGCATCCACTGCGATAAGCATCTACTTGTGATTGAAGTTAGGCAGTGACTGTTTGTGACAGGGAAACAGAGTTGCCAGATCACAACGGCCACATTACCAAACTCCTCAGTTTTCATGACCAAATTTAACTTTTCATTACCAAATTCGTAAAGCTAGCATTTATTCTTCACTAATTATATATACAAGTGGAAATACATGTAATCACTCTCCTTATAATTAATAGCATGTTGATTATTTTCATGCTATGTAGGCTGGCAGATTAAACAGAAAGAGCAGACAATCCACCATCTCCATCCTGTGTATCCTCATACATGTGAAAAATCCGTTTGGTAATGCATTATTCTGATTCATTACCAAACGGATTTTTCATTACCAAATTGGCCCACATTTGGTAATGAAATATACCAAATGGCAACCCTGACAGGGGAGGGGGGAGGAAGGAAGGGGTGAAGGGACCATCGTGTAAACAGCTGTTCGGTGCTGTTTGGCAATTTCAAATTACGGGAGGGGAAAAAATAGGATTTTGGGGGGGATTTTTTTCTTTTTTTGGCCATTTTTGGGCTCTGAAGGTCCAAGTCAGCCATCCAGTCTACCAAAAAAATAATAAGTGTGTGTGTGTGTGTGTGTGTGGAGAGAGAGATGCACTTTTCATTAATTTAAAAAAAAAAAAAAAAAAAAACTATGACTGTGAGGTTTTGAAATGAATACCACAGACTACTGGAAATGCCTTCTGAAAGGCACGTTTAAGCTGGGAGTTAATAATATTTTTAATTACTCTGTTATGTGGGAGAGGTGATTAATTACTCTTATTATTTTTCAGTGTGCTAGTAGAGATGGAAAGGAATGTACAACGCAGTCTGCCAGAGTGCTACCTGGAGGCCAATAATTGTACTGGCTCCCTTCACCTTGCCTTCCTTTGTTGTGCCTCGGCTCAGCCACTCTTCCAGGGACATAGTAATGACCCAGGGCCATGTTCCCATCTTGTCATAATTCAATTTAAGGTTGATGGCCTAACACCATTGTTCACATTGAGAAAGCAGGAATCAGAAGTCATGTGTTAACTTGGCTAAAAGACATTGTTATGTGGTATGAAGAGAGGAAGGTTGGTAGAACAGCATGTAATTAATACTCTTTGTGGATAATAGGTCAGTTTTGTTTTCCTGTGTCCTCATTTGCCCAGGGAAGGGAACAGGTTAAGGGGAAGGTGCTTTTGTTTAGTTAAGAGAGTAGAGAATTTCTGGAAGTAAAATAGCTTGATAGAAATCAGTTGAATGAAGTGCAGCAGCAGACAAAGTGCAGTTTGATGGAACAGAACATGTAGCTTGTCTTAATAAGGCAGCATGTGTTTCTTACCTTTACCAGCCCCATGGTTCTACCAAGAAACCATTTCTTATTGGTGTGCATAGTAAATGGTATTGTGGCTGTAGTATGTAGGCTGATTTCTGTTTTGCTTTCTTCACTTTTGGCCTTTTTATATATACATATATATATATTACAGAGAATATATAGGGAGAGTTTGAGAGTTGGGTTGTATGTTGGGCTGTTATTAAATGATTGATATTGCACTATGCAATATCTTTTCATCATCATTAGGCTGGATTATCCTCTGGTCTGGGCTATGGGGCCAGCTTATCAAGACTGCGTTGGACTAGCAAAATTTATATTGGTATTGATAATACTTCACTCTTGTATTATTATTATTATTGTTATTATAAGTTCTTGTAATCCTGTGTTCTAGTATTTGTCTTTAGTTGAAGTAGATAAAGGATGACACTGAAATTATGCTTATTTAGTCTCATTTTGCATCTCTCCATATTATTAGCTGCATAACAGAGAATGCAGCATGACCAATACCAAGTGATAACCATATGATCATGGTTCCTTGGATGAACAAGACAAGCTCAGTTATTAAGTCACGTACAGAGCTCTGTCTTCACCAAAATATGAGCAACTTCTTTGCCAAGACAGCAATTATCAGTACCCTTTGCCTCCAGTAGTTTAGATTTTCTACTTAGAACTTATTTTGAACCAAGAAAGGCACTTTCTCTTTGAAAATCTTCCATTTGTCAGCAACATGGCTTAAAACATGCAGTAAATTACTCCCAAGTTGTAACAACTTCTGTGTGTAATGTGTGTGATTTTTTACATTGATTTGTATGTGTGTATGTACAATCACTTGAATCAAGTTTCCTAGGAACTTGCAGCTTGAAAGTATTTACCAGCTCAGAAAGAACCTTCACTTGGTGCGGCTCCTTCAAGTTACTGAGAAATACCAGGTTCATTTTGCATAAAACAAGTTGTTTTCAGTATAATGTTATTGGTGCAAACTGTTTAATATAGGCTACCTAAAGAATTGGCTGTCTCAGTGGCTTGTGCAGCCTGCGCTGTGTATTGCAACGTGTTAGTTGAATTGCTTTTCATGTGTAATAAATGCTAAAGTGTCATGAAGAGGACTGTGTTTATGGATAGCTCTTACATCAGTACACAGCCATTGTACATCATGTTCAGTTTACCCTTTTGTAATAAATATTGTATCCTTTTACAAAATTAGTTTGATACGTGGCTTAATATTCATTGCAAAAATTGATTTCAGATCCAATGATATGTATTTATGCTCACCTCCAGGTATATATTTCACTTAAATGCTCTTGAAATGCTCACCTCCAGGTATATATTTCACTTAAATGCTCTTGAAATGCTCACCTCCAGGTATATATTTCACTTAAATGCTCTTGAAATGCTCACCTCCAGGTATATGGTATTTCACTTAAATGCTCTTGAACTTTTGAAACTTTTTTGGTAAAAGATTGGTCAGCTTTCAGTTTAATGATGACCTTGGTGGATGAATTTTGTAATTGGCTTGAATTCTGTAGCACATAGCTGGAACAGACACCACCTTAAAATATGTCATAGTTATAGTAGACCTTCAGTTTACACAGCTAATGTATCTGGAAATTTGACCATGCAAACAGAAGCATACAAATTGTGGCATTGAAACCCCTGTTATATGGCTAATTGATGTGGCAAAATTCCAAAATTTTCCGTAAATCTTCCCCATGCCCCTCTTGAAATTATTTATCCCATCCTAAACATTCACTGTAGTTCGTTTACAACCTCTAGGAACATTACAGGGCATATAAAAGGGTTGATTAGAGCATACAAAGTGATTAAATGATCTCTTACCATGATGGATGGAGCAATGTGTGGGTGTCAGGGAAGGCAGGTATCTTAAATGGTGACTGATCTACCTAGTGTTAGGTAAACAATTGTTCTTAGAGCATAAAGTAATGAAAAACTTCGTTGGAAGCAGAAAAAAAATGCATAGTGAGTGGTGGCAGTGGAGTGAGAGACGAGGCAGGCGACATTCAGTGTAGTACTGTACATATACAACCTCTAGGAACATCACAGGACATAAAAGAGGGTTAAATAGAGCATACAAAGTGCTAAGTGGTGATCACTTACCCTGACGGGATGGAGCAGTATTTGGGTGTTGGGTGGGGGGTTTCTTCGAATGGTGACTGATCTACCTAGAGTTAGGGGAAAAATTGTTCTGATAGCATAAAATAATGAAAAACTTAGTTGGAAGAAGAAAAAGTCCATAGTGAGTGGTGGCAGTGAGGTAAGAGACGAGATGCAGGTGGTGAGCAACTGTAAGGGGGGAGGGGCAGCTGATTGAGTGTAAACAGACTATTTCATATCTCATAATTTTAGTTGTATTGATTTATGAGTATTTGTTTTAATAAAAAAAACTTGGGTGAAAGAATGAAAAGTACCTACTGAGTGGTGGCAATGAGGTGAGTAATTCTGTGTGGGGGGGAAGGGTGTAGCTGATTAACTGTAAACAATTTCATGTCCCATAATTTTAACTGTGTTGACTTACGACCATTTGTTCTTGCAAAATCTTACAAAAAACAATGTTTTGTTTATTCTAGGTGGGGTGATCATGCATTTAGATGTTTTGACAGTGGAACTTTGAGGTGATGGCTGCAGACGGGTTAACTTAATGGAATTGTTCCCGTGCAAACTCCCACCCCCTCACCCCCCCTCTATATGCACACATTTATTGGATCACATCATGGTTTATCTGCACAAATCAAGCCTGCATAATTATACTTGTATCATTAATATGATCTGTGAAGCACATTTCTGAATTATTGTTATCTGAGAGTTTAAAGTGACAAAAACTGAGGGATGTGTGAGTATTAAGTTACAGTACCTATGGATTGGAGCAGATGGGGGACATGGAACGTGTGTGCAAGATATTCACAGAAGAAATATGCGCAGTATGTGAGGTGTGTGTGGGGTGAAGAGAAGATGAAGGGGTGCAAGGAACAGCATGGTGGAATGAAGAGGTGAGACAGGCTGTGGCATAAAAGAAGAAAGCATATACAGTAATGAATGGATGAGAAATAGGGGTGTGGAAGAAGATGAGAGACGGAAGAGAGAGTTATATGTAGAAAGGAAGTGAGAGGTGAAAAGATTAGTAAGAAGTGAGTGGATGAGGAATTTGGAAGGAATCTGAGTGTCAAGTGGAGGGAATGTAAGAAAATGTTCTGGAAAGAGGTAAAGAGAGTTAGAAAGGGTGGCAGTGAATTTAGTAGGGAAGGGAAAGATTAAAATGGGAGATTACTAGTGGAGAAGGGAGAAAAAGTGAGCAGATGGAAAGAACACTTTAAGGAACAGTTGAACATAATGGATGAAAGTAATGCAAGTGTAAGTGGCTGGGAGAAGGAGGGAAGTGAGAAGACATGAAGAAATCAGTAGGATGGAAGTTGTGGAAGCAATGAAGAAAGTCAAAATGGGGAAAGCCCCAGGAATTGATGGAGTGTGTGGTGAAATGTTGAAGCATGAGGGAGAGAGTTGTGGAATGGATGTGGAAGATGTGCAGATTGGCCTGGGAGAAAGGTAGAGTTCCAGAGGATTAGAAGTCAGGTATATTTATTCCCTTGTACCAAGGAAGAGGGGAAAAAGAAGTGTGTGGTAATCATAGGGGCATTTTTCTTAGTGTAATAGGAAAAGTATATGGTAGGATACTTCTTGACAGAGTTAGGAAAATAACAGAGGAATTAGTCAGAGAAGAACAGGGAGGTTTTAGGAAGGGAAGAGGTTGTGTTGATCAGATATTCATTCTTAGATCTTTAGTGGAAAAGTTTCTAGAGAAGGGAAAGAAGTGTGCAGCCTTCATGGATTTGGAAAAAGCATATGACAGGGTGGATAGACAAGGATTGTTGAAAGTATTAAGAATATATGGAGTAGATGGGAAGTTTTTGAATGCTGTGAAGAGTATGTATGAGGGTGCTAAGGCTGCAGTGTGCGTGGATAGTGAACTGAGTGAATTTTTCTATTTGAAGGTTGGGTTGAAACAGGGATGTGTCATGTCTCCATGGTGGTTCAATCTGTACATGGATGGGGTCATAAAAGAGATACAAGGTAGGGTAGTGGATGTTGGAGTGGCCCTAATGAGAGAGGACAGTGTTTGGAAACTCCCTGTACTGTTGTTTGCAGGTGATACCGTGTTATTAAATGAAGACAAAAGGGAGCTGCAGGGCATGGTGGATGAGTTTGGGTGTGTGTAAGAAACGAAATCTAAAGGTGTATGTAGGTATGAGTAAAGTTATGGTCTTTGAGAGAAGTGAAGTCGGTGAATGTACAGTGAGGTTGGATGAGGAGGAAATGGAAAATGTGAGTACGTTTAAGTACCCGGGCAGTGTGATGAATAAGGATGGAAGCTTGGAGGATGAAGTGCTTGAAAGGGTACAGCAAGGAAGAAAGGTTGCTTGTTCCTTGAAAGCAGTGACAAGAAACAGGGAAGTGAAAAAGTTACTACATGACAGTATTGTGATACCAACTCAAACGTATGGAAGTGAAGCTTGGACCTTGTTGGAGGGACACAAGAGTGAGAGCAGTGGAAATGAGTTATTTGAGAGGAGCATGTGGAATCACATGGAGAGACTGACAAATGGGGATGTGAATGAGCGTTGTGGTGTGGATGTGATACGAAACGCTAGGAGAAACACACTGAGGTGGTTTGGCCATGTGGAGAGGATGGAGCGTGAGAGACTGACGAGGAGAGTGTATGAGTGAGGTGGATGGGAAGAAAGGGAGGGGGAGGCCAAGGAAGAGATGGAGGGATGGAGTGGAGAGGTTTATGAGAGGGGTGTGTGAGCTGGGAGCAGAGCAGTAAAGTGGCGGGGGACAGGGCGACGTGGAGGCGATCTGTTTGTGGCCACCCCGAATGAGATTAAGGCGTCTGGCAATAGATAGATAGATAGACCTGTCTTTTTATCACCCCATAAACAAAGGATTGCATCAGTTCCACTTTGTCGAAGTCTTGCTTACCATTAGTGAGAGTTGTCTTCAGTATGATCTCGAGATTCAGTATAGTTCTGAATGACTACTGTAATATATATTTTTTTTTCTCGGTAGTGACAATTTAGTGATATGCATCACAGTAGCTACAAGTCTTCTGAACAGCTGATAATTTGGTGGAAGTTAGACCTGTGTGTGTTTATGATTTTACCATGCTTTATGCCTAATAATCTATTTGCAGGGGTTTACGGTAACTATGGTGGTACCACAGATGATGCCGGGTGGTTAAGTGGGTTTAAGTGCTCCAGCTAGTTTGAGCCTGTGAGGGCTTATATCTGGTGGGTGTTGTGTGTAGAATCTGTTACTTGTACTAATATAATGCTGCTTACCCTGAGTGGTCACCCTTGCCATAAATGTCAGTACTGAGTAACCTGCCCTCATGCTCCTATGCTCTTGATGGACATAGATAGGGTTGCACAAAATCACAAAATTAACTTGGGCTGGCCACCAGACAACCCCATGAGTCAATGTTCTAACACCAGTTTACATATCTGTATCTATTGATATATGTTCTTACCTAATTGTACCTAATTGTATCTTTACAGGAATGAGTCAAGCTCGTACTGTCCCGTGTCTTAAACCATATTTATCGTACATATCCTTAAATTTGTGAATTGTTTTGGCACACACTATTTCATTCGGTAGTGCATTCCATTGATCAATTGCTCTGTTTGGGAAACTGAATTTCCTTATGTCTTTATCACCTCTCTTCTCATGCAGTTTTTTGCAGTGTCCTCTTGCTGATGCTTCTCCATATGTTAAGTAATCATTTATGTCTATTTTCTCCTTTCCTGATATGCACTTATATAGCATTATCATGTCACCTCTTTTCCTTCTCTCCTGTAGTGTTGGTAGATTAGTTTATTTAGTCTTTCTTCGTAGTTTAGGTCCCTTAAGCTTGGTATCCATCTTGTAGCGGCCCTTTGAACTTTTTCAATCTTGTCTATATGGTTTTTGAGATGAGGACTCCAGACTACTGATGCATATTCCAGGGTTGGTCTAATGAATGATGTTATTATCCTTCTTAGCATGTCTTCATGTATGTATGTGAATGCTATTCTCATATTTGCAAGCAGTGTATACATGTTCCGTACCATCTCGCTGATGTGGTCAGCCGGAGATAGTCTGTTATTGATAATCACACCTAGGTCTTTCTCTCTTTCTGATGTGTATAGGGTTTTATTTCCTAACTTATAATCCCAATCAGGTCTTTTTCCACTTTTACCAAACTTGATTACATGACTCTTGTCCACATTGAATTCCATTTGCCATGTACTACTCCATTCATGAAGTTTATTTAATTCTTCTTGTAGCTCCCTACAAGAGTCTGTGCTAGTAATTCTCCTTTGTATTTTTGCATCATCTGCAAACATATTCAGATAGCTCTCATTTCCAGTGTTACTGTTTATATCATTTATATACACTAAAAACATGATTGGTGCCAGCACTGAACCCTGTGGTACTCCACTAGTCACTTCTTTCCATGATGAGTAGTTTCCTCTTAGTACTGTCCTCATTTCTCTTTTTATGAGAAAGTCTTGCATCCAACAAAACAGTTTGCCTCGAATTCCTCCTTGATGGTACAGTTTCCATAAAAGTCTTTGGTGTGGTACTGTGTCAAAAGCTTTCTTGAAATCTAAATAGATACTGTCCACCCATCCTTCCCTTTCCTGTATTGTGTTTGTTACTCTGTCATAGTAGCTCAACAGATTAGTAACACATGATTTTCCTTTTCTGAAACCAAACTGTCTTTCTGTTATCATACTGTGTTCTTCTAGATGATTTACCCAAGCTTTTCTTATAAGTTTTTCTAATACCTTGCTTACAACACTGGTCAGTGATACTGGTCGGTAGTTGAGAGGATTTTGTCTATTTCCTTTCTTGAATAAGGGGACAATATTTGCTTTTTTCTAAATATCAGGTAGTTTTCCTTGACTCAAGGATTTCTTAAAAATTAAAAATAATGGTTTACTTAACTACTTTGCACATTCTCGTAATACCCAACATGAAATTTCATCAGGACCACTTGCTTTTCCTCTGTCTAATCTACTTAACTCCTCCTGTATTACTTTTTCTGCTATTTGTATATCTGGTAGTATGTAGTATGTGTGGACATGCATGTTCCACATAGTCCCTCTCAAAAATTTTTTCTGTAAAAACTAATTGGAAATTCTTAGTGCTTCACAAATATCTTTCTCTTGTGTATAAGTGATTCCCTCGTCCATAATGGATTGTATTATATCTTTTACTTTAGTTTTGCTTCTGATATAGCTGTAAAACAGCTTTGGTTGATCACTACTTTTATTTATTATATCCTCCTCAAACTGTATTTGGGCTTCCCTCCTTATTCTTGTATAGTCGTTTCTTGCCTGTTTGTAATTATTATATGCCCTTTCACTATTGTGTCTTCTGTATCTATTCCACAACAAATCTCTTCTTTCTTTTGATTTTTTACATTCTGTATTGAACCATTTCTGTATTTTCTTATTTGCTTCTTTGTGCTGTGGGATGTACTTCTGGACTCCTGTTTCATAAAATTCACAAAATTTTTTATATACAGCATTTAAATCTTGTCCTCTAAGCTCATTTTCCCAATCAACTTCTAAGAAATACTTCTTTAGGTCTTGGTAATTTCCCTTATTATAGTTTAGGCTCTTTTTGTAACTGTCATTGCTGTTTACTATGTCATATGCTATCCTGAAGTTATAATTTAGTACTGCATGATCGCTTTTGCCGAGTGGAGGGTGATATATTAAACTGTCAATATCATTTTCTTGCCTAGTAAATATTAGACCTAGCACTGAAGGTACATCAAGTCCTCTTTTTCTGGTGGTTTCCCTCACATGTTGTGTTAAGAAAAACTCTTGTACGAGATCCAGGAGCTTTTGGTCCCAACAGCTTTCTTGGCTATTTATATCTAGAGTATTCCAATTTATATTTGTATTGAAGTCCCCAGTTAGTATAATTCTTTCCGATTTCTCTTCCATTTTATGTAGCAATGATCTTATACTCTGAATTGTACTCTCTGCCAGGTCCTCATATTCGTCTCTTTCCCAGGTGTTTGATCTGGGTGGCATGTACAAATTGGCTACAATTACTTTACCTTCAGATGTGTCGATCTCTACTGCAATCAGTTCTACTTGTGATGGTATATCTAGTTTTATTTCCTTGACTTTTAGATTTTTCTTAGTTAATATTATAATTCCTCCTCCTTTTTTAAATTTCTGTCTCTTCTCCATATATTGTATTCCTCTAAGTTTAGTATGTCATTGGATATCCTTGGTGTTAATTTTGTTTCAGTTAGGCATATTATTTGTGGTTCATTTTCTCTGACATAATCATTCATCTCTAGTAATTTAGATACCATTCCATCCACATTTGAGTACATCAACTTTATCATCTTGTTTATATACTTGTCATGACATGGTTCTACTACCTTCCTCCTTTTTCTTCCATCCTGTTTGTGTACCACTTTCGTACCTGCAATCCTATTACTTTGTAAAAAAATTTCTTCTTCTCCTCTTCTGATCTTCCCTCATTTTTTGTTTTTGCTTCCTCCCTTTTCTCTTTCAGTAATTCCAGTTCCTCTTGTGTTAGGCATCTTTTTATCCATACATTTTTGAACTCCTCTTTTTCCATAAGATTCTTTGCATTTTTTAGTATCTCTTCCACAGTGTTTACACTCTGGAAAGTCACCTTTAGAGGTCTTGTCTTGCTTTTCTCGTATTTCCCTAACCCTTTGTGTTCCTCTATGTCTTTACTACAGATTTCCTCTGATACTTCTTTCAGTAAGCTCATTACATTTCCCATCTCCTTTTTGTCTCTAGTGATCTTGTTTTTAACTTCTTCCTCTTCTATACCAGTGATTACTATTGATTTGTTTATCTCTACTGAATCTCTGACTAACTTTGGATTGTTTTGGATTATTCTTTTCACTTCCTTTTTAATGCTTTTTTCCTCCACCCTTGTTTCTAAGTCTTTCTTTACTTTCACCATTTCAGCATACGTGGTTTCTACCTCATTTTTGTAGCTTTGCACAGCTTCATTCACCTGTGTTATCTTCTCCTCAATATCACTGCTCTGGTCCATAAGACTGCTTGCTTGCCTAATTGTTTCTGTGTTATACTTGAACTCTTCCATAACACTCTCGTGATTGACTACTGTACTTGCCATTTCACTCACTTTCTTCCTAAGCGTACTCAATTCCACTGTTAGTTCACTGATGGTTGTGTCTTTCTTATTGGCCTCCCTTCCTAGTTTTTCTGTCTCTTCCTTTTGCAAGTGCATTTGCTTCTTTATTTCATCAATTTCATTTTTGAAAGCCATTTCTAGTTTGTGTACACGTTCAACCAGTCTATTGTGAGTCTCCACTTCAACCAGTTCTTGGTAGAAATCATTCATTCATTCATTGCCAGACGCCATGTATCCCAAACGGGGTGGCCAAGGGCTTAGAGTTAATTGTTTTACAGGGAGGAGCACTAATCCTCCACCAACCCCACTCGACACGCAGGGAGAACGTTAAGCCAACAGCATCTGGTGTTCCCAGGCGGTCACCCATCCAAGTACTAACCAGACCCAACGTTGCTTAACTTCGCTGATCGAACGGGAAGCGGTGTACTCAACGTGGTATCATTTTGCTTTTTACTTTTATCCCTTTTCTTTTCCAAATTTGTTTTACTGAAGTATGTATCCATTTTGTAATACTAAATGAACAGAGTATGTACTTAGAGTATGTACACTTTCCCCGTGTTGCTGTAGTCTAAACAAACCCAGCAGACTCGGCGCATTTTTTTTTCCTCGTGGTTCTTTGTTCTATTTGAACCAGTCTTGTTTAAACTTATTATTTCTTTTCCTTTTAATAATGAAAAATCATTTAGTCTAACCTGGTACAGAGCTTGACTCATTCAAAGATACTAATTTAGGTAATGCCACTGGCCGTGTTGTTTTGGTACGGAGCGCCGATGACGGACTTCTACCCCCGATGACTCCCTCTGTGTGTGTGTGTGTGTGTGTGTGTGTGTGTGAATATATATATATATATAATGTGGTAGGTGTGGGCACCCATCATCCACTCACTTACTGTAGTGATGCCTGATGCCTTATGGTCTCTACATTGAGTGGCAAGCCAAATGGTTTCTTGTAACCCAGGAAATCATTTACTGTGCTGGGTGGTAACCATATAGCCAAATTATGGTGCCTGGTGGTTTAATAGGTAAGGCACTTCTGCCTGTGTAGGCTTATATCCAACGGGTTGTTGGGGTTTACTGCTCACTTAATGCCACTCGGGGATGAGCGAGGCTGATTACTCTCATCATTCAGGACCGACTTGCTTAGCCCCAGGCTCCTATGCTTCTCATGGGGCAAAACAGGATTAGATGAATGAATGACTGAGCGTCGTACCATGAGAGTAAATGCAGAAAAGGGTAAAGTGATGGTTATTGAGAGAAGGTGATTCCTAGTGAATGGAGAGAGACTGGATTTGGTGAGAGTTCAAATACTTGGGTACAGTGATTAGAAGAGAGGAGAAAATGCAGAAGTAGAAATCAGAGTGGCACAAGGAAGGAAAGTAGCTGGTGCTATGAAGGCCTTAAAAAACGGAGGCTTGAATGTAGCAGCTGCGCGAGGCCTACATGAAGGACTGTTAATGCCAACTTTATGTGAGACTTTGGTGTGGCATGAAAAATAAAAGTCAAGAGTATGACCAGTGGAGATAGGACTGCAGAGATATGTATGTGGAGTACAGAGAGTGGATAGCATAAGGAATAATGTGATTCGTGAAAGATGCGGAGTAAGGAAGTCTGTGGACACCAGAATCGAAGAGGGTGCGCTGATATGGTTTGGTAATGTGGAGAGAATGGATGACAATAGAGTGGTGTAAAAGGTATTTCAGCGAATTTGAAGGAGGGAGAAGGCGAGGTAGGCCAAGAAGTGGAGGGATATGGTGGATGAGTCTATGAGGAAGAGAGTTATGGAAGTTGTTGAGGCTAAGGGGCTGACAAGGAGACCGAACTGGCTGGACGAATTTTGTGTGGAGAAGCGCATAACGAGGGATTCGGCACCCCTTTTTAACGTGACAGCTTTCGGATTGACTTGTATCAGATAGGTAGGTATATGTGAAGCTACAGTAAGTGGTGAAGTGTTTTTTGGCCTATTTGATGAAGCCAGGATTTCGATGGCTTGAATGATGAGTGAATGGAAGCGTGGGCACTCGACATTACTACTCACCTTCCCCTAGGGTGAGATAGGAGGTCCGGATGATTTATATATATATATATATATATATATATATATATATATATATATATATATATAACGCCTAGCCCCGGGCTCCTACGCTTCTCATGGGGTAGCGTAGGATTGGATAATGGGTGGATATACGAGGTGCTGCCCAAAAGTTCCAGTAATTTGAATACTGTAGGAAAATAAGTTACCTTACCTCCTATACTGTTTTTTTTTTTTTTTTTTTTTTTTTTTTTTTTATCGAGGCGAAGATGCACTGGACAGATACGTGATTTCTGGCTGAATGCAACATTACTTGATAATCTGGCATTATTAACTGACAACAAATATCTGAGGGGGAAATTTGAGTTAGTAAATATTTTCTGGACATGGTGCATTCAGCCAATCATCAACCTGTCAAGTGCATCTTCGCCTCCATAAAAAAAAACGTAGTATAGGTGATTATCAATAACAGACTATCTCCGGCTGACCACATCAGTGAGAAGGCACGTAACATGTATACATTGCTTGCAAGTATGAGAATAGCATTCACATACATAACTGAAGACATGCTAAGATAATAACATCATTCATCAGACCAACCCTGGAGTATGCATCAGTAGTCTGGAGTCATCTAAAGAAACACATAGATAAGATTGAAAAGCACAAAGGGCAGCTACAAGATAGGTACCAAGCTTAAGGGATCTACGCTATGCAGAAAGACTAGAAAAACTGAATCTGCCAACACTACAGGAGAGAAGGAAAAGAGGTGACATGATTATGCTATATAAATGCATATCAGGGATGGAGAAAATAGACATAAATGAGTATATAACCTAAGGGAAAGCATCAGCAAGAGGACACTGCAAAAAACTGCATTAAAAAAAAAAAAGGCGATAAAGACGTAAGGAAATTTAGTTTCCCAAATAGAGCAATTGATCAGTGGAATGCACTACCGAACGAAAGTGTGTGCCAAAACAATTCACAAATTTAAGGATATGTACGATAAAAAAGGATATGCCCGGCTCCTGCTACAGCTCTGACGGAGGCTGTTCTCGGGCCCTTGCTGTGAAGGCAGGGAGAAGGCGCCCAATGGATACGCCCGACTATTGTCACAGCTCCGAGGTAGGCTGCTCTCCGGCCTTTGGGTCTGGGACTCCTGTCCTGGAGACAGCACTAATGGACGGCGATGACTCGTCCGCTGCTCCTTGTCGGGGATAGCAGCTCTTGAGGCTCCTCCTGAGTCCTCTGTCAAAAGGGAGACCGGTCCAGGGGACTCGGCGTCCGAGGGTCTGCTTGGGAGCTTCTCTTTACAAGTCCCACCCCGATTCTGGCGGGCGTTCCCTCTGCCGGAGTGTAGTGTCCTTTTCCTGCATACTGCCGGCTGGTCTGCTTGCGGGGAAGAGGGGCGTCGGGGCGCGATATAAGACGCTCTTGCCAAGAAGCTGTGACAGGTGAGCCAGCCTCCTTGTCATCTCCTAGTGGGGTGGGTATCATTCACCCGTATACTCTCCTCCTGGGGTGGTGGTGTCTGGCTCACCCTGCCGCACGGATATTTCAATACAATTACTGTAATGCATAATCCCAGCCATGAAGTTCATGAAGGATAACCGATGGAGCAAGAGGGTAAACTGGACTCCACGAGATCGCAAGTGTAGCAGAAAAAGACCAGACAGGAGAGGGAGATGAAACAGATTAGTTTGCGGGCAAAACCTTGCAGATTTTATCTCAACCAAGGAATCCTTGGAGAAGGGTACGGGGAGGCCTACTAAATCGATGATGATCATTGCATCACTGTTCAGTCATACACTGAATTCAAGCAAACTGGTTATGGATTTCAAGCACAGCATAACAAGTGGCGCTGTAAAGGACCAACTGAAACTTAAATTAATCACTACTCTGGCCGGGATTTGAACTCATGCCCTCACGCCTCATACGCGTTCACGTTATCACTGAGCCAAAGAGAGGATCCCCGCTTTGCCTCTGAGCAACGCGGGCTTTAATACACCTCATTACATCACTCTTTTCTCCCCTGGTGATTAATTTGGTCAGTTTCGAACACACGTGGTAGCGTACAACACTGGGGGAGCCCGCGAACCACACAGACAGCTCACCCTCGGGATGTAAGGCTGTCAACAACACCATCAATGCCCTCAAGGCCTCACCTCACATCCCACATCGCTGCCAACCAATGTAAAGTACCAACTGAAAGTTAACAAATTTAAAATGCAGTATAATGCCATGGAGGATGACCTAACACCCCCAAAAGGAGCCCACCGAGGAGCACCTACAGCGCGCTAGGACTCAGGGCGACAACGACATAAGTCTGCCCGGGCCGCGCGCCCCTATGACCCGGAGCTTGCCCTCCGCCACCATAGCAGGAATACGAGACTACCTTCTGGGCGAGCTGACCACAACTAACCACGGGGTGGAGCTGTTACTCCTGCACCAGTCAGCACCCCTAAGATAGCTGGTAGCCGCTCAACCCTCCTACAGGAGAAGACCTGCAGCTGCTCTGCAGGAAAACAGGAGACGGCATGTAGCCGCTCCCGCCTTCGTCAGGAGACGGCCTGTAGCCACTCTGAAGGTGCCCCTAACGAGACAGCCTGTAGCCGCTCGACCCTCCTACAGGAGAAGACCTGCAGCTGCTCTGGAGGAAAACAGGAGACAGCCTGTAGCCGCTCCCGCCTTCATCAGGAAACGGCCTGTAGCTGCTCTGAAGGTGCCCCTAACGAGATGGCCTGTAGCCGCTCGACCCTCCTACAGGAGACGGCCAGCAGCAGCTCCAGAGGCAAGCAGGAGATGGCCTGTAGCCGCTCCTGCCTTCATCAGGAGACGGCCTGTAGCTGCTCTGAAGGTGCCCCTCAAGACGACCTGTAGCCGCTCAACCCTCCCGCAAAAGGATGGCCTGTACCCGCTCCAGAGGGAATCAGGAGACGGCCTGTAGCCGCTCTGAAGGTGCCCCTGAGCCGGCCTGTAGCCGCTCCCTCTCCCAGGCCACGGCCAGTAGCTGGGCCTTAGCGACGGCCTGCAGTCGCGCCCCCAGAAGCCCACGGCCAGTAGTCTGGCCCTATGGCAGGAGACGGCCTGTAGCTGCTCCTCCGTCAGTGCTGCCTCCGGTTCACCAACCTACGACTCAAAGGGAGCCCCCAGCCTGGAGGAGTACTGGAGAGGCCCTGTGACTTCCACCGGGCTCTTCTCCCTGCAGCCGGATCCGGAGAGGACTCGCTGACGGACCCCGACGTAGGCCGACGCCGCAGCCCCCTCCTGACGGCATCTCCAAACACTGGGGACCGCAGCCCTCGGGACCTCCAGACTGCCCCCAGGACCCCCGGGCGGGACCTCCCTACACCCAGACGTAGATCTTCGTCCTCCGTCAGGCGCTTGAGTGAGAAGTTCAGGCAGCTATTCGGCCCCAGCCCCGAGGGCCAAACTCCCGCCCCAAGCCCTGAAAGTGCGGGACCCTTTGCCACCAGCATCCCTGGACAAGAGAGGAAGCCCCTATGCGTGTCCCGTGGCCCCTGAACACAGATGCCCCCGGCGAGACCCAGCCCCATCAGTAGTGAGACTGAGTCACTTCCGCCGCCCTTGTACCTGACCGCCACGACGCCCAGACCCGAAAAGAGTGACAGTGAAAGCAGTGTCCATGACCTAGTGAAGTGAAGGCAGAGCAGTGAATTGACAGTATAAAGGAAGGCAGTGAGAAAAGCATCAGTGACAATGTAAAAGAGTGGTGGAGTTTAGTAAAAGTAATAGTGAAACCGTGAACATGGCAAGGCAGTGAAATTCGGGTCTCTTACAGTGAATACGCTACCAGCTAATAACGCCGCATCATACTGAGATCATACACAGACCCCAGCGTTAAAGTAATAATTACCAACCGTGAAAGAGTACCACCAACTCCACCAATAATATAAAACTTGGACTTCCTGCAATAATAGTATATAACCCCTCCGCCCTAAATGCTATTCACCTTACCCGACCTTAACCTGAGTAGTATCCTGCGCGATACTAATAACCCATATCTAGGCCTAAGAATTATGTTTGTCCAGTATATCTGTATTCGTGACATCTACCCGTTCCACTGTAGAATTTAGTAATACACATGTAAGGTTGTTGCCTTGAGTTTTTGTGTCCTGCCTCTCACCTATTTGTCTAAGCTCCGGTCTAGAAAGAGAACCCAGCTACACACTAGGCGTTAGAGGGACGGGAAGCCGACCCTAAAACACCTAGCATTAAAAAATTAATCACTGCTGCCGGGATTTGAAATCAGGCCGTCGCGCCTCATACGCGCGCACGTTACCACTGAGCCAATGAGAAAATCCCCGCTCTACCTTAAGCAACGCTGTCTTTTATACACCCATTACAGTGCAAGCACGACAAACCTCGCCCAGGCCGATAGCAATTATTCTAGTGTTGGTAAATACTGATTAAAGTCTACTGTAATGGCGCAAATAACTTCAACTTAGAGTTTCAACAACTAACCCTGTGAAACTTTGTACTTGTGTTTCACCTTTCAACTTGAAAGACATTACCCCTGTAGCTTTTGGGACCCATCCCCTTGACCTATAAGTTAACAACACTCAGTAACCACAGTAGTCTATAGATAAAACACCAAGAAATAAAATAGCATGAGCAACATAAAAAGGGCCCAATACTCTTAAACAACGCTCAGTAACCATTTATTGTTTCTAGATAAAACACGGTTAATTAAATACCACAGCAACAATGAGAGAATAACCAACCAGATCGACATTTCTGATAACTTCATCAGCGTGAACTTAGATAAAATGTGATTGACAATATATCACTCACCTTTCCTTGTCCTTCGGGAATCGAAAAAAGGATAATCCAGGCCTTTTTTTGCCTAGAATTTCTGCAGTTAACAGCACCAAGTGAGTAAACCAGGTGAGCACAAAACCGACCGCCCCGCATGATGTTTACATTCTTCAGCTCTGTTTCCGCGCCCGCTGCTTAGGGCGCCACTGTCACTCAGAGTTGTACGGGGATGGTGTGACTGTCCCTCTTATCTTTCTCTGTACTCTTTGGTTCCGGTCATGGCAGTGATGTACCAGTTCTGGTGGTGAGGTGAGGGCGCTCCGCACTACAGTGATACCCCCCAAAACAGAACTACTGCTTCAGTGCAAGGTTAGTGGCTCTTGACAAGTGTTTGGGGGTAGTGGAGCCTGATGTAAGGTGCGGGGAGAACTTTGGTGGAAGCAGGTGCGGGTGATGTGACGGTTGTGGTGACCAGTTTCTCCCGTGAGCCACAGAATATCAACGAGGGAGAAATTCTGGGACTGTGCCAGGCGGTGGACCCTAAGTGGCATCAGAGGAAGGCTTGTAAAAGGAATTTAGTTAAAGAAATTGGGTATCTTCCAGACCATTTACAAGACCAATTTTCAAGGAGTTGGCAGTGCCTGGATGGCTCACAAGTGCTGAAGTTGAGGCGGTTGCTGACGAAGTTTGCAAATGTCTTCTCCACCGGAGACCTAGACCTAGGATGCACAGATCTGGTGGAGCATAATATAGACACCGGGGATCACCGCCCGATTAAACAGTCGGCACGGAGGATGGCGCCAGCCCAATGGCAATAAATGGAGAAGGTGATGGAGAATCTACAAAGTCAGGGAGTAATAGAAAAGTCCAGCAGTCCTTGGGCATCAGCTGTGGTTCTGGTAAAGAAGCAGGATGGCACAGTAAGGTGCTGTGTAGATTATCGAGCCCTGAATGAAGTGACAGTGAAGGATGCATACCCCATGCCAAGAACTGATGACACCCTGGATGCTCTGTTAAGTGCCAAGTGGTTCTCAACCCTAGACTTGAAGTCAGGATTCCACCAGGTCAAGGTTGCAGAAAAGGACAAGGAGAAAACAGCCGTTTCGTATGGGCGGGGTTTGTGGCAGTTTAAGGTGATGTCTTTTGGCCTATGCAATGCTCCAGCTACTTCTGAGCGTCTAATGGATCGTGTACTGGAAGGCCTGCACTGGCAGACAGCTCTTATCCATCTGGACGATGTAATTGTGTTTGGACGGCCTTTCGACTAGGAATTGGAGAGGCTGTTCGAGATGTTGAACAGGATCCGTGCAGCGCAACTGAAGCTGAACCCCAGGAAGTGCTACCTGTTTCAGAAGGAAGTAAAGTACCTGGGACACATTGTAGGCGAGGGCAGCGTCCATACTGACCCAGAGAAGGTTGCAGCTGTGGAAAACTGGCCAGTTCCAACTTGTGTGAGAGAGCTACGGAGTTTCCTGGGCTTGTGCACCTGCTATCGGTGTTTTGTCAAGGACTTTGCAACGATAGCTGCACCCCTGCACAAGTTGTTGGGGAAGGGGCCGGAGTTAATGTGGACTGCCATGACTCAGAAGGCCTTCGACCAACTCAAGCATGCTTTGGCCAGTGCTCCAGTATTGCCGTACCCTAATCCTGGACTGTGATGCTTGTGATCATGGTATTGGTGAAGCGGATAAAATACTCCAGACGAAGGAGAGGATCTCAAGTGTTACGACCTTTGCAATATCCGAACTGTAAGGGGGAAAGAAGACAACGGGAGTCAAGATGCCACATATGGCGACGGTTGATCGTACGTTCAAGCAGTTTACATAAACGACTGGTCAGAGCAATGGGACGGTAGTCTTGAGGAAGTTGACCTGTTTTAACAGGCTTAAGAAATGGTAGGATGATCGCCACACGCCAGGAGGAAAGAAACCCTCAGACCAAATGCTGTTGTAAAGGGCCAAAAGAAAAGATGTGGCACAGGGAGAGAGATGTTTTAACATACTATAATGAATACCATCGAGACCCTTGCTGGAATCTTTACACAACAGAAGTGTGGACGACAACTCACGGAGAGTGAAAGGAGCATTAACCCCTACACCGCGGGCTTGTTTACCAATGACTTGCGTGTGCCGCGGGGTTATTTGGGCTCCGACAGACTCTCAAAAAATATTTGCCAAAAATCAGTTATTAGTCCTAGAATAATAAAATTACATATGCTTATGGCACATACCTTCAGCTTTCTCCTGGAATGATTGTTGAGCCTTCGTCGGTTACCGTAGGACTTGTGGAGACCTCTGAAGTAGGGTAACGAAGTCTCCACTTTACACTTCCCGACAACCCGTAATATGATTACCACAGCCAGATACAAACACTATAAACACTATTCTACAATTTTCAAGTAGTTTGGGATCCATACTAAAAAAAAAAACCTGTGAAAGCAATGGAAATTACCAGCGCGTCTGATCGTCGCACTGGCACTAGTTCGCTTTTGTTACTCTGTCATTTATTATTCATAAAACCCCTCACACTTTATATTTCTATTACTATATAACACTTATATATATCTACAGTCTTTATCCATAAGTTTCCTTCAGTAGTATTAATTTATTGTCACTGTAGGGATTCAATTTCTTTCAGTAAAATACGTAGCGTTCACTTTCTCGTCCTGTATACTGGCATTGACAGTGAATGTCACTTTCATCTTCACTCTCATAACTCATAGCATTCAGACATGCTAGAGTGAAACTTTCACTTTCATTACTCCTAGGGTATATACTCGTATTCTTATAATACTACTCATTTACATTTCTATTTATGTTCTCTATTTTATTTACGTTATTTACATTTCTATTTTATTTACACTGTGTTGTGCACTGTCACTTGAAATAACTTATAAAACTATTTTCCATTGTTCACGTATATTTACATTCATTACTTTCACTTGCTGTTTACACATTATTTACACATTATTTACAATTCCACTTGCACTGTTTTACTCAATAGAAAGATCGTAGTCACTCTTTTATCAATTGTCAGCCCTTTACCTCTTTCCACACGAGGTTTAGTAGGGGGTAAAGGTCACAGGGCCCTTTGCATGGGGGTGAAAAAAGGCCTTGAAGTCAGCAAGAAGAAACATACGTACCCTCCCTTCGGAAGATGAGAGTAAACTGATAACGGAGGGCCAGCGTGGAGGCCTGCTTAGGGGTTATTCAGAGTTACCAATATTGGTTCTTGAAACAGCTAAGTCTAGCACTGATATGATTGGCAGGAAATCTAGACAATACATTATAAATTTGGTAGTTCCAGGTGAATGTAAATATCACTTAGGCTTCTCCCTTCCCTCCTTACATGTATATTTATTACGAAAATAGATTAGAGGCCTACTTAGGAGATATATATTCAGAGCTACCAATGTTAGATCTTGAAACAGCTTTGTCTAGCACTGATATGATTGGCAGGAAATCTAGACAATACATTATAAATTAAGTAGTTCCAGGTGAATGTAAATATCACTTAGGCTTCTCCCTTCCCTCCTTACATGTATATTTATTATGAAAATATATTATACGGCATATTTCAAGGGGAAAAAAACCGCGAAAATTAGCGAACGAGTGCACATGAGGTGTTGTCAGGTGATAATTAGCCAATTCCAGGTGTATGGCACTCTCACTTACCTTATTTCTTTCTTATATATATTATTTGATATAAGAATAGGACATAGGGCTTATTTCAATGGATGAAATCAGTGAAAAATTCCAGGGAAGATTTACTTAGCGTAGCACGGCCGGGCAGGCGAGAGGATAGGGTAATGGAGGGGGGGTAGGGAGGGGAGTCAAGAACGGGGAGAAATGGCTAAATTGTCAACAATGGATGGGAGTACAGATGAGATTAGGAGTGCTGACTAGTGTTGGACATTGGCAGTACTGATAGATGATACAAGCCCCCACTTGGAAGCCCGGGTGAATTCAAAATAACCCAGAATCACAAAAGCGACGCCCCGCGGTATGATCCCTTGCTCCCAAGCGTCACGAAAGTGACGCCCTGAGGTTAAGGGGTTAATAGCCCCCTCGGCAGACACGGTAAAAGAAATCGGGACAGATTTGGAGAGATTTAAGACGGTGAAAACCTGGAGGAAGATGGGACCCTGTGCTTACAAGACTAAAATAATTACCTAAAGTTTCAGCAGCCAAAGAAGCGTCACCTACAGAACAACCATCTAAAGAAAGAACAGGTGCCGGACGCAGGCTATGCCTACCAGATTCTACGGATACGAGACCAAAGTGCTGTAACGGGCATGTCCTCGATGGGTGACCACTGAGTCCCCCTAAAGGGTCTGACGGCAACTGGTCTCCAAGGAGGAGAATCAGAGGAGAAAATAAAGTAAGGAGGAAAAGGCAAAAGGAATAGAGGGAGAGAAATAAAGAGAGCAGACAGTGGCCCAACGGCGAAGGAGAAAGACAGGCGGAAGCATGAGTGATACAGGAAAAAACAGAAAGGGGTTCAAAAGGAACAGTGTTAAGGATGAGAAGTGCAGCAGAGGAAGGAGGAGGGGAACCAAGAAGAGTAAAACCTGGAATAGGAATAAGGGAAGCATGAAGAAAAGTTTCCTAGAGAGATACAATTAGAGGATCATGAACGGATATGAGGTATCGTAAGGAAGGACGATGGGACGAAAAAACCACGTACATTCCATTGTAGAAGGGTCACGAGGAGAAACAAGAATTAAGACCTGGAAGAAGGTGGCGGGTGCACATGACGATCTGGGTGAGAATATCCGGGAGGCATGGGGAGATCGAGGACTAAAGGAATAGGAGAAAAGTAAGAAACAAATCACAGAGGGAGAGGGACAGACAGAGTTGGGGGGAGTGGGAGGTGCAGGTGGGGAAGGAGGAACAGGAGAAAGGGGGAAGGAAGAATGACGTGGATGTACTGTACATCCACAGAAGCAAGGAAGGACGTGGAGGAAGTGTGGCGAATGTTGGAGACAATGTCATGAACTGTCTCTGTATCTGAGTGAGAAGAGATGGGATGGTGAACACTGTCGAGATGACGTGAGGGTGCTGACAGGTTGACAAAGAAGAGGACGTGGTCAGGGGTGGGGGAGTTGAGCACAGGAAACTTTTGGAAGGCTGGACAGGAGGAGGAGAGACCAGGGATGTGAGGCATGGTGGACGTGCGAACAAGTGGACATTTGCCTACAGGAAGAGAAGGGGATGGGGAAAAGGACCGAGAGTTTGCAGTGGTTGGAGGTGGGGGGGGGGGGGAGACGAGGAACAAGGAGGGAAGGAGAATCATGAAGAGAAGCAAGAGCAGAGAAAGAATTGGAGACAGGGACAGAGGCTGAGACACAAGAGAGGGCAGAGGACGGAGACCGGGAAGGCCCAGAGGAGGGAAAAGATGAAGGTACAGAAGTCTTGGACGGAAAAAGAGGAGAGAGAGGGAGGGAGGAAGAAGATGAAGTGGAGAGGACAGCAGGAGAGGGAGAGGGCAGGACTCCAGAGGGAGGGTCGAGAGACAGTAGACACCTGAGTGATGGGACGAATCATAGATGCTGCAAATGAGAGTTGGAGATGGAAAAACCACGAAGATGAACCTTGTGATGAGCTTCACGTAAGGAAAGTCCCAGCTAAGCTCGCACTTTAGCAACCCTGGATTCAAAATGGAAGGCTGGGCATCCCCTATACAAAACCAAGTGCAGTTCATGACAGTTAGGACAACACCGGGTAGTGGTGGAACAAGCATCCCTGGAAAGGCCACTCTGACCACACAGGGGGAAGGTGAGAGCAGACTTGTAAAACTTTGCAGGGTGCCCAGAACATCAACACAACCAACACTGGTGTGGAGGAGGAAAATGTTCTTGCACAGGAATATGGATACCCCCAAGATAACACGAGTGTTGAGTGTGCAACTGTCAAAACGTATATGGACTATGTTTGCCGACTTTGTGACAAGTAGTCACAGGGAGTGTGAAGCATGAAACAGAGTTGATGGAATGCTGTTGGAGCTCCAGGATGGTTTGAATATTGGTGTTACGTGCAGAAAATGGATGGTCGCCAATCTTAACTTGGGGAGGGACGAAGATTGAACCGTAGCTGGAATTGAGGCAGACATCCCTCGCCACAGAGATAGAAGACCCAAAGAATCCGTGAGATTGAACAGTAACCAGTCGGGAGCCATCACACCAGGAGTGGAAAGAAACGTCCTGGCCTACATGAGAAAGCAAGTGTAGGTGAAATTTCAGGTCATCACCCGCAAGAGGAAGCAGAGGCACGAACGGTAAAAATTTTTGTCCAGGCAGGCAGACTAAAGAGCTCAGGTAGGGTAACAAAAGAGGGACGTGGGCAAGAAGAGGAAAACACTGAGACGGCATGGGGAGCAGAGGTTCGGGTTGTAACAGAAAAGGTAGCCATATGATTGATTAAGATGTCATTCACCTCCCCCATCCTCCCACCATGGAGTCCAACAAGGGGAGGTAAGATGCCAGGGATAATACCACTGGCAACCCCAGAGGTAGGGAATGAGTATACACAGATAACCAACGGGGGGCCCGGACAAAGGTGACTCTATGACGATGGGAGCCACCAGGTTCCCCAGTACCCGCCTGACCCACTAGCCAAGCTAATGCATGACCAGCTGATTGACCTAATCAGGCCCAACCAGACCACCCGTCTAGCCAGAATAAGGTACCAAAGAAGTGTATTGCTAGCTGCAGGGCACACCGTGAAGCATTGCTCAGCCTCCAGGACTCCCATCTCCTGGCATTATGGGACGCCATGTACAGCAAACAAGTGGGGAGACAAAAAAAATAAAATGAAAAAAAATTAAATAAAATAAAAAATAAAAATGCCCAGGATAGAAAATGGGTGGGGATGGGCAACATCACAGCAGGCCTTCTCTACCAGTGATGCAGAGGGAGTGTTTAGACTACAAGGCTGACAAATACCGAACCTTATGAAAGTAGGCAAGTCACCAGAGTAGGTGGCACTGCTAGCCATGCTTCAAGCCCCGCCACCATGTCTAAGCGATCCCCCTCAGCGGGGAGAGCTGAGTGGAGATGCAAATGCAGTGTCTATCCAGCAACCAAACCTCCACGTACTACCATGGAGTTCATGAAGGTACCCAATGAGAGCTCCATTACACACAAGACCCAGCTGATGTCTCTGAAGCCCCCCCCCCCCTCCCAAGATGACAAGTACAGTATGGTACATTACACAGAGTGGGAAACTGTCACCCTTGGGGTAAATAGTGCCTTGCTAGGGTTGGACCAAGGGTCCTTCATCACAGCAAGGTGGAAGGTGATACGAGGTGGTTTGGTTCCTGGCTGGACATTGCAACTGCTTAGCTCCACCTGTGCCATTATATGTAGACTCCTTGTCAGCACCACATATAAAGTTTCTGTAATCTTAGAGCTCCAACCATGACCTATCTGTATATCTACAGCAAGATGCCACAATCCCATAAGGGGAGGCCATTTGTCACCGAGTTGTTTTACATGAAAGGGAACGGACCCTCTGCCAACCCACTCGTCGACACGTACGGAACACGTAAAGGTTAGTTATATGGTTACCACCTAGCATTGTAAATGGTTTCCTGGCTTACAGGAAACCATTAGGCTTGTCACTCATCGTAAAGCCATCCAAAGAGGAAAGAAGAGGAATAAAAAGTGACAGGAAAAGATAGTAGAAATAGGAAGGGAGGAGGACAGATGCAGAAAAAGAATAATAAAGCAGAAAGAAAAAGTAGGCAGCACTACATCAAGTGAGTGGATGATGGTCGCCACCACCTACCACCAACCAATGTTGCATATTTAAGTATTCAAGACTTTGCAATATTTTCTGTCCAACTACGGTTTTGGCATGTTAGAAGTTTCACATGCCAACTGTAGGCAATGCCATCAGTCCATTGTCTCATTCTAGCAAAGCTACATTAAATACTTCTTCACTTAAACTCAGTGAACTGAAAGCCTTTTTCCCCGATTGTGCCAAACTACATGAGAGTACATGGATTCAACACCAATGCCATCACATCCCTCCCAAAGTTCTCTTGAATATGTTTGACTTCACAAACTATTTGCTAACATTAAAAAAATGCAAATATTGATGTCATGCACTGTAACTGCTATATTTTCTGAATAATTTCGGAGCTGGTTCAATAATATCTCAAGCATCCACGAATTTCCTCTCAACATACATCCCTCCTTTGGTGAAGGGACATCAGCTTCTGGATTAATTTTATAAGGCACCTCCTTATGTAGCCAAGATAATGGTACCCATAATAAACAAGTGATAAATTTGCAAATTTTTATTACATTTTTTTTTTTTTGTTCATACAAAAACTTTAGTTGTCGTTCTCCATTCCTTTTACCATAAGCATTGAGGCCCCTTAGCGTGATTAAGAAATTAAATGAGAAAGTATACAGAAGCACACATACAATGAAGTTTTTTGCATTTTGTCATTTTGAGCTTTTTTTTTTTTTACACATAGCTTTCAAAAGCAATCATGATCAACATGATATGGAAAGCTTTTTTCAAGTAGCTTTTTGTTATTCAGCAGCTTAACTTAATGCTACAAATGTCAGGAGATTAAAGTGAACATTACTATTTTCATGAACTCAACATCCTCACACCTGTAGACCAGAAAACTTCTAGTTACCTTAAGAATTACACTTTCTTTTATGCTAGTTCAAACTTTGTTCCACTGGGAATCATCATATGCAATACAGGTTTGCATTCACCTAAAAAATGTTTGGCTTGGTTAATAAAGAACTCCACTCAGGTATTGCATGTGACAAAATCCTAACTATGAAAATCATTTTAAATATGATCAATGGAAATATATTTGCAAGTAAAGCTTGCAAATAAAGAAATAAAATACTGGTGCCTACTATGACTATACAAAAACTTTGGTGTATGTTTTTTTTTTTTTTTTTTTTTACAATATTACAAAATGCCACATGAAGAAACAAAAGTTAAAGAGGCAAGATAATTTGTGTACAAAGGATGACCAGTACATAAATCATATACTGGAACAATAAGCATTATGTTGAGGCTATCAAGTTGAATAAGGTGCTTTCACTAAAGGAATGAAAACATCAGCAAATTGAATTCAACGACAAAGAAAACAAAGATTATGTTAGCTTCCATAAAAATGTGGAATCCAAGCTTCCATACTCTTACATTTAAAGGGTACATCCTTGTACACACAATTAGTTTACCTGATATGCATGTAGTAAGGCTACTCAGCATACATGTTACTGCTCAATATAATGAGCAAATATGATTTTACAACTCACAACCTGGTTTAGCAAAAATTTAGCAAATATTCAAGCCTGCAGGGTATCTGGCAGCAGAAATGAATGCTTGCACCCCATACACAAAGGGTACACATGTATAAACCCCACTGACAATCATTCAAAATTGCAGAATGTAAATACTTTGGCAATAATGAATATAATCAGTTTGGGGTAAAAATGGGTGTTTGCATTCTAAATTTATAGAATAATCCCTTATACGGTTTATAATATGAAGAGTATATTCATGGCACAATTAAGAAGACACAGTGAGTTTTATTGGACAATACACCCTTTGAATAACATATCAATATTTGCTTTAATTTCAACGTTAAACTAAATTATTACAAACATTTAAAAAGGTTAGAGTTCACTATAATTTTGATTTATACTTTTACTGACTGAAAAGTACATAACAACAGTCAGTAACTGGACATGTTGAAAAGCCTGTCATCAGAGTGTATACTAGTTCATTTGTGGAAAATAGCTTCTTTGAGGGTATAGACACCTCTGGTCCTAAACAACCAGACTTCATTTGAAGAATCAGAGTGACACAAAAGCTTTCACTAAAAAGAAAAAAATGAGGAAAGTCTTTAATCTCATAAGGTTCATGCTAATTACAAAAGAAAATAAACAAGAGCTGTCTATGTAACCAGACACAAGCAGTGACCTAAACCACTAGCTTATGATCATTTTCATAATTTTTCATTACCTTTATTGTACAACTACAACTATTTACATCATATAACCTTTCTGTAATTTTCTACATAACACTGAAATGTCAAATTTCGTACCCAGATCTTTCCAACTTTTTATTCGTACGTAGGTAAAGAAGTGCCTACAAAAAATGCAGGTAGCTGGTGATTCAAAAGTACACAGGAAATATGAGGTCACTGTTTTCATAAGCACCATCAACAATATATGATTTTATCCTCTGTATGCTGGAACATAAGGATACAGTACTGACCTGCTTTGGTTCTTACTGTTCAAGCATTATTTTAACAACAGCATATACATGAGGGTCACAGGCATCTGAATGACAAGTCTTTAGATGGTATAGTGTCATATGCACAAGGGTAGGTCATACATAATGAGTACAGTCATTGGGTATATACTTATGTAGTGTCACAGACAAGATTAAACATGGTTAACACAACAGTACCTTCAAGTGCATCTATGTATAAACACGCCACTTTGCGTATTTATCCCTCTTAGTTGCGTGGGATCACAGACTTGAACACAGCCTTATAGTTGAGGTATAATTATGGAAACTCAATGCAGTTCATCAGGTTTCACAGTGAGAGAGCATCAGTTTTGAGATGAACACTAAGAGTTTTAGTTAATATTCTCAAAGAGAGTAGAATCATACTGTTTTCCTGAAACTGTACTCCATATGTTCTGAAAATATGATAAATCTGTCATCATCATCATGATAAATTTGTTTTCCTTAAAAATACAAACACAACAAAAGTTAAACTCTTTGATTAATGGCTCTAATGGAATTTTATATCCTGCCATATCTGAAGCCACTCAAAACTGCTGCTCTGATCACTTTTCACAAAATCTCGTTTTCCATGGATATGATGGTAGTGCTCAACTGCCACTCATCCCCAAATGTTAAATGATTATAACCCTCAACTGTAATGGTGAGTTTGACAAAATACCAAACTTACTTTCCACACCACAAAGGTAACATTAATTAGTTGCCAGTAGAATGTTCATAACTTCCAATAAAACATACTGTGTCCAGTACTGCAATTAACACAGCTCCTTAGTAGTTATTGCTTTCAAAGCATTACTTACCTTGCTATTTTATTTCTGACATAAATCAACATCTCTCTGAGAATGAATGACTAGCTGATTTGTGAGCAAGAATTCTCCAGTTACTGGTGAATCACTAAGTATGGCATATACTTCACATTCATTTAAAAAAGAAAACTGCAGTTCCTCTCAGATGAAAAAGTCATTCACATTAGTTCACTGCAAATTGAAGTGTGCTGGCTTGTAATAGGTTAACGAGGGTAACACTTCAACTAGAAAACAAATACTTCAAATTGTTACACCATAAAACCTGTCACAGATGTCACTATTAAGAAGAATGGGAAAATGGCTTTCTGATTAACCATGTCAGCCAAGATATCCAGGGACAACAAGACTTGCCACAACTTGTACACTTCTGATGACTGCCATGTTCTCTATGCTACAATTAATTAACAACACACTGAAGTTTTATAGAAGGTGGTTAAGTAGTGCTTACATTCATTTATGAAGGTCTGATGATTTTTGATAAGCCATATACACATCCACATATTTTTATGTTTCTTTGCATTCATAAAATGTTGGCTACTTCTACAATGAAAACAGGGTATAAGCTCAAGGT
This sequence comes from Coenobita brevimanus, assembly GCF_032717465.1. Lineage (NCBI taxonomy): Eukaryota > Metazoa > Arthropoda > Malacostraca > Decapoda > Coenobitidae > Coenobita > Coenobita brevimanus. The sequence goes on along the minus strand of NC_137050.1, from coordinate 10,291,504 downwards.
TGTGTAAGTCTGAAGTAAAGTTAGATAAGAGCTATGTAGATAACAATCATTCTCTTAAATGTCACTCACTCTGGGACAATAATTACAGATACAGGAGGCAAAGTATGAGGATCTAATCTAGTATGAAGCATCACTAACCTACATAAAGATGTTCAGCAAGCAACAAAAGCACTGAAAAATTTATCACCCTAAGTGGCCTCTTTATAGGAAAACTTGTTGCGAACACATTTGTTACACTCATTCCAATAGTCTCAGCAATACTGGGTTACAACGTGGCATCTGCATTTAAAAAAAAAAAAAAAAAAAAAAAAAAAAAAAAAAAACACCAACAACACCACTGACAGGAAAATTATTCCTAACTCTTCAAAATTATACTGCAGTCATTTTTCATCCCCTTTATCTGGCACATCTACTCAATCTGTAAGAGTATGAGATAATAAACCTACAAGTTGGTGTTTATAATGCTTTGCAACCACAAAGTGGGCCACTGTGTTATCAAAGCAAGGAGGGCATCTTTATACCAAACTCAACTGCTACTTGAGGTGTTGCATATCAATAAACAATACCATGCAAGTACAGAACACTGTAATGCTTAACCCCTTCACTATGAGGATGTCTTTTGTATTTCATTCTTAAAACTCCTGGAAGTTATCATCAGCTCAGGAGAAATCTCTTGAAGTGAAAGAGACAAACACTCTCGATTAATCCCTGCACAACAAGACCATCTTTTATACCTGACTCTTGTTCTGAACAATTTAACTCAAATCAGGCAAGACTTCTCATAACAAAATAGTTAACTGATACTTGCAATTATTTATAGAGGGGATGATGATCAAAATGGACAGAAGCCTTCCTCATGCCCGTCACTGTTCCACAATGACGTCTGGTTCTAACACTGTGCGCTGTAACTTGAAGCCCTTGGTGCCATCTGGGCCCTTGGGCTGTCGCAGAACAGTCATCCTGGGCTTAGACAAATCGCAATTCAGGTTCTTCAGGCGACTGATGAGGCGGTCTGGACGTTGAGTTGGAGCATTTTTGGACCTGTTGAGGGTTGGTTGGTTTGAAAAAATTTTACCGTAAAAGAAAATTAAGAAAAGCTTGGGAAAGACATGGTGAAGATAAAAATGTAGTGGAGGGACTCACATGGCAGGGTATTACAAGAAAAAACAAGGGGATATGAAAATATTTCACCAATCCAAATGTTATGGTTTTAATTCCAGCTATACTTGAAACACAACTGTGGTAGCTCTGGAGTAACAAACTCATCTTGTGATGCACGTGCCCCAAGTTTACAGGTTGAGCAAACACTGTGGCAGACATTTAACCAAAGAGGAGTAAGCCATGGTTCCGTAGCTGTGTTTACTGGGAGAGTGCAAGGCATACTTCAGGCTGTCTTATAAAAGCAGCACTTCAAATTCACCTACTACAACCTAGAAAAATAATGTTGGTATTTCACAGAAGCATCCCTTCTGTCCCACTGCCACCTAGCACTGTCCCATTTTCACTCTAGATGCCAAGATGGGTGTTAATTACTATTATCTCACTTATGCAACTCTCTGCATGCTGCTAGGGCCAAACAAAGACTGAGTAAATGTTTTTTCACTCTCATATCTTACATATATATCTATCACTGCACTGAAACAAAGGTAAAGAAAATATAATTTTTGGTTAACTTTTGCACTCTGGGGAGGGTCATAGGTCTGGTCACTGCACACACAATGGGTTAAGTATGTGTCAGTATTATGCTCATTCATACAACTGCATATACTGATACCCTGTTTGTTCTGCCAATAGCATACACAGATTTTGAAAAACAACTAATAAAACATTTTACTTTCACATTCCAACAGAGAACTCCTTTCATTTGTACTGTACATACATTGGGAAAGGTTGATTCTGGTTATCACTCTTCATGCAAGGAGACAGTCTGGTCCTGCTGTGGATTTAATATACATACACATAAAAATACAATATACAGACACTGGAAAATGATATATTCTTCTATCTATCTATCTATTGCCAGACACCTTCATCCCTTATGGGGTAGCCACAAACAAATCGCCTCCACACTGCCCTGTCCCCCGCCTTTTCACTGCCCTGCTCCCAACTCACACCCCACCTCTCATTTACCTCTCCACTCCATCCCTCCACCTCATCCTCGGCCTCCCCCTCCCTCCCATACATTCTCCTCGTCAGTCTCTCACTCTCCATCCTCTCCACATGGCCAAACCACCTCAGTGTGTTCCTCCTAATGCTTCGTACCACATCCACATCCACACCACAATGCTCCTTTATATCCTCATTTGTCAGCCTCTCTCTCCATTGACTCCACAGGCTCCTCTTAAATAACTCATTTCCACTGCTCTCACTCTTGACTTCTGTCCTTCCAACATCGTCCAAGCTTCACCTCCATAAGTTAGAGTTGGTATCACAATACTATCATGTAGTAACTTTTTCATTTCTATGCTCACTTCCCTGTTCCTTATCACTGCTTTCAGGGAACCAGTAACGTTTCTTCCTCGCTGTACCCTTTCAAGCACTTCACCCTCTAAACTTTCATCCTTACTCATCACACTCCCCAAGTACTTAAATGTACTCACATTTTCCATATCCTCACCATCCAACCTTACTGTACATTCACTGACTTCACCTCTCTCAAAGACCATCATTTTACTCTTCCCTACGTTCACCTTTAGATTCCGTTTCTTACACACTCTCCCAAACTCATCCACCAAACGTTGCAGCTCCCCTTCGTCTTCACTTAACAACACAGCATCATCTGCAAACAACAGTACAGGGAGTTTCCAAACACTACCCCAACATCCACTGCCCTACCTTGTACCTCTTTTATTACCCCATCCATGTACAAACTGAACAACCATGGAGACATGGCACAGCCCTGTTTCAACCCAACCTTCAAAGAGAAAAATTCACTCAGTTCACCATCCACACGCACTGCAGCCTTAGCACCATCATACACACCCTTCACAGCGTTCAACATCCCATTTACTCCATATATTCTTAATACTTTCCACAATCCTTGTCTAGCCACCCTGTCATATGCTTTCTCCAAATCCATGAAGGCTGCATACAACTTCTTTCTCTTCTCTAGAAACTTTTCCACTAAAGATCTAAGAATGAATATCTGATCTACCCAACCTCTTCCCTTCCTAAAGCCTCCCTGTTCTTCTCCAACTAATCCATCCATCCATCATCCAATCCTACACTGCCCCATGAGGAGTGTAGGAGCCCGGGGCTAGGCAGTTGGTCCCGACATTTAAGATGATAGTGACCAGCCTCACTCATCCCTGAGTGGCATTACATGAGCAATCAACCCAACCATCCCTTGGATATAAACCTTCACCGGCTCAATCCGATTGGAGTGCAATATTCACCCACTAAACCACCAGGTGCCAAAATTTGGTTATATGGTTACCACCCAGCATAGCAAATGGTTTCCTGGTGAACATGAAACCATTTGGCTTGTCACTCAGTGTAGAGTCACCCACAGACAGAAAGAGGAGGAAAGAATGAAGGAAAGAAAGACAGAAGAGAGGGTGTAAAGTAACCTGTAGGCAGAAGGACAAAGAAAGAATGAAGGAAAGAAAGACAGAAGAGGATGGAAGGAAAGAAGTATGGAACCTCTTTCCTTCATAAAGCCTCCCTGATCTTCTCCGACTAATTCCTCTGTCATTTCCCTAACTCTGTCAATAAGTATCCTACCATACACTTTTCCTATTAAACTAAGAAGACAAAACTTCTCTTTCCCCTTTTCCTTTGTACAAGGGAATAATAATACCCAACTTCCAAACCTCTGGGACTCTACCTTCCTCCCAGGCCAATCTGCACATCTTCCACATCCATTCTACTACTATCTCCCCCCCATGCTTCAGCATTTCACAACACACTCCATCAATTCCTGGAGCTTTCCCCAAGTTGACTCTCTTCATTGCTTCCACAACCTCTATCCTACTGATTACTTCCTGTCTTCTCACCTCCCTCTCTCCTTCTCCCAGATATATTCTTTCAGTTAGGAATTACGATGCCTCACTCCTAATCTAGCCCATGCCAAAACATGTGAATAGCAGTGCTCTACCACACATTGTATTATTTATAAGCAATGAGTGTAATAGACATCACGCGAACAGTTTATGTGCATTTGTCCTTTTATGACAATGTATTTATGTGCCATCAGACAGAAACCAAGTCAAATGATCCTAATCTAGTTGATAATGTTTTCCTTCAAGAGGGAATTAATCCGTTCCGTGCCGTGTCTGTATATATACGGACAAACCTATACTGGCACAAAATGCTGAGTCCGTACAGGCATACCCTGGTTTAACGATGCAATTGGTTAAGTAAAAACCCATCACTAGGCGGGGTATCATATCTTGAGGTAGATTTAACATGCAAAATATAGGGATGTGATTATGAGTCTTTGGTTTCCCTCCCAACCAAGTCCTAAACTCTTTAAAAAAAAAAAAAAAAAAAAAAAAAAAAAAAAAAAGTTTACGGCCAATCTAAATGGCCTAACAGTTGTAAAAGAAGCTAACCTAAGCCAAAAACCAATGCCTGTCTCGTTTGTGCCCAGTCAAGGTTACTGGAGAATGCGATTTCCGACTCGTATTAAAACTCAGTACAGTAGAGAAGAGGCAGCAGGGTTGTATACAATTCCATCAGACAGTCCCAGAACAATTAAATATCATATTTGCCAGTGAATAGAACGGCTCTTGAACCTCATACAAAAATGCCCCAAACTGGGGGTCGTCCTAAACACCGGGTATAAAATCCTAGCCTCTACATACTGTGTTTATGGCATCCACAGGCGTGATAGGAAGCATTGCCAAACACTCACCTTGATCCCTGTTTCCCTGAATATAGTACATATGCTTTCAAAAACTGTTGAAATTTCTAACATCATTATCAAACAACTTGTTTTTTATCTGAAGGCAAGTTTTTATAAAAATATCTCCACAGATACAGCCATGAGGACATAAGATGAGTAACTTGTTGAGCTGATGCTATGAACAGCAACATGTGTCAGTCTGAGGGCAACTGGCTGGGTTACTTACCACCAGTGTTGCCAAGCAAAAATCTTCAAAAGCACTAAGCTCAACTTTAAAATGTGCTGAACTATTGGTGAACAGTTCAAATTTTCACGCCAAATTGGACTTTAAAATGTGCTAGATACAGAAGAAAATCTAAAATTTATTGGCACTAAATTATGAAGAGTGCTAGATCTATTGTGAAAAGCACCAAACTGGCATCTCTGTTTACCACCAAGTGCATGGTTACCAGATCTGAATCAGGGCTCATTACCAACAGTGATAAACATGTGACATTGCTGTTATTCCTGGTGGCTTAACTTCAGTCCTACAACCACTTGATGTCTGTCTGAATAAACCATTCTAAGGCCACATCCATGAGCAATGGAACGAGTGGATGATCAGTGGTAAAATGTTGTATACAAAAGGTAGGATTATGCATGCTTCAGGTCTGGCTGTGCTGTGATTTTATTATCAAGGCATCAAATGATATTTCTGTGGAAACAGTCACCAACTCTTTCAAGAAATGTGGAATATCCAATTCAGTGGATGGCACAAAAGATGACATTTTGTGGGCGAAGGAAGAGGAAGCCAATGCCGAAGCTACATCTTTGAATTCAGAGTCTGATCCTTATGATGAAGAACTGCAATCGTTAACAAAGGAAGAAGTTGATGAAATAATGATGTCAGATGTGGATGATACTGATTTTGAAGGTTTTTAATTACTGACAGTTGATGTGATGACTTTAATAAAATGTAACTTTCCTTTAATCTAACGTATAAAGTTCATGGCAACGCGAGTTTAAGTCTTTAACACCATATAGCCCGGATAATCGGGCTATCTCTGTAACGTAAGAAAAATAACGTGTTAGAAACGTGTGATTTACGGTGCCTAATGTGACTGTGTGCAGCATGAGTGTTTACAGTGCCTTATGAGAGTGTTTACATAATGCCTCATACTGTATCAATATATAAAAAAAAAAGATCAATGTGAAAATACAAAAAATTAGCACAGAACCCCAACTTCACATCACCATAGTTTCAACTGTGACCAAATTACGTAAACCAGATTGCAGTTCCACATTACAAGTACTCCATGCATCCATCCCTTCCACACCAAAATGGACTATCTATCCACATCAGCTGCTGAGGGTATCTGAAAGTAGCCATCTAATGCAAATTTGGGCATGCTGGACAAAAAACACCTGTTTCAGGTGGAAAATAGCTGAGGTGAGCACTTTTACTATCACTGAGCTTATTTTAACCACTTTTCAGGCCTTAAAAAAAAAAAAAAAAAAAAAAAAAAAAAAAAGGGGGGGGCATTGGGGGGTCAGTCAGCCTCCCACAACCTCGGCACTGAGGGACGCAAAAGCCAACAGAGATTCCGGCATGGAATAAGGGGGGGGGGGGGGGATAAATCGTGTTCGGCTATTACTAGGCTTGGTAACAAGAGCCAAAGTAAAAGAAGATAATGCATGAAAACTAAAAATTGTCAGAGGCAAAGATATGTCCACGTGACTTGGTGATCGGACACTGATGAATGCAGCAGCTGGGAGGTTTCTGTACACTCCAGCTGATGGATTCATTTCAGTTTTAATATTTTATATTTTTTTAAACTGCCACAACTTCTTAATTATATTGTTATTGACAATCCTATGGCAAATAATTATTCATTAGGTATGGGAAATACATACATCATCTCAACTCTCCAACTCGAATTCTTCCCACTCCTTCTGGCACCTTTGCCATAAACCTTTCTAACAACTTTACCTCATCATCCTTCCCTCCTCTTTTCTACTCTGATGGCTCTGTAGCTATTTCTTCTACTTATAAAGCAGTTTTCTTTGCTCAGACTTTCTCCTCCAATTCCACCATAGATGATTCCAGTGTTGTTCCTCCATCACTTCCCCCCCTCTGACTTCCTCATGCCTGACAAAAATGTCTTCAGCTGATGTATTTTCTGCCATCACTGGCCTCAATACTAACAAGGCATATGGGCCTGATGGAGTCCCTCCTGTTGGCCTCAAAAACTGTGTTTCTGTGCTTACACCCTGCCTAGGTAGTAGTAGTAGTAGTTGTTCCCTAGGCAGTCTGGCCGAACAGCTCCGAGTCCCTTACGAAGGCCATGGCTGAGACCGGGTTTTCCCACAGAGCTCTCAAAGAGTGTATGTTGTGTTGTTGGCATAGGTGACTGCGTGCAATGCAGTCTTCCATAATGTGCTTAATAGTATGGGGTGCTGTGTTGCAGACTGAATGGAGCGACTAGTGATCTGAGTGTGGATATGCTTCTGGAAGCTGGTCTGAGGTGGGCAAGGGGGAGAGATGACAGTATTTGTGTATGGTATCGTGTGCTGGGTGTTGTTTTGATGTTCCTCGGTGTGAATGGATGTGCTGCCATGTAATGTAGTGGATGTTGTGGGTTTGTGGAGGCTGCAGCAAGAAACTGGGTGCCTCTCATGTCTAGGTGATCCTTGACTTTGAGGACTCTGGTTTCTTGATGTAGGTAGTCTGTGGGTGTAGTAGCTGTACAGCCTGTGATTATTTATAAGGCCTTGTTCTGTATGGTCTGTAGAGTGTTGTAGTGTGTTTTGGTGAGGTTAGAAGCCCAGGCAGGGCTTGCATAATTCATCAATGAACGTATGTATTGTTTGTATACTGTGGTGGTGGTTTCTTTGTTGTGTCCGAATGTTGTATGGGTAAGTGACCTCAAAGCATTGAGTCTTGGTGTTATTTTATTTTTAATGTTTGTGATGTGATGTTTATATGACACTGACTGTATGTTACACCAGGGATTTTGGGTGTGTGTGTGTGGTAAGGGAGTGTTGTTTATGGTGAGGTGTGGGATGTGACTGTGTTCTGCTGTCCAGTTTGTGAGTAGGGGCACTGCAGATTTGGCTGGGGCTATTTTGAGCCTGTTTGTGGTGAACCATTCGTGTAGTGTGATGTGGTAAGACTGAATGATGTGTGCAGCTGTGTTTGCATTTTGGTGCATACATGTAAGTGTTATATCATCTGCATAGGAAGCTATGTGTATCTGTGGTCTGTGGGTATGTCGTGCATGTATAGGTTAAAGAGTGTAGGGGACAAAACAGATCCTTGGGGGACGCCGTTTGTGAAGTTCCTGATATTAGAAGACTGACCTCCAAATGTTACGTGTGCACATCTGCCTGCTAAGTAGTTTGCCAGCCATCTTTTTATTGTGCATGTTTGTGTTGAGTATTTTGTTTGTCAGGTTGTGCTGGGGGATGGCATCAAGAGCTTTGCTAATGTCTAGTGTGATCAGGAGTGTTCTGTGTGGTGGCCTAGCTGAATTCATGCCATCAAAAACTCTCTGTGTAATGTCTGTAAGAAGGGTGTTTGTGGAGTGTAGTGGCCTAAAGCTATGATGTGACTGGGCTAGGGGAATGTGAGGTGTGACTAATTGTAGTACCAATCGTTCAGTGACTTTAGAGGGGGTGCAGAGGAGTGTGATGGGGCGGTGTGAGGAGGGTAACGTGGGGTCTTTGTTGGGTTTAGGGATAGTGATGATAATGCCATGCTTCCAGATGTTGGGTATTATGTTGTGTGAGTAGCTGTAGTTTGATATGTTGGTGAGTGCTTGTATGCCTTGTGGTCCAAGGTGTTTAAGGTGAATGTTGCTTATGTTGTCTGGTCCACAGGCAGATGAGTGCTTGAGGTTGTTAATGATGTGCTTCGTCTGGTTGTAAGCGAAAGGTGCTTTTGCCTTTGTCTGCCAACTTGTACCTTTCCTTCTTGCTGGAAGCCTGCTGTCATTTAGCCAGTCCCAAAGAAGGGTGACCATTCCCAACCCACTAACTATCGTCCAATTGCTTTAACATCCTGTCTCAAAAGTTTTCGAGTCAATTTTTAACAAAAATTTTAAAGCAACTTTCCTATCACAACCTTCTTTCTGACTGTCAGCATGGGTTCCATCAGGGAAGCTCTACTGGTGATCTCACCTACCTTTCAGACTCTTGGTCATCCTCCTTTCGGGACTTTGGCAAAAGCTTTGCCATTGCACTTGACATCTCAAAGGCTTTTGATTGAGTCTGGCATATATCTTTCATTTCCAAATTGCCCTCTTATGGTTTCTATCTGTGCCTTCATCTATACCTTCCTTTCCAGTCATTCTATAACTGCTGTTGTAGACGGCCATCGTTCTTCTCCTAGATCTATCAACAGTGGTGTTCCTCAGGGCTATGTCCTATCACCAACTCTCTTCCTTTTATTCATCAATGACCTTCTAAGCTGTACACCCACAAAAAAAATATTCGTTACCCTTGTGGTGTGATACAATATGACATAAGGACCAAGGGTTCTGAACTACTACCAGTACCAAATGAGCACAGTTTCACTTTTACAAATCATTTCAGAGTTCATCGCACCCAGAGGTAACGATAATTTTTTTGGTGGGTGTACATCTAACCTATCCACTCATACGCTGATGATTCCACCATTCACCTTTCCATTCGGTTCCTGCAACGTCCATCTCAGCAGTTACTTCAACAAACAAGGGAAGAGGCTATGGCACACCAAATGTCTGACTTGGCTCGTATCTCTTGGGTAAAAATAATCTTGTTGCTTTTAATGCATCAAAAACTCAGTTCTTACACCTATCAACCCGACAAAATCTTCCACAGGAGTGCCCACTAATATTTAACAACATTCAGTTCAATCCTGCAACATCCTTGAACATGCTTGGGGGTTTCATTCACTCGGGACTTATCTTGGAAAGATCATATTACACCTCTTGTAAAATCTGCTTCCAAGAGATTAGGTGAGCTAAGCTGACTCCGTACCTTCTTTACCCCTGAACAGTTGTTGACTTTATACACGGGTTTTATTCACTCCTGTGTAGAGTACAACTCATGTGTGGGGAGGCTCCCCACATACAGCTCTTCTCAATAGGGCGGAGTCAAAGGCATTTCGTCTCATGAACTCTCCTTCTCTTTCTGGCTCTCTTCACCCTCTATTTCTTCACCACTGTTGCATTTTTATCTCTTTTCTATCATTACTTCAATGGTCACTGCTCCTCTGAACTGTTTGCTTGCATCCCTCCACCTCTATGATGGGCGCGTAGCACCCATCTAGCAACAAACTCTTATCGCTTTTCTGTCCAGCTCTCTAATGCATGAGTTAACCATTACTCCCAGTCCTTAAGTTATGCAACAGGTCAACTCTGGAACTGTCTCTCTCTGTATTTCCTGCATCCTATGATCTCCAGTCTTTCAAATGCAGTGTGTCCAGGCATCTCAAAATGACTGAATCTTGAATTTAGCTCTCTTTTGTATTGTTTTTGTTTTTTCTTGGAAGGAATGGTTTGTGGGCTCCTGGCCTTTAGTTCCTTCTTCCTTGCATTAAAAAAAAAAAATCCTGTGTTGTCCCATGAGGAGCGTAGGAGTCCGAGGCCGGGCAAGTTGGTCCAGACATTTAAGATCAGAGTGACCAGCCTCACTCATCCTTGAGTGGCATTAGGTGAGCAAGAAACCCCACCCACCCCTCAGATATAAACCGACACACATTCAATCTGCCTGGAGTACCTTAATTGCCCACTTAACCACCAGGTGCCATAGTTTGGTTATATGGTTACCACTCAGCACAGAAAACCATTTGGCTTCTCACTCAGTGCAGAGTCACCCATCAACAGTAGAAAAAGGAAAGAAAGAATGAAGTACATAAGAGGAAAGAGGAAAATAGGAAGGAAGAGAGGAAAGAGGAAAATAGGAAGGAAGAGAGGAAAGAGGAAAATAGGAAGGAAGAGAGAAAAGGGCAACCATCCGAGAGCAGCAATACATCGAGTGAGTGGATAGTGAGCGCCCCCACCTACCAATGATGGTGCAGTGTCTGTGGTTTCTAATGGCTTTGGGGGAACCAAAGATGAGATCCTACTCAAGAAGTTAATTCCATACGGTGGAAACTCCACCCCCTAGCCTCGGAACCTTTTACCTCATGCCCATCTCAGGTCTCTTTACAGTGTTTCTTCCTTACTGTGCCCTTTTCATCCCTTTCTATTAATCTAACCATGCCTGTGTGTGTTTCTGATACTTACCATAACAGTATGTATGTATTTAGTGGGTTTAAATTGATATCAAAGGGAAAATTTGGGACGCCTGGTACGAATTAGGATAAATCCCAAAGGTTCTGTGCTTTAATGATCAAGCAGTTTTGTTATTATCTGATATGTTCAGTACCAGTTATGCACCATAACCAAGGGATCACTGTTATTACTTCATGTGCTAAGTAAAATAAAACAAAAAGTGGGACACAAAATTCACTGGGATAAACACCCATCTGATACACAGCCTTAACTACAAAATATATCCTTCATATTCATGCAGACAAACAGTGAGCAAACAAGCTTATCACAAAGTTATCCAGACTACATTAAAGACTTACATGATGCGGGAGATGCTGCAAGCAGAGGATTTTCCAGTCTTTTGGTTTGTGATGATAACGAACTCCACTTCATCACCAGGACTGAGAGAATTGCCATCCTTCACCTCAGACTGGTGGAAGAACAACTTCTTCCCTTCCTCAGTCTCATAATTGAGGAATCCATACTGGCCTGTGAAGCACTACTTATTAGCAATATGCAAAAGATAAAAGATTTTCAAAGTGAATTTAAATGAGACGGCATGATAACGCTTCTAAAAACTCTGGTGAACGACTAAATACCATGTCCCCTTGTCTTTCACCTACATGCTTATTGATGCAATGACTAGCACACAGTCACATTCATAGCATATCTTGGTATCACAATACAGTGAACTGTTCAAACACAGGAATTATACCCACATTTGGAAATGTTCCAAAAAAGGAAGCAAGGGGGAGGGAGGGGGGAGGATATGGTGGATGAGTGTGTGAGGAAGAGAGGTATGGAAGTTGGTGAGGCTAGGGGGACTGACATGAGATCAAGCAGGCTGGATGAATGTTGTGAGAAGAAGTGCATGACCAGTGATTTGGCACCCCTTTTAACGTGACAGCCCATGGGCTGACTCTATCGGATATGTTTATGTGAAGCTACAGAATGTGGTGAAAGATTTTGCGTACCAGATAGAGCCAGAATTCTGGGGACTTGAAAGATGAGTGAATGGAAGCATAGCCCATTGGACTGGGCAAACTTGGGCTGTCTGGACACTGTTACTCCTCACCCTGCCCTACAGTGGGGAAGGAGGTCCAAATGATGATGACAATGATACTTTCCTACCAGAACGTACTGCACCATCAGTGACTACATAACAACTCTATCAACCATTAATGGTGGAGAAAGCAGTTTCATTCCTCCTGCATTACATGAAGGAAATCAGAATTGGGACTACTCTGGGTTTCACATCCTGGAAAAATGATAGAAATTTCCCTGCCACATGAGAAAAATGGCCAATGACTAAAGATTGATAACTATTCTTCAGGTGCAATAATTTCAGTTAAGGGGACTTACACCATGAACAATTAATTTCAGCTCCCACTACAGAAGAAGAAGGATGTTGGAGTAGCTCTGGTACCTTAGCATCTTTTTTTATGAGTTTTGCTCAATTTGTGTAACAAAAATTAATTTTACATCATGTGCTGATAAACCTACCCCATGTATGAATAGAAATCTGCTACCTCTGTGCCTGTAAATATTAATCATCAAATAAAGAACTGAAAAGGGTATGGTCTGGGGAACAAACCTTTAACAGCATCAACAGTAGCAATGAGTTTTTTGCGTATGGCCCTAATGAGGACGGCACGGCGTGACTCATCAAGCTGGAAGTTCACTTGGTCACCAGGCTGCAGCAGTTCCCGCTTATTGACCAATCCAGTGATGCCATACTCATACTGTGGCAGACCCTCATCTGCAACACATAAACAAGAACAAATACTGCAATACTTCACAATCTGATGATAAGCTAAAAATACTAGACAACAGTATTGCATCACCTTGTCAGGTATCAGTATGTTCCAAATTGCTCGTCAAGGTCTTCAAGATAAATAATATCTTGAGCTTTGGTGCCAAAATATATAAAAAAACAACTCTTCAGTCACTCCACTGTTGGCTGTCAGAGTTCCAGCAAAAACACTCCAATAGATCAACAAGTTGTCATTCCACACCACTACTGATGTGCTTTTTCATACTTGATCTCTCAACCACAGACATTATTATTAATAATACTGTAATATTATTATTATCATTATTTTGTAAATAATGTGCATAAGTAATACAAAACTATAAAAAGGGGAGGGGGTGTATCTGTCTTGTTTACTAGGTGACATTCCATACTAAGATTCCACTGAAGTGCATATCACTAATATATACCTTGACCACTTAGTGGCAGTCCATCTTGATTCCACTGTAGCACATATTGCTAATATGTGGCTTGACAAATATCTCAACAATACTGCTGAGAAAAAATTATGAATGGAGAATAATGACAGCCTCCAACATACTGGCATATTAGGATGAAAAAATATCTTGAGAGTCTGACACTAAAATCACTAAATATGATTCTAAGCTTGTATTGTAGCCCTCAAACTGGTTCACACGACCTTGGTAACATCATCCACTAGTAGCTGGGCCAACATACTGGTGACCAATGCTCTGAACTATCAATATGCTCTTTCAGCATCTGAAGAGACAGCAATCCATTGTAGGGGTGGTTGCCCCCCCCCCTTCCCCTTTTCAAAAAAAAAAAAAAAAAAAAAAAAACCTGTGAGATGATAGGAGTGTATGAGAGATTCACACACACACACACACACACAATCTGCTAGCAAGGTATCCCTTACATGATGGTCAGATGATAAATCATAGTATGGATACTGTGATTACTGAAGGAGACAGCAATGGACAGGTGGTTATTTATACTACTACTGTACTTGTCTGATGAGGGGGAGGGGGGGGGAGGGGAATTCCAAAATCCTCTTGGTACTGACTATTTTGGGATTTGGGAATTTCTGTATGACACTTACATCCTTCTCTTCATCCATCCATCCATCAACCAATCCTACGTTGCCCCATAAGGAGCATAGGAGCCTGGAGCTACGCAAGTTGGTCCTGCCATTAAGATGAGAGTGACCAGCCTCACTCATCCCTGAGTGGCATTACGTGAGCAATATACCCCAACCACCCCTTGGATATAAACCTTCACCAGCTCAATCTGGTCGGAGTGCCGTAATTACCCACTACACCACCAGGTACCAAAATTTGGTTGTTTGGCTCCTTAACTTATATTCAACTGCTGCTTCTTTTGCTTCTCAGATTCTTTCACTTTGAGCATCTTCTCTCCTTTTTTCTTCCATGCTCCACTTAACTAGATGGCTTTGAAAAAACTAATGAAAGGGAATATCATGAGACAAGCAAAGGCTAACATCACTGAATTTGGTGGTGCAGTGAGAAGGTATGTTTCATCCAAGACTGTACAATACTGGTATTAATGACAGATTTGAAGATGACTTTTACAGATAATTTCCTTCAGAAAAAATGAAGAAAGCATCCCAAGAGCTATACATACTTTCACTGCCAACACAAACAAGACCACTGTACTCCAGTTGGTCAGGGTTGATGGACCGCATAGAACGTAGAACTGTACCTTCGTACACTTCAGCCAGCACCTGTGATAGAAATGTCCAGATTAGATGGTCACTGCATTAAGAAAAAGTCTGGGATCCAAGTAATTATTAGGTGCAATTATGCAACATGTTAGAAATAACAATACGTACAAGAAATGGTTGATTCAAGGATACAAAAAATCCCCTACAACTCCATCACAAATTACATTACCTATAACTAAACACGCACGCACACACACACACACACACACACACACACACACACACACACACACACACACACACCATCTATCATCCAATCCTATGTTGCCCAATGAGGAGCATAGGAGCCCAGGGCCAGGCAAGTTGGTCCTGACATTTACGATGAGAGTGACCAGCCTCACTCATCCTTGAGTGGCATTACATGAGAAATAAACCCCAACCACCCCCTGGACGGCTGGATGAATCACTCTTGCATGATAATCAGACGGTAAGTAAAACCCACACTTGTAGACGAAGAATATATTTACCAAACAGTTTCGGTGGACACTGTCACTATCTTCAGTGGTCAAAATTGAGAGAGGGAATGACATATTGACAATACAAGGGCTCCTTTATATGCGTGTGTGTGGGAGGGTGGGGTAAAGGTGAGGTGGAGTGGGGTGGATTGTAAGCGGGGATTTCCCGAAGGCAGAAAGGGAGAGACATTACCAGACAGGTCAGGTGTAATTCCTGTCTGATCTCACCTGTGTAGGTGTGGGAAGGGACATTTCCACCAGGGACCTCATACTAGGATCTAGCTTGTACATGCCTTCACTAAGGTTGAAATCCTCGTACTTTTGGATACACATGGCTTCAATAATCTTTTGTTATCGAAAGTCATGACTTTTATACAATACATGGCTACCTTGCCAGTCAATTCTGTGGTTGGCTTCACAAACATGATTACTGCATTATTTAAATTACATGTTTTTATGGCATACTTGAGTTCCTTAATCCATGTTTCAAAACTTCAACAGGTCTCAAATGAAACAAAATATCAATAAGAGAAGCCAGCCGAACAAGGGTTATTGAATTTCCATATGGGGCAGTCCATCCATCCATCCATCAATATGGGCCAGACATTTGTTAAAATGACTCTGCAGTCATGTTAGCCAACATCTTCAATATGATTCCCTTGCTAGTTAGTGAGTGGATGGCAAGTGAAGTGATCATGATTGCATTTCTGAAGGTTAGCAGGGAGTTCACAAGTGATTATGTTAACCTCTGAGAGTAGGGTGAAAGCTATGTGCTAAAATGCTAAATTGCTCAACCACTAAAATGGGGGTAGGGGGGTTTTTCAAGAATACTCCCCCAGTATCCCTGCTTGTCGTAAAATGCGACTAAAAGGGTTGGCGGAGGGTTAGTGCCCCTCCTCAGAAAACAACTAACTAAAAAGACAAACAAGAAGCCTCAGACAAGGACTGACCAAACGATGACAACCCAGGACCGGACAAAGGACTTGGTAATGGCAACATGGAATGTAAAGGAGCGAATGATGAGGTGAAAGAGAGAGAGATTGTCCAGGTGCTTGAGGGTGCGAAAGTGGATGTATGTGGAATAACTGAAACAAAATGGAGAGGAGAAAGTGTGAGAGAATGGGAGTATGGATGGGGTATATGTGCAGGAGTAGGTGAGAATGAGAGGGCAAAGGAAGGAGTATGTATAGTTGTGAGTAAAAGATGGAAGAAGAGCATAAGACAGTATGGATCACTTGGGTCAAGGATTGTGTGGGTAAAGTTGAAAGTTGGAATACAAATGTGGGCGATTGTGTGTGTGTGTATGCGCCAATGCAAGATTGTGCTAGCAGAGTGAGAGGAGTTCTGGACAAATGTGGAAGTGTGCATGGAAAAGTTTGGAAGGAATGAGAGAGTGTTTTTGATCGGTGATATGAATGGTAAAGTAGGGAATGTGAAGGTGGATGGAATAGTTGGTGAACGGGGTGTGCCTGCTGAGATAGATGAGAATGGCAGTGTGTTAGTGGACATTTGTGCTGGGAAGGGGTTGGTGATAGCCAATACCCTCTTCAGGCATAAAATGATCCACAGGTATACATGGCGAGTGATGAGAAGGGTGGGTGGTGAACTGAAAGGAAGGCAATGATTGATTATGTGTGTGTGGATGAAAGGATGCGAAGATGTGTAATGGATGCAAGAGCTTATAGAGGTTGGAGGAGTGGACTTTCTGACCACTACTAGGTGATGGCCAGAATTAGGATCCAAGTAAGATGGAGAAATAGAAGAAGGGAAAGACGAGAGGAAGGAGTAGTTGCAAGGAGAGTGGAAAGGTTACAAGAGGATGAGAAAAAGGCAGAGTATAAGAGAGAAGTGGAGGAACGATTGAGCAAATATGAATTGGTGCAGATGGGGGACGTGGAAGGTGTGTGCTGGATATTTACAAAAGAAATATGTGCAGCACATGATGTGGTGTGTGGGAGGAAGAGAAGACAGAGGGGGGGTGCAAGGAACAGAATGGTGGACTGAAGAAGTGAGACAGGCTGTGGCACAAAAGAAGAAAGCATATAATGAATGGATGAGAAATAGGGGCGTGGAAGAAGCTGAGAGGTTGAAGAGAGAGTTATATGTAGAAAGACAGAGGTGAAAAGATTAGCAAGAGAGAGAGTAAGATGAGAGTGGATGAGGAATTTGGAAGCAATTTGAGTGTAAAGTGAAGGGACTGTAAGAAAATGTTCTGGAAAGAGGTGAAGAGAGTAAGACAGGGTGGAGGTGAGGTTAGAAGGGGTGTGAAAGATAAAAATGGTAGATTACTAGTGGAGAGGGGAGAAAAAGTTAGCAGATGGAGAGAACACTTTAATGAATTGTTCAACATAAAGGATGGAAGTAATGCGAGTATAAGAGGATGGGGAATGGCTGGGAGAAGGAGGGAGGTGAGAAGACAGGAAGAAATCAGTAGGATAGAAGTTGTGGAAGCAATGAAGAAAGTTAAATTGGGGAAAGCCCCAGGAATTGATGGAGTGTGTGGTGAAATGCTGAAGCATGGGGAAGAGATAGTAGTAGAATGGATGTGGAAGATATGCAGATTGGCCTGGGAGGAAGGTAGAGTCCCAGAGGATTGGAAGTCAGGTATAATTATTCCCTTGTACAAAGGAAATGGGGAAAAAGAAGTGTGTGGTAATCATAGGGGCATTTGTCTTCTTAGTATAATAGGAAAAGTGTATGGTAGGATACTTATTGACAGAGTTCGAGAAAGAACAGAGAAATTAGTTGGAGAAGAACAGGGAGGATTTAGGAAGGGAAGAGGTTGTGTAGATCAGACATACATTCTTAGATCTTTAGTGGAAAAGTTTCTAGAGAAGGGAAAGATGTTGTATGCGGCTTTCATGGATTTGGAGAAAGCATATGACAGGGTGGATAGACATGGATTGCGGAAAGTATTAAGAATATATGGAGTAGATGGGAAGTTGTTGAATGCTGTGAAGAGTATGTATGATGGTGCTAAGGCTGCAATGCGTGTGGATGGTGAACTAGTGAATTTTTCTCTTTGAAGGTTGGGTTGAAACAGGGATGTGTCATGTCTCCATGGTTGTTCAATCTGTACATGGATGGGGTAATAAAAGAGGTACAAGGTAGGGTATTGGATGTTGGAGTGGCCCTGGTGAGAGAGGATAGTGTTTGGAAACTCCCTGTACTGTTGTTTGCAGATGATACTGTGTTGTTGAGTGAAGACGAAGGGGAGCTGCAAGGCTTGGTGGATGAGTTTGGGAGTGTGTGTAAGAAATGGAATCTAAAGGTGAATGTAGGGAAGAGTAAAGTGATGGTCTTTGAGAGAGGTGAAGTCAGTGAATGTACAGCGAGGTTGGATGGTGAGGAATTGGAAAATGTGAGTACGTTTAAGTACTTGGGTAGTGTGATGAGTATGGATGGACGTTTGGAGGGTGAAGTGCTTGAAAGGGTACAGCAGGGAAGAAAGGTTGCTGGTTCTTTGAAAGCAGTGATAAGAAACAGGGAAGTGAGCATGGAAGTGAAAAAGTTACTACATGACAGTATTGTGATACCAACTCTAACGTATGGAAGTGAAGCTTGGACATTGTTGGAAGGACACAAATCAAGAGTGAGAGCAGTGGAAATGAGTTATTTAAGAGGAGCCTGTGGAGTCACATGGAGAGAGAGGCTGACGAATGAGGATATAAAGAAGCATTGTGGTGTGAATGTGGATGTGATAGGAAACGTTACGAGGAACACACTGAGGTGGTTTGGCCATGTGGAGAGGATGGAGGGTGAAAGACTGACGAAGAGAGTGTATGTGAGTGAGGTGGAGGGGGAGGCCGAGGATGAGATGGAGGGATGGGGTGGAGTGGTATATGAGAGAGAGGGGTGTGAGTTGGGAGCAGGGAAGTGAAATGGCGGGGGACAGGACGATGTGGAGGCGATTTGTTTGTGGCCACCCCAAACGGGATTGAGGCGTCTGGCAATAGACAGATAGATAGATAGATTGTTTAATGTTGCAACTGTTATTCCCATTTTTCACAATCAGTAATATAAGACTGTTTCCTTCTATGATATTCTTGTCTCCAATGAAAAAATATCACTGCTATATCGCTAGACCGTCCCATGTCCAGTTGTAAACAAACCCCGAGCATTCTGTTCTAGAACTTGGGTGCTTCTAATCGAAAAATCTGAGTATACAGTAATACCCCGATATATGATACCCCTAGATGTGATACCCCGGCTTGGCGATGGGGGTACAAATACCACCAAACCCCGTTACATGATGGCCGCTCCCCAGTTTAACGATGAGCCCTTCGACGTCGTGTCCACAGGCGATAGGCTAAAATTTTGAATCGCATGCATTCCCACGGCCAGCTGACCCTGTCCACCTCCCAGGATGCACAAAAACATTCGCGCAGGCCTCACAGCCATCGCTCATCCCGCGCTCACCCATATTATTCCTTTTCGCACCTGCCATCCCAGAGTCAGGAACTCTTGTTACGCTCACCCACCACACATCGTGTTGCACCACTAACGTTACACAAGCCGCTATCATAGTGCACTATAACTGAGTACATGTAGTGCCAAGAGCTGTGATACTAATCATATGCTGAATGCGATTTTGTGTGAGTTTTAGCCTATATAAGTGTGATCATGTCCGGTAAGGGTGCTGCACATGGTGGTGCTAGTGGAGGCCCTAGTTGAGGTAGTAAGCAGTATGCTAGTGTTGGTAATGGTGGTGTTTCCGCGAAGCGTGCACGTACAACTGTCTCTCTAGAAGTCCAGCTAGATATTCTTAAATGCCACGAAAATGAAGATGCGTGTGCTATCACCTCGGCTCTCCAATTGGCCCAGTCAACTGTCTCCATCATCATCAAGAAGAAGGAGATCATTAAGGCTGCTGTTGGGGAGGCTGTAACCTTATACGCCTCCCGTATCACCCACCAGAGAGAGCCTGCGATGGAGGAGCTGGAGTGGATGCTGAGCACATGGATGGAGGATCGAAACTGGTGGAAGGCACAAGTAAGCCATGCAATTATTTGCACTAAGGCTCTCTCGCTATGGGAGGAAATCAAGGTGAGGCAGGATCTTGATGGTAGTGGGACCTTCAAGATGAACCATGGGTGGTCTGACCAGTTCAAGAGGCAAGCTAATCGCCACCACATGAAGATGTTCAGTGAGGCAGCGAGTACAGATATGGTGGCAGTGGTAGGTAGGGGAGCTCACCATCCACTCACTCAATGTAGTGCTGCTCCTGGGTGTCTGCCCTTTCCTCTCCTCCATCCTTCTTTCCTTCCATCCTCTTCTGTCTTTCCTTCCTTCATTCTTTCCTTGTCCTTCTGCCTATGGGTGACTTTACACTGCCTCCTCTGTCTTTCTTTCCTTCATTGTTTCCTCTTCCTTCTCCCTGTGCATGACTCTACACTAAGTGACAAGCTAAATGGTTTCCTGTACACCAGGAAACCATTTACTATGCTGGGTGGAAACCATATAACCAAATTTTGGTTACTGGTGGTTTAGTGGGCAATTACTGCGCTCCGCTCGGATTAATCCGGTGAAGGTTTATATTCAAGGGGTGGTTGGGGTTGACTGCTCATGTAATGCCACTCAGGGATGAGTGAAGCTGGTCACTCTCATCGTAAATGTCAGGACCAACTGCCTAGCCCCGGGCTCCTACGCTCCTCATGGGGCAATGTAGGCTTCGATGATGGATGGATGGCAAAGTTTCCTGACAAACTGAAACGCATCATCACAGAGGGTGGCTACAGTGCAAAGCAGGTCTTGAATTTTGACAAGACTGGGCTCTTTTGGAAGAGAATGTCCTCCAAGACATCTTGCAACAGAGGAAAAGTCTACGCCAGGGTTCAAGGCCTCAAAGGACTGGCTGACACCTCTGCTGGGGGGGCAACGCCGAAAGCGACCTCAAGTTGATGCCGTTCTTTGTCTACCACTCCAAGAACCCCAGGGCTCTGGTGGGGTATGTTAAAGAAAACCTTGGGGTGATTAAGAAGTCAAACAAGAAGGCCTGGCCGACTTCCAATATCTGTTCATCATATTTCCACTCGTACCTTTCTCGTGTCCTAAAGAGGTATGCCTTGAGGGAGAATTTGACGAACAGATTTCTTATGGTGGTAGACAACATGCCTAGCCACCCTCTCACGATGAAGTAATGGGCAAGCAACATAGAGGTGGTGTTCCTGCCCCCCAACATCACATCCTTCTTGCAACCCACGGAGCAAGGAGTGATTGCTGAGTTCAAAGCATATTACCTCTGCTGCACTATGCAGCAGTTGGTGAGGGCCTGTGACAGTGATGATATGACAACAACGCAGAAGTTCTGGAGGGGCTACAATATAAGCCAAGCCCTACAAAACATTACTGCAGCACGGCATGAAGTTAGACAGGCCACCATGAACAGTGTGTGGCGAAAGCTGTGGCAAGAGTACATGCACTCCTTCACCGGCTTCCCTTGAGGGAGTGCAAGCTCCGCGTATGTGGCAGGCAGGACATAGTGGAACTGTTGCACGAGGCGGGCTTCAGGGAGGTCAATGAAGATGACGTGGAGGAGGTTCTCAAAAGCCACAGAGAGGAGCTCCTCATTATGGAGATTCAGCAGGCGCACCAGGAGGCACAGGAGGAGGAGGAGGAGGTCATCCCTGAAGTGCAAGCCCTTAATATAACAATTCTGAGGGAGACGCTAACAAATCTGGATGAAATAATTGCACTGATGCACACACATGACCCTCTCCCAGGACAAAGGAGGGACACTGCTAATTGGCTGGAGGAGGGGATGAAAGTACAGGACGATGTTGGAGGAAAAGAAGAGGGTGGCCAGGCACACAACAATCACTACCTTCTTCAAACAGACCCCACCATGCCTGCAAGCCACAAAGGATCTCCCCAGCCCTTAATGAGCAGGGCATCTCCCCAGCCTTCAACCAGCAGAGCATCTCCCCAACCTTCATCCTGCAGAGCATCTCCCCAACCTTCATCCAGCACAGCATCTCCCCCACCACTGACCAGCAGAGAAACACCCAGGTCTCCTCCCGCTGAGGACATGCTCGGACTCTACTGCTGGACCTAACCACCAGCCGATCCCTGTCTTCCGTGTCACCAGTGTCTCCACTATGGCACTCTGCCACGCCATCGCTGCCTTCCTCGCCCCAGCCTCCATCTCCCTCACCACTTCAGCTACTATCTCTGTCTCCCTCGTTACGACATGAGCCACAGCATCTGACTCCATCACTACCACATCAGTCATCGCAGCGGTCTCCCTCGCCACCTCAATGGTCATCGTAGCTCTCCCTCACCACCTCCTCTGTCATCATATCGCACTCCATCGCCACCCCCAGAGCCATCGCATCACACCTCATCACCACCGCCTGAGCCATCACATCACACCCCTTTGCCACCACCTGCCTCATCGCATCGCACTCAATCACCACCCCCAGAGCCAGTGCATCAGTCTCCCACTACGGTCACCCCACCTCGCCAGGCTTCTTCCCCCCTCCTCTGACCCTCTCCTACAGATGGGGTTTGAGAGTTTTGAGGAAGAGGATTAAGTGGTAGGGAGCACCACATGTCTTCTAGCCTCGGCAGGGGTTACCAGGGATGATGACCAGGACCAGAAGTGGATTTACAAGATGTGAATGGCAAGAGGTGTTTGACATTTTCTAACCTATTCCTTGATTTTCAGCTATATTTGTTGGTTTCAATGAGTTATTTACAGGTGTTAGGCTTAGGTTTGTTTCCTTGACAGATGTTAGGCCATTTAGATTGGCTTTAAACTTGTTTTGGGGCTCATTTGGGTGGGTTCTGGGCTTGGTTTGGGGGGAAACCCAAGGCCGGTAAACACTCCCACATTACACGTTAAAAGAACCCGATATACAGTAATCCCGCATTTTTTGCGGATTTTTTGTCTACGGTTTTGCCCTCTCGCGGATTTTCTTAGCATTAATAAGTTCAACAAAAATATCCTTGAATATACAGAAAAAAAAAAAAAAAAAAAAATTCCCGCAGCTTCCAATTGTAGCGCGGTAAACTCACGCCACCCTCTGTCCCTTTCCCGTGGCCCCTCTGCCAGTGTTACCATATCTAGCATAATTTTATTCTTTTAGCATAATTTTGATCAAATTTTCGAGTCTGGAATATTTTTTAGCATATTAGAAGTTTTAGAATCATTCTAGCATAATTTAGAATGGAATGGAATATTTTTAGAATAATTTAATAAAAGCTACAAATCAGAGAGAGAGAGACGAATAAGGTAAGAAGATGTTTGAATAGTTGGTTACTTTCAGTTTGGGCTTGGTTGGGTTGGATTAGGTTAGGTTAGGTTAGGTTGGATTAGGTTAGGTTAGGTTAGGTTGGATTAGGTTAGGTTAGGTTTTAGGTTAGGTTCGGTTTGGTTCGGTTAGGTTAGGATAAGTTTGAGCTTTGTACTTTACCCATGAAACCTAGGTTTTTCCGATGGATTTTGGTATGATTCATTCGATTTTCAGCTTCATTTCAGTCGGAAATGACCATTTTCTGTGTTTTCCCCCCTCCTTATAACCCCCGATTCCCCAAAGATCCCTCATTATTTCAGGGGGATGGGGGGCGGTCATATCTCAAAATCTGGTTATTTCCGACGGAAATGATGCTCAAAATCGAACGAATCACATCAAAATCCATCAGAAAAACGTAAGTTTCGTGGGAAAAAGCAGTATGGGTAGATACCGATATTTATCCTCTTACTGAATGTAGGTTCATTTTAATATTTTCATAGTAAACAATACATAATTAATATGTTGCACGAATATGTATAGAATTTTATCATTTAGCTTCAAGTTAGCATAATTCATTTTTTACTTGGAACAAATATGCTCAATCTAGCATAATTTTTTCATTGCCCTAGCATAATTTCGTTGTTTGGATATGGCAACACTGCTCTCTGCCTCGCATTCTTCAGTCCACGCATGACTGCCTTAAGTGGCTGTTGTGGTTGTAACCACACTATGATATGAGCCTCTTGCCTCCCACTTGCTTTCCACATGGCCCCAGGACGTAAGCCAGCCTCACCAAAGGCTAATAATACAATTAGTAAGAACTCCAAAGTGACAAAACGATCAAGTTATGACCTTAGCAGAGAAAATTGTGTTACTGGACAAGCTAAGAAACGACCGTGCGAGTGTTTGCTATCACCAGTTAATGCATCTTTTTATTTTGTACTGTTTAGTTAATAAATGTGTAGATAATTGTGTATTACAGTACGGTGTTTACGTTTTTCCTTCATAATGGAGTATGTGCTTTCAATCTTGTAAGAAGGTATTTCGGGATGAGTATGGAGGTTTCGGGACAATTCGCAGTCACAACAAACACGAAACAATTCGCCTTCATTAATGAAGATAGCTATGGGTGACGCTAGAATATAATTCAAAGGCGACTACAGCGAGGAAGAAACAAGTTAATTATTGACTAAAGGTGCAACTAATAAATAATATCCAGAACCTACGCTACTGAACATAGACTGCTGGATCCCCCTGAAATATAGTTATTAAAGTATTGATTAATTAATAATAAGTATATTGATGAAAGTATTGATTAGTATATTTATAGAATGGCGGGGAATCGTCCAGGGTGCGAATTGTTCTGAAGGGGAATCGACCATGTTTTGACGGGGAATTGTCTGACGGCGAATTGTCTCGCAATCAGTATGGACATGGACTGTGTGATGGGCAGCATGGTGGACACAAGTGCAAGTTTTCAATTGTTAATAGAGTATTCGCGGAATTGACTTTTCGCGGGGGTTACAAGAACGTAACTACCGCGAAATATGCGGGATTACTGTATGATACCCAGCCTAACGATGGGGTTTTACCTAACCAATTACATCGTTAAACCAGGGTATGCATGTATACACAAGTGGATGTAACTTTTTACAGTAAATCAAAGGTATTTATACTCTAGAAAATACTTGTGACTGCCAAGCAGTGAGATGATCACCTGTATTTAAGATTCTTCTAAATGGAGCCATGCAAACCTGTCTAGTCCAACCTCCATGAAACATGGGGATATTTGAGGGTAATTTTGGGACAAAAAAAGTGTGTCTTATACCCCACAAAATATGGTAATTTTTTTTATTAACAAACATTTTTGTTCCATTTTGGCCCCTAAAATTGTGAAGCCCATAAATTTTTGTCTAAGAATACAGCCTAAAGACCACAATTCAGTTCATATTCTTTTAGTTTGTTTTCTGTTTTGAGGGTTGTAAATTACCTTCTGATGCTGAAAGATTTCCTTCATTATGATCATCACGTTCCTTAGGCTGTACCTATGATTATTTCTGGCATAACAGATAAAACTTACTCAGTGTACTCAAAGGTGGATTTCTTTTCGCAATTTCCCAACTGGAGCCCAGCTTACGTTAGGTTAGGTTAAATTATTAAGTAGTTAAGCTAGATTAAGTTAGGTTAGGTTATCAGTCGCCTCACCAAACTCCACCCCACCACCCTTGTGATCGAGTTGTGAGCAAGAGGTTTGGATAGGAGGCAAACTCAGGCTCGTGTACCTGTGGCTTGCTTGCTAGCAACTGGATGCTTGCTGTTTAAACTGGAACTATCGTACGGATAATTTTATGTACTACCATACCACTGAACCATTCGGTCACAGCCCGGATATACCGAAAGCTGGATAATGGAGCTTTCACTGTATTCTCCTATTCTGTCATATATGTTCTGTTCCTGTGTGGTATTATGTATCTCTATCAACATTCTCATTGGAATTTGCTTAAATATACTGATGTGTCACTACAACAGAAAACTGCATTTCTTACAAAGTAATATACTTGCTGTATCCTGAAGAGTCATTTCAGAGTCTTCAAGAGGAAACGGCTCGATATTACAACACATTCCAGTCCTCATAACTGAGCCAGTCACCCTCCTTCCCCTATCATATCCCAAAGTCAAAGGAATGATTATCCCACACCTGAATGTGAAGTACAACTAATAGTTTTATGCTGTTCACTCCCTTCTTGGCAAGGGTAAGGTACTGCCCCAGTTTTTATGACTTCTGAATAATGTAGCACTCTATAGACTAATACCCTTCATGACATCAATCACTGGTTCAGGTTGGATAATATGCATCACCCCTCCATCAACTGCATTTACTCTAACCTACTACATCATAAACCCAACCCCAATTCTCACCCTACACAGAGCATGTGTATCACTCCCTCAACCAGACCTGGAGTGGTGGCATCTTCGCCGTGGGTCTACCCCCCAGAGGCTGTCGAAGCAGAGGAGGAGGACAGCATGGGGGCCAAACCACCGCAACCCCCCCCCCCCCGGCCCCTCACAGGGCCCCAGAGCCTGGGAGAGGATTGGTTGCACGAGCAAGTACTACATCTCTCAACACAACACACAACAACAACAACATTTTTTCTACACCGAGAAATGATTCCTCAGCGGTCATTTCAAGAAGACTTCTTCTAACTGGCGACATTGAGAGCAATCCAGGACCCACCAACAAATACAAATGTCCAGCATGCTCAAAAACTATCATTTTGAGCCGACAGACAAAGGGTTCAGTTCAGTGCAATTCCTGGAAGAACTGGAACCATTACACCAGCACAACACTTGCATCCAGAAAATATTACACAAACACCTGGACCTGCTCTTTATGCTTCTTCCTCCCACCCACTAACCCCCCCAACAACCCCACTCCTACTTCCTTCACATCTCTTTAGTCTAACCCACCAATCCTTCTCAAACCATCCAACCCCCCAACCCCTCCCATTTCACATCAATCTAATTCACCCCAACCTTTACCTCCATCACAACCTTCTCCTACCCCTTCCCCTCCACCCACACCCCCACCTCCCCCCCCATGCTGCAGACCAAATGCACATCATACACACACATAAGCATTCTTCAAGTAAACATAGATGGCATAAACACGAAAAAACAAGAACTCACACAATTCATTAACCAACAAAACATACACTCTGCCATCTTACAAGAAACAAAACTATGCAGAGCACAAAAAACACCTACATTTCATAATTTCACCACCACAAGACAAGACTGGGCCGATGGTGGTGGTGATGGATTCATCACCCTGGTACACAAATCCATCAGCTTTTCAGATACTGTACTAGTACATACAAAAAGTCTCTTCTCCCCCAGCATGACACCACAACAGAAATACAATCAATTAAAATATCCACTGGTAACAAATCACACATAACAATCGCCAACACATACAATCCCCCTCACTCGTCCCCCACAGTATCACACAATTACTCTCCACAAATACACCACATCACTAACATACCCAACATTATCCTGGATGGTGATTTCAACGCCAAGGCATCGGCCTGGCACATCAACAACCCTGATACAGGCAGAGGGCTGGTACTACAATCCCAAACAGATAATCTTTTCATACTCAATGATCTCCATCAACATACCCATATCTCACACCAAGCCCTCGTCCTCCCATCATCCCCAGACATCACTTTTTGCTCCCCAAACCTCGCCCCCACAACATCCTGGAGAGTGGTCAAAACCCTTGGCTCTGACCACCTCCCAGTCATCATCACTACCAAAATCAGAATCACGCCAGCTGGCCACAGACACACATACACTAATTATGAGAAAGCCAACTGGAAGGCCTTCACAACTGAAAAAGAATAACACTTTGAAACATTAAACAGTACATCCATCACACACATCAACACTGCTGTGCACACTTTCAATACAATTATTCAAAATGCAGACAAAAGACACATCCCTAGAAGCAACAAAAAGAGAGACAACCCCAACTTCACACCAGAAATTCAAGGCCTCATCAGTCAACGAGACACACTACGACACTCCCCAACACCCCAAACACAAGACACCGTACAACAAATACAAGAATTCAATACTCAAATGAACAATAAAATATCAGAACAGCAAACACTAAATTGGAATAATTATTTTCAAACACTTGATCACAAAACAAACACCTGAAAACTCTACAAAACACTAAACAGCATCACACTCTCCAACAGTAACACTACACAATCACACGCTGCAATCACAACAACAGACCCCATACCTTCAAACAAACAACAAGCAATCTCATCAATCACTTTTCACGTCAGCCATCTAAACCCCCATCGCGACGACTGAAGTGTCATCCGACGCAAGAGACAGTTCCCCAGAGACCCACACTTCGCACCTTTCACTATCAACCAGACAAAGCACATCATTAGCAACCGTAAGCACTCAGCTGCCTGTGGACCAGACAGCATAAGCAACATACTGGTACACCTTAAACACCTTGGACCACAAGGCATAAAAGCACTCACCAACATACCAACTACAGCTACTCACACAACATAATACCCAACATCTGGAAGCATGGCACTGTCATCACTATCCCCATACCCAACAAAGACCCCATGTTACCTTCCTCACAACACCCCATTACACTCCTCTGCACCCCCTCCAAAGTTACTGAATGACTGGTATTACAAGTAGTTACACCTCACACCCCCATAGCCCCATCACAACTTGGTTTTAGGCCACTACACTCCACAAACACTCTCCTTACAGACCTTACACAGAGTTTTTATGGCATTAATGGGGTGCTTTTAAAGCTAGTATTCCAGTAGATGGCACCACGATTTGGACAAACACATCCCCGCGCAGTTTAAAAAGCATATTTTTCTTTGTTAAATACTGTATCTACACTGTTGTGTGAAACTGTGAATCATAGTAATGTCATATATTGTACCGTAATATACATAATACAAACAGAACAAGTATATATAACGTAGCGTGAATTGTTTATACAGTGCGACCTCGCTATAACGGACTACTTGGAGCCAAAGCCATTCCAAAAAAAGCGAAATTCTGATAAAAGCGACATCCGGACTTTCCCCTGCTAGTCCGGACTTTTTCTGATATATCAGACATCAGTCTGGATCGCACCAACAGTTTTTAAACTGTTTTCACTACCACTGCTGTACT
Source organism: Coenobita brevimanus (assembly GCF_032717465.1). Classification (NCBI taxonomy): domain Eukaryota; kingdom Metazoa; phylum Arthropoda; class Malacostraca; order Decapoda; family Coenobitidae; genus Coenobita; species Coenobita brevimanus. Next base: position 10,262,452 of record NC_137050.1, on the reverse strand, counting down.
GTGCTGTATTATACCTTCATTACAATAATCAAATGGTATAATATATATTATAATACTGTATTGTGCACTAATAAATATGTCTTTTATTTACCTTATTGTGATGAACACAGCTGAAGTAGTCAGGCAGTCCGGACTGCTTCTGGCTTTATCGGACTTTTTCCGACAAATAGGAATTTAGTCTGGTAGCTCCTCAAGTCCGATAAAAGCGACTTCCGATCTACTGAAGTCCGTTATATCGAGGGTTTACCGTATTTATCATAAACAGAATTTAAATATCTTTGATGGCATGTGATCACAACTCGCCATTTCAGTGGTTCTATATTATTTAATTTCTGCTATATTTAGTGCAAGTTAGGTTCTTAATACATAGTTTGTTCAGACTGTACATTACACCTTGTGCTTATCTCGACTCATTCAGTCTCTATGTCGGCAGAAATTTAATGCTGAATAAATACTGGGACTTAACATTTTGCTTACTCCCTTCACGCCTGCGCAACACTAGAGCCCCGTGTTGCCTCCCAGATCCTCCAAAGCAATTACAGTACCTTCATCTAACCTAACCTGTCCACAAGTAGTCTAAATTGTATTATTTTAAGCATTAGTCCTCGTGCGTTTTTGAAAAATCTTGTGTGAAAACTTAAACGCGGGACTGTCTTGTGGTGCGCATGCGTGAAGGGAGTGAGCAAAATGTTGAGTCCCAGTATTTACTCAACATTAAATTTCTGAACACACAGAGACTGAATGAGTCAAGATACCCATTAGGCGCAATGTACAGTCTGAACGAACTATGTATTAAGATCCTAACTTGCACTAAATGGAGTAGAAATTAAATAATATAGGACCACTGAAATGGCGAGTTGTCATCAGTGATATTGTAATTACCGTTTATGATAAATATAAAAAATTCATGCTACGTTATATGTACGTGTTCTATTTGTATTATTTATATTACAGTATATGATACCACTAAGAGTCATAGTTTCACACAACAGTGTAGATATCTAACAAAAAAATATCCTTTTTAAACAGCACGGGAAAAGTGTTTGTCCAAATTGTGGTGCCATCTACCGGAACTCTGGGCTTTTCAGAAGCACCCCATTCAGCTAGGCCATCACACAAAACACTCCTAGTCACACTAGACATTAGCAAAGGTTTTGATGCCATGCCCAGCCACAACCTCACATACAAAAAAATTGAACACAATCATACACAATAACACAAAAAGATGGCTGGCAAACTATTTAGCAGGCACATGTCACATTTACCGGTCAGTCATCAAACATCAGAAACATCACAAATGGTGTCCCCCATGGATCTGTTTTGTCCCCTACTCTCTTTAACCTATACATGCACGACATACCCACACTCCACACACAACAAATACACACAGCTTCCTATGTGGAAGACATAACACATGTACACACCAAAATGCAAACACAGTCGCACACATCCTCCAACCTTACCTCAACACACTACATGAATGGTTCACCACAAACAGGCTCAAAATAGCCCCAGCCAAATCTACAGTGACTCTTCTCACAAACTGAACAGCAGAACACAGTCACATTCCACATCTCATCATAAACTAACACACACACACACACACACACACAAAATCCTTCGTGTTACACACAATACATCGATGTCATTTAAACAACACATCACAAACATTAAAGATAAATTAACACCAAGACTCAATGCCTTAAGGTCACTTGCCCATACAACATTTGGACACAACAAAGAAACCACCACCACAGTATACAAACAATATATACATTCAGTGATGAATTATGCAAGCCCTGCCTGGGCTTCTAACCTCACTAAAACACACTACAACACTCTACAGACCATACAGAACAAGGCCCTAAAAATAATCACAGGCTGCACAGCTTCTACACCCACAGATCACCTACACCAAGAAACCAAAGTCCCCAAAATCAAGGATCATCTAGACATGAGAGGCACCCAAATTCTTGCCGCAGCCTCCACAAACCCACACCATCCACTACACTACATGGCAACACATCCACACACACCGTGGAACATCAAAACAACACCCAGCAAACGATATCATACACAAATACTGTCATCTCTCTTCCCTCCTTGCCTGCCTCAGACCAGCTTCTAGAAGCATATCCATACTCAAATCACTCAACACTCCATTCAGTCACTTAAAGACAACACATAGCTGCATGCGCGGCCTCCTGATATCCATTCTTCTGCATCCTATCTTCCTTGTGAGGACAGGGTACACCTGGCCAGGCTGAGATGTGGGCATCATCCAGCCCTCTTGGGTTACCAGAAAAGGCTGGATGACTCAATCACTGATGCCTGTCCAGGATGCAACACAGCACCCCATACTATTTAACATATTATGGAAGACTGCAATGCACACAATCACCTGCGCCAACAACACAACATACATTCCTTGAGAGCTCTGTGGGAAGGCCCAGTCTTAGCCGTGGCCTTCCTTAGGGACTTGAGGCTGTTCAGCCAGACTGCCTTGGGAACTACTACTACTACCCCCTCAACCAACTGCATATGCTCTAACCTACTATATCAGGGAGGTTACATCATCAACCCAACCCCAGTTCTCGCCCTACAGATTAAGTGAGGTAGAAACCAGAGAGGGAGACAGCAGGAGAAAAGAATAAGCATAAAACTGCATGGCCTCACCTCAAAACATTACTAAAACAAAATAAAAGAGAAAGGTTAGAAGCATAACTTGACTCATTAAGTTCTGTAGTTAGTAATTTATCAAATACATTAACAGACTTATCTAGAAGGACTCCAAATTAATCGTTCAATTTTTAAAGTTAACTTCCCAATTCCTGATGATAACGGAAACATGGAAGTTTCTTACTTTTGGCATGGGTAGCGTTCCCTTGGTCAGTAACCGAACATTCTCAGCAGATACTTTGCCTCCTGGGCCAGTGCGTGATGACAGTGTGTACTCTACTTCTTGACCAAGCTCAAGGTTGCCGGCATCTCCCTCAACATTGCTGAAAAGAGGAATGAATTAACAACTCGACATGTAAGTACATCTTATTAAGAGTAAGAAAAGATATAATATACTGTACAGTAGCTCTACAGCATGACTTATCTCAGTGGAAACATATTCCAAAGAGAGGAATTTCCATGTGCATGTAACTTCCCTCCCCTCTCATGCCACTGGAGGCATCAGATTGCTTGTGGAGAAGTCCCAGATAGCAGGTTCACATCCCTATACCAACTGACTCCAATCCCTGACCCTTTTCATCTGCCTTTTCTCTCTCTCTCTCTCTCTCTCTCTCTCTATATATATATATATATATATATAAAAGCATAGTCCAGACAGGAAATAAATGTGTAGTCCACACATGCATGCATGCAGGCACACACACACAAAAACTATTTCCTCTATTGTAGTCAAATATCCTGACTTTCCTGGCCACAGCATGACATACGCAGACTGATATATCAGTGAAACCTTGCTTGCTCTCACAAACCCTACCTTAAACACAAAGTAAAGCAACTAATATTTTGGCTATGCAGTCTTCAAGACTCTACCTGAATGCAATCTCACGAACATTTGAAAGTATCGGCATAACAAAATTATCACCATCAACATCATCATCCAGCTAATTTCAACCAAAAAGATGGGTTAATGGTGTCCAGAAACAAAAGAAAACGCAATTTAGTAGGAGAACTAGTCAAGCCACATCTCCAGTAAAATGGTCCACATTAACCATTAACAAACCATTCTTCCCTTCAAAATCCTGGTACCACCCACCACATGAAATAATCTGCATGCACAGTAAAACCTCAATGTAATGGACTTCAATAGACCGGAATTCACTTCTATCACAATCAAGGAGCTATCAGACTAGATTCTCATATATCGGAAAAAGTCTGATAAAGCCAGAAGCAGACCGGACTGCATAACCACTTCAGTTATGTTCACCACAATAAGATAAACAAGACATGATTATCAGTATACAGTACAGTATTATTATAAATATTACACCATTTGATTACTGTAGTGAATGCATAATACAGTACTGTAGTGCAGTGGTTGTGAAAACTGTTTAAAAACTGTTGGAGCGATCCGGACTGATGTCTCATATATTGGAAAAAGTCCGGGTTAGCAGGGGGAAGTCCAAATGTCACTTTTATCGGAATTTTGCTTTTTTTGGAATGGACTGGGCCCCAATTAGTCCGTTATAGTGAGATTTTGCTGTATTTTTATTCTTCTTCACATATACATTTCAAATATACTTGTGGGACCGAATCACTATCCAGTTAAAAAGGGGTGTCCAAACCTTATAATGTAATGTGCTTCTCCAAACATTCTTCACCCAAAACTCCCAAACCACTTCTATCTCACACATTAATCATTACACATTTTCTTGGTCAAACACACCTAATCCAATCTCAAAATTCATTCATGTAAACCCTTTTCATGTTTTAATTTTTCATTTATTTTTCATTTTTGAAGGCTCCAACATGCTTGCATTCGTCGGTCATGGTCACCTAATATCAGCTCTCCATGCAGCTCAATCTCTAGCAGGTTCCCTATTTAGTCCCTTCACCCTGAGATCACATTCAGTGACCTCAACCCAGGTCTTTTTCGGACTCTCACTACCCTACCCCCAACACTAACACTTCTCACTTTCTACACCTAATTATCATCCCCCATCCTCTCCACATGCCCAGACCATCTCAATCTACCTCTCCTCATCACAACATCAATACACTCCAGTCCCATCCTACCCTTCAATTCTTCCATCGTAAACCCGCCCCCCCACACCTTGCATTCAAGGACACACTGCACATCCACCTAATCGTTGCCATTTCTGTACGTTTGAGCATGAGAATATCCTCTTCCTTTACTGCCCACCACTTTATTTATATCCATCTTCTCAATGATCACACCAAAGCACATACTCTTCTACCCTATTATCATTTCATTTATTCAATCACACTCGACACAATCCATGCACATTTCTTACAAGTCCCATTTAATATTAACAATAACAATAACAATAATCATCAAATCATTCTATTTCTTATCCTTTCCACTCAACACAACCTATGCACATTTCTTGAGAGTCCCATTCAATATTCGCTGCCGGCGTTGCCACCACCACCATCATCTGGTCTTTTTTCAAAAGTGACAGTTCTTCCTTAGGAATTAAACAGCACCTGACACTCATTCACTATATTAGGAGGGGGGGAGTGGAGGCAACAGCAATTAAACTCTACAATCAGGTCACAACATCTCTCCTCAAATCATAGCTTCTTCAACAGTAAGGCTCTGAGCTACCCTTTAATAGATTCAATGGAAGTCAATTGCCTTATGAATAAGAACACTGTATTATATAAACTACAGGATGTATGGGAGAAAGACTGATCCAAGAAAGATGACTGATGAATGGCTGCAGGCTCATTGAGGCACAAGGAATCCTTCTCACTTTTTAATATCACACTTTGGTGTGCCCAATGAAGTTTGAACTAGTTAGCAAGATACTTTGGTTTGCCAAACTTATGAACCTTTAAAGTAATAAGACAGTTTAAATTTAACTCTAGCCTTTACTGGCAACAACTGCAACTCAATCAGAAATGAGATGATCGAGGTTCTTGAGGGGGGAGGCCAATGACAGGCCTTGCTGGTCTATTCAGTACTGACTGAACCTTCTTAAAAACATTATTCAAGAGGCCAATTCATAAAGAATTAAAATAACTGACACAGGATATGACCATAGCATGGACCAGTGTTCAGAGGCAATGTCTATTCAGGAGCTGTCTCACACAGTACAAGATTTATTCCCCGTATATCACTAGGGACGTGAATGTAACGATGCAAAAACAGCACCTAGACTGTAGTCTTCTGTCAAGGTAGACAGGGACAAACCTGTGAGTCTGACAGAAAACTGATAGCATGCACACATAAGTGACACAAGCAGCATGCACTGGCAACGTCCCACAAATGGCCTGACTTGGACTAAATGTTTACTATCGATGGTAGAAGACCTGTTAGCAGCTACAATTAATTTTTAATAGAGATCCAATTTCTTTTCATTTTTATCAATAACTCTTCAGCATAATGTATATAATTTAAAAATATACATAACTTAATTATTGCAGCCTTTCCCAGACTCTGGTGGTTACTTGCAAATCAAATTATATGTACAGTATACAGGCTGGTGGGCGACGATGGCCACCTCTAAGCGAGCCATTGAGGTTCAGCCTGTACAAACAAAGGTGAACCCTTATCTGGTAACAGTCTAAAAATACCATCTCTTGCCTCTCTCTGGACACAAACTAAACCAACCAGACAACAAAAATAACTCAAAACTTGCATAAACACAAGGTATGTCAAAAACTGTGAAAAAAATTAATACATAAATATACAGTATTTTTTTACGAAACCTCCCACATTATATACTGACTTCAATTTCCGAACTGTAGGTTAGGTTAGGTTTGGCTAAATTATTAGGTACAGTTAAGCTACCTTAGGTTAGGTTTAGTTAAACACTTAGGACAGTCCCTTCTACCATTACACTGACGAATCAAACGAGTTGTCACAGCCAAACAGCTAAAAACAATGGGGAAACAGATTTAACAAGAAACATTTATTTATGGATAATGCAATACAATAACAGTGGATCACAGGCTACACAATTACTGGTAAATGTCATGTTCAGGAAGGCATCAAGAATTGGCGAGGGGGTTTGGAAAGTAACCCTCGCTAATTTGGGGGGGTTACTGTAATGTTAAGAGATGTCATAGTTTTAATATATTGTACTCTGGTATGTCCAAATACTTGTAAGTATGAAAATGTGATGATTTATGCACATTTAGAATACAAACCTGTGCAGATAGGACAATTCCATAACTCGGACCGAGTTCCCCCCAATTAGTCTGAGTTACCGAGGCTTGACTGTAGTACAGCATCATCAGCATACAACGAATTTGAGATATTCCATCCAACACCATTCATTACCAATACCATCCCTCTCTCCATTACTTGTGTTTTTACTTCTCCCATCACCCCATCCATGGGGACATTACACAACCTTGTCGCATGCTCACACTTAGATGCCCATTTACCCTTACACATGCTTCACTACCATCATATAAACTCTTGACGGCACCTAGCAGCTTATCATCAACACAGTACATGCACAAAACCTTCCACAATCCTTCTCTGTCTACTTTGCCATATGCTTTTTTCACATGCATGCCATAAACACCTTATTGTCCTTCTCCATTATCTGCCTTACTGCTAACATCTGATCCACACATCCTCTATCACTCCTAAAGCCACCCTGTTCATCACTCACTAAGGCTTCTGGTAACTCTCTTACTTTATAATAATTCTTCCATATACCTTCCCTACCACACTCAATAAACTTATGCCACGATAATTCTTGCATTCATTTCACTCATTTTCATTTCTGTACAGGGGTACAATCACAGCATTTTTCCACTCTGCTGGCACAGTTTCACTCATCTATGCCTTCTTACATAACATATCTCCAACAAGCACTTCACTCTGCTCTCCCCACTAGCCTTAATCATCTTTGATACACTTCATCAACCCCAGCTGCTTTCCCATTTTTCAGCCACTTCACAGCATTCTTCATCTGTGAGAGTGTCATATTTCCTGACACTGCATTCCTTCTCTGCACACCCCCATAACCAATCATGTTTACAATGGCTTTTCCCTCTCTATTTTCCCATTCATCAGGCTGTCAAAATATTCTTTCCATCTGGTCCTTACTTCATCCCCATGGGTTAATAATCTACCACTTACATCCTTTCACATTTCCATCCACTGTGTCACTTCTACACTTCTGCACCTCTTTCCAGAATAATTTCCTATTTTCAGAGTAATTTTGCATTCATTTTTCTTCCTAGATCATCATTTAACACCTTCTTTTTCCTCTCCACTAGTCTCTTTACCTGCTTCTTGCTCTCAATATATTCAGTTCTTCTTTCAACTGAACCCCTGTCCTGTAACTGCTCACGCCACTTCTTCCTCTTTTTCTCCTCTGCTCTCTTAACCTCTTCATCCCACCAAGCTGTATCTTTCTTCTTTGTTGTTACTCTTGCCACACCACACACCGCTTTAGCATTCCTAACTAAGCAATCCCTATAAGCATTCGACAGGCTGTCCAGATCCATTTAATTCCAGTTCACTGATTCTAACTCCTCCCCTACTCTGGTCCCATATTCATCTGCCATTTTTTTGATCCTTAGTTTCTTGACTTTCAGTCTTTCTCCTTGACTGCTCCTCTCTCTCCTGGTCCACCTCACTCCTCTCAGCTTGATCTTGCATACCACAATCAAATGATCTGACAGACCTCCACGTCATCCTCTCACGGTCCTCGTATTAGCAACCATTCCCAGCATCGACCTCTCTAGAGCACGTAATCAATCAGGCTCTTTTCAACACGATCCCCATTCCCTCTATACCACGTATATCTATGTGCATCTTTATGTTTGAAATAAGAGTAACAAATGCACAACCTCCCTTCCTGACACACATCCTTCAGTTGCTTCCCATTATCATTTTGTCCTGGTACTCCATTACAACCCATTATGTCATCCTCAGGACCAGTGCCTATTCTTCCATTCATATCACCCATTACGATCACTTTACAGCTCCAGGGTATTTCTCCCACTGCTCCATTCAGCTCATCCCAAAACATGTCTTTCTTTCTCTCACTCCCGTCATCACACGGTGCATACGCTACTATCACAGTCACATTCACCTTCTCGAACTTGAACTTGACATACAGTACATACATCTCAAGCTAACACATTCGTAATCTCTCATTCCACTCTGCCAAACCTCATTTATCAACAGAGGAACTCCTTCCTTGTATTTCCCTTGCCCATTCATGCCAGATCTTATACATTTCACACCCTCCCACTCCTCCAGTTCACACCCTTTCATTTTTGTTTTACCCAATGCCATCACAGCATATCTCGCATGCTTGAACACATTCACCACTTCCACCCTCTTGATTTCCTCATTCATACCTCTCACATTAAACATGGCCGTACGAATCTGCCAATTTGGTTGGGGCCCTGGACAGGTATTGGGCTCTCCGAGGCTCTCCAAAACATTTGCCATGATTAAGTGATTTTAGATAGAATTACCAACTGCTTAGCCCCGGGCTCCTACGCTCCTCATGGGGCAATGTAGGATTGGATGATGGATGGATGGATTTTCTGAGGGACACTTAACCTAGCCAAAAACCCCAGTAATAAGGTTACCTCCCAGCACGGTAAATGGTTTCCTGGGTACAGGAAACCATATGGCTTGCCACTCAGTGTAGAAACCATATGGCATCCCTACATTTGCAGATGATGAAAAGAGGAAGGAAAAACAAATTATGTACAAGAAAATTCCACACACCAGATCGCATGTGTCCTCTGTTCATAAAAAGTCTGTAACAGCTGGACTTGACTTCTGTAGGCTGAAGTTTTGGGTAAAACTAATCAGGGGAAACGAGTTCCAAAGAGAAGCAGTTCAGGGAATAAATGAGTCCTGATAGGCATATGCAGTGTAACAGTCAAGTTATCAGCACTACCAGATGCTACAGTAAGGAATCTAGAACAAGAAAAAGAAAATCACAGAAGAGAACAATCATCAGACTTCCTAGTTAGCAAGATAGGCCACACATGCATCCACTTGTCTCAACGTATGAAACTTCCTTGAAATGGAGGGCGAAAGACTGATGAAGAAAGTGTATGTGAGTGAGGTGGAGGGGGGAAGAGGGAGAGGGAGGCCAAGGATGAGATGAAGGGATGGGGTGGAGAAGTATATGGGAGAGGGGGGTGAGAGTTGGGAGCAGGGCAATGAAATGGCGGGGGACAGGGCGACGTGGAGGCGATTTGTTTGTGGCCACCCCAAACGGGATTGAGGTGTCTGGCAATAGATAGATAGACAGAACACTATAAACCTTAATACCTGAAGTGGAAGAATATCTCCTTGTCGTGGTCAATAGTCTCAATGAAGCCAAATGTGTCTTTCAGTGCAGCCACAAAGCCTTGGTGTAGAGTAGCTGAGGCTCGGTGACTGGAGTTACTGCCATTCATTTTGCTGCTGCTGTTGCTGTTGCTGCTGCTAATGCTGTTGCTGCTGCTGCCACCACTGTTGTTACTGCTGTTGTTACTATTGGTGCTACTAGTACTGCTACTGCTGTTGCTGCTGCTGCTGGTGCTATTCCCATTACTGCTGTTGTGATTGTTGCTCAGGTTCAAGATGTTGCCATTACTATTATTGCTGCTGCTTTGAGCACTGTTGTTTGTAGAGCTGTAAAGAAAATTAATATTGAAATAGCTTTAATTTTTTTCTGGAGAATGCTTTTCTAATAAAAAAGAAAAGTTTCTGAAACAATATAGTGTATGGACTGTATACATATACAGTATATGCACACAAGCACGTGCACACACACACACACACACACACACACACACACATATATACAGGTCTCCCTCACTTTACCATTGGTAGCGTTCCTAGAAAGGCATACGTGTACCGAAATATCGTATAGTGAACTTAAGGTTTAATGGGAAAAATAGGGATGCGTTCCTGGACTCGTATATAAGAAACCCAACACCCATACAAGTGATCTATAATGCAGTAATAAAGATGCTTTATGTACTGTAGTGCATCTGAATCACATATGAATGTACATTTCCAAACATAACATGAAATAGCATAAACAACAAAATGAAATACAGTACAGTATGAAGAACAGGAAAAGTAGTAATATCCTGGGCACTGATGCACACAGACGCACAGAGTTTGTAAGCTGAACCAGCGCGCGGGTGAGACTGGGCAGGGATGCGGTTTCGGGATAATTCACAGTCACAAAAATAACAAGATAATTCACCGTCAATAACGAAGACAGCTATGGGTGACGCTAGAATATAATTCAAAGGCGACTACAGCAAGGAAGAAACAAGTTAATTATTGGCTAAAGGTGCAATTAATAAATAATATCCAAAGCCTACACTACTGAACATAGACTCTGATGGATCCCCCTGAAATATAGTTATAAGAGTATTGATTAATTAATACTAAGTATATATACAGAATGACAGGGAATTGTCCATGATTTGAAGGAGAACTGCCTGATGCCGAATTGATGACGGCAAATTGTCTCGGAACCAGTGATACTTGGTTGGCGGAAGCACGGGAAACTGTGTGCACAAGGTGGGTATGCCACGCGACTTGCAGATGATCTGCCTGTGAGCAGGGGATTTCTCCACATTACTAATCGTAAATGCGGGGGAGGTCAATCATAAAACAAACGATTGGTACTAAAAATGAACGATCGTAAATGCGAAATATCGTAAAACGAAACATTGAACAACGAAGGAGACCTGTATATACTATATATATACACTCAAACCTTGAGTACCGCGGGCAATAGGGACTGGACAAGGACCATGGTACTCAAATCTGCGTCACTCAGACAATATGTTTACATGTATAATGGTACAATGTGTTCTGGCAACTTTCCAAAACTCTCACTTTTACCCCTTCTTACCACCTAACTCCATGTAAATTACCCCTACTTACATCCACCATCAGGTAAAACATTGAAAGAGATATAACTGTTGTAATTAAAAACATCAATGATATTAAAAATAGCATTAACAAAAACAGAAGTTAGACTGGGTACCCTTTTGTTGTTAAGTAGTTCCCCAGTATTTTCCTCCCGCCCCCCAACCCCAATGTTGTTGTCAAAGTTTCACCTTCTCTCATATCATGTGGCTTTCAAGAGAGACCTTAGGCCATATGGTTAGATGGAAATTTACAGGTCTGGCAGTTTTAGGGGACGAAATAGAACGAAAATTTGTGCAAACCAGAAAAAATTACTTTCATCCGTGTGCTCTCGTGAGTTAGCATTCAGTTTCACATTTTTCGTTTGATATCGCGTTTCCCAACACATTTCAGACAGACTAAGCATATGGCTAAACTGTTCAATCAGTCCAAAATGTGGTGGGAAGAGCGATACCGAACGAAGAATGTGAAACGCAACGCCAACTCAGAACACATAGATGAAAGAGTACCTTTTTTCTGGTTTGCAAACATTTTTGCTCCATTTCGTTCCCTAAAACAGCCAGACCCATAAATTTTAGTCTTACTATATGCCTAACGTCTCTCCCAAAGGCCACATGATATGAGAATGAGAAACTTTGACAACATTGGGGTTGGGGGGCGGGAGGAAATCAATAAAAGGGTACCCAGCGGAGGTGCCGTTAACCCAGTCCAACTTCTGTTTTAGTTAATGCTACTTTTAATACCACTGATGTTTTTAATTACAACAGTTATATCTCTTTCAGTGTTTTACTTGATGGTGCGTATAGGTGGAGGTAAAGTACGTGGGGTAAGGTGGTAAGAAGGGGTAAAAGTGAGAGTTTGCTTTCTCTGACGCTCCACATAACGCCCTAAGAGCTCAGTCAGTTTCAGGACAACATATAAACTTTCACAGCTGCCAGATTTGCATCACTTCCTACGCACGATCTTTATCTTCTCCCGGTCCTTCCATATCGTTATGATGATGCTCTCTTTATGCTATGCTTTTTTTTTTTTTTCCGGTAAATGTACGCTTTACTTAATGCAGTGGAAGGACCTTACCAATTCAGGTCATATTCCTCCAGTTTGTTTTCGGTATTTTTCTGACTATTTTCAGGGTGGTAAATTACCTTTTCCTGCTGAAAAATTTTCCACTTTTTATCATCACGTTCCTTAAGCCATAATATGATTGTCTTGATGTACTCAAAGGTGGTTTTAATCTCCCAACCTCCCAACTGGATGCTAGGTTAGGTTAGGTTAAATTATAATCTATAGTTAAGCTAGGTTAGGTCAAGTTTAAACATTTAGGTTAGGACAGGCCCTAATTTCGCCGTAACCCTGCCGTGTCAAACAAGTTGACAGCGGAACACAGCTTAAAACAACGGGGGAAACAGATTTAGCATGAAACGTTTATTTACCACCCAGAAGTAATCCGACAAACAAGACTATCAGGAAGAAGAAGAACGAAGAATGTGGAACTGAATGCTCACTTACAGGAGCACATGGATGTTTTTTTTTTTTTTTTTTTTTTTTTTTTTTATATTAAGCTAACATTTTTCTTCAGTTTCGTCCCCTAAAACTCAAGACCCATATGACTGTGAGGTAGAGTCTGTGAGACGCGAGAAAGGACTTGAGAGCCGTATGCTCAGTCGGTCCTAAATGTGTTGGGAAGCATGAAATTGAACGAAAAATGTGGAACTGAACGCTAACAAGAACACACAGACGAAAGTATTTTTTTCTTTTTAGCAAACATTTTTGTTCCATTTCATCCCCTAAAACTGCGAAACCCATAATGAGTGTGGGGTAGTACTAGGTGAGGCACGAGAAAGGATTGATAACTGTATGCTTAGTTAGTTGGAAATGTGTTGGGAAGCACGAAATCGAACGAAGAATGTGGAACTGAACGCTGACTTATGAGAACACATGGATGAAAGAGTAACTTTTCCTCTAATTAGCAAACATTTTCGTTCCATTTCATCCCTTAAAACTGCAAAATCCATGATAAGTGTGGGTAAGAACTAGGTGAGGCATGAGAAAGGACTGATAACCATATGCCCAGTTGGTCCAAAATGTGTTGGGGAGCATGGAATCAAACGAAGAATGTGGAACTGAACTCTTAACTTATGAGAACACATGGATTTTTTCTTTTCTTTTCTGATTAGCATGCATTGTCCCATTTTGTCCCCTGAAATTGCGAAACCCATAAATTTCATCAAACCGTTCGGCCTTGAGTGTGCCCAGGAAGCATATTTCCATTTTTTATGCATATTCATAACAACCACCAGGAACCCTCAGCCAGGAACAACGCTCGCCCAGTCGTTTCAAAACTAACCATAGGGGTTTCACAAAAATATGCTCACTGTGCTTCCCAGGCAAAATTTCAGCAACCTAACCTACCCTAACCTATCCCATCTCACAGGCTGTTTGGCTGAGGTGGCTGGCTGTGGTACTGAGATAAATACCCATACAGAATGGAAATATGTGCCCAGGAAATGTACTCAGAGTTTAGAGGGTGACGTTATACCGCGCAACTTTCAAATTTCGTCCCCAGGCCAGCTGACTTCCTGTGTGAGCTCGAGTTTTCCCGCGTGTTGCCATGACTTGTCTCATTATGGTGACCGCGGTAGAACAAAAACGTGTTACTCAACCAGGTGTTACTCAAGGATTGAGTGTGTAATATATATATATACAGTACATCCCCCTTGTACACGCCTATATGGGTGGCAGTGGACGTCACGTGCTAGGAATTCGCGTACTGTGAATACATAAACCGATGGGAAAAATTACATATGGGCGGCACCCCCCTTCATGGGCAACCCTTGAGACGCTTCTCAGACACAAATATTGTACTGTACAGGGAAACTAAGACATATTACCTAAGATGAAGTAAACCAACAAGATTTATGGCTTTACTAGGTAAATCAACATGGATATGGCTTAACTAAACCAACAAGAATATGGCTGAAGGTGGGTGGAGAGTAGGCTATCGTTATCATTTCTTGGGAGGGCAATGTTGCGTACTCGGCGTAACCCCGGATTTGGGCCACTCTTCGCTGCCCATCTCGCTTACAAGGAGTTCAATTCACACACACACACACACACACACACACACACACACACACACACAAAAAGGGTCCTCATGTACAAGGGGGATCGCGTACTCGGAACTCACATACTGTGGGGATGTACTGAAAATATATATATATATATATATATATATATATATATATATATATATACTGTATATAAATATATATCAGCCATTTGAGTATCCACTACAGGACCGGCCTATCCCGACCAAAGTCGGGACGATACAGACAATGTATCTCTACCAAGTGGCTTTGGATGTGTGTGTAGTCTGTGGACCAAGTGTAACTGGCCCGCGCAAGTCGGCTGGGTGCAAGCATACTTAATAGTAAACGACACTGGTTCAACCACAACACCCCTTGTGTCCGCCAATGCAGTGCGTGGCCGGGTGAACACTACCAAAGTTTATTACCCTGGCTGGGCGCGAACCCTGGTTCACCCGTGTACAAAATGCACACACTACCACTGTACCACAGAGGCTCCATATATATATATATATATATACACCCACTGCAAATTGACTTAGGACCTACACACAGAATTGCTATGGGAGAGCTGTCTGCTTTTGCTTTGTGTTTCCACCTCTACCAAGTGAATTTTTTTGGGCAAGAGGTAACTGGCAACTCCTCTGGTGTTGGCGGGAGGTGGTGAACAATACATCAGTGCTTGTCCAGAAGCGAGAGTGGGAGTATATGTTCCCGTCACTCTGAGCTTGAACCTCCCTCTTTTCTCGTATGCATTACTGTTTGCCCTGTTATTTTCCTAGTGTCAAGTTGTCATGCCTGGAAAGTACTGCTCGAGGGATGAGAGGGTCCGTATCATTGCATGGAAGAAGGATAATGTCCCTATCAACACAATTTGTGAACGTACTGGACGCGCAAAGTCCACCATCATGAAGATTCTTGCTGCAATATGTGGCCTGCCACCTGATGTAGTACCAGAGCACAAGCATGGCAGTGGAAAGAAGAAGACAACTTCCAGAGGTATAGATACGCTTCTGAAGAGGGAAGTAATCAAGAATCCTCAACTGACAGCGGCAGAATTGAAGAGAATGCATCCCCGGATGTTACAAGTGGTCTCAATTCGAATTATCCAGCACCACCTGCAGAAGGAGCTGGGTTTGCCAAGCCGCACCGCAGAAAAGAAACCGCTTCTCAATGACTGCATGAAGAAGCAGTGCATTCAGTTTCCCATGAAGTATGCACACTGGACATCGGATGAGTGTAGAAAAGTTATGTTTTCCGATGAAAGCACATTTCAGGTGTTCCACATGAATTTTGCCAAGGTTCATCGCCCTGCCTCCCGTAGTCTATATGACCCTGCTTACACAGTGCCGACTGTTAAGCACCCACAATCAGTAATGGTATGGGGGTGTTTCTCAGTTGAAATGGGAAGGGGAGGCCTCTACTTTCTTCCTAAGAACTTGATGATGAATGGTGGCTGGTACATTCAAGTTCTGAAAGACCAATTGTTAAACTATTTTGCTATTCATGGGTGCAACTTTTTCATGCATGATTCAGCTACATGTCACAAGTCAAGAAAGGTGACAAAATGGCTTCAGGATAATCAGACTGATGTCCTCGACTGGGCTAGCAACAGTCCGGATCTAAATCCGATAGAAAATTGCTGGGCAAAGATGAAGAAAATCATGCCAGAGAAGACACCCAATCTGCATCACTTGTAAAATCTGCTTCCCAAAGATCAGGTGTGCTAAGCCAACTCCGTGCCTTCTTTACCCCTGCACAGTTGTTGACTTTATACACAGGTTTTATTCACCCCTGTTTAGAGTACAACTCTCATATGTGGGGAGGCTCCCCACACACAGCTCTTCTCAATAGGGTGGAGTCAAAGGCTATTCATCTCATTAACTCTCCTCCTCTTACTGGCTCCCTTCAACCTCTGTCTCTTCGCCGCACTGTCTCTTTATCTCTTTTCTATCGCTACTTCAAATGACACTGCTCCTCTGAACTGTCTGCTTGCATCCTTCCACCTCTACGACAGGCGCGTAGCACCCGTCTAGCAACAAACTCTCATCTCTTTTCTGTCCAACTCTCTAATGCAAGAGTTAACCGCTATTCCCAGTCCTTCATTTATGCAACAGGTCAACTCTGGAACTGTCTCCCTCTGTCTGCATTCCTACTTCCTATGATCTCCAGTCTTTCAAATGCAGTGTGTCCAGGCATCTCAAAATGAATGGACCTTGAATTTGGCTCTCTTTTGTATTGTTTTTGTTTTCTTCTTGGAAGGAACATTTAGTGTGCTCAGCCTCCGGTTCCTTCTTCCTCCCGTAAAAAAAAAAAAAAAAAAAAAAAAAAAAAAAAAAAAAAACTCAAGACTGAACTTAGAAATGTTTGGTGCAAAGAAATGTCCTTAGAAAACTTTAGAGATCTAAGTGATTCCAAGGCTCAGTTTGGCGAGCCACAGCTCGCAAATGCGAATATTTTTTCCTATCGGCGAACAAATTTTACGTGCAAGTCACCTTTTGGTGAGGAGAAAATACATCCACTTTGGCGAGGAGTAAACTACATAATAAATCTCACTTAAATGAACAAAACACACATTATCGATTATTAAGTATTTCCTTGTCGCCATTGTCAATGTTTAAAACCTCATTATATGGGTCTAATCATCACAATGTGTAAATAAATATATTTACTGCTCGTAAAATATTTCGGCTCGTAGTCAGTTTGGCTACTAATAATTTAGTAGGCTCGTAAATCTGAAACCTTAGGAGCCAAATGGCTCGCAACCATCGGCAGTTAGCAAGAACCCTGGATTCCATACCAAAATGCATCCAACTGGTCCTGAAGAACAAGGGAAACATGATTTCATATTAATGAATGGCATTTCATGAAAAAACATTGTGATATACTATGATTTCTATCTATCTATCTATCTATTGCCAGACGCCTCAATCCCGTTTGGGGTGGCCACAAACAAATCGCCTCCAAGTCACCCTGTCCCCCGCCATTTCACTGCCGTGCTCCCAACTCACACCCCCCTCTCTCATATACCTCTCCACCCCATCCCTCCATCTCATCCTCAGCCTCCCCTTCCCTCTTCCCCCCTCCACCTCACTCACATACACTCTCTCCATCAGTCTTTCACCCTCCATCCTCTCCACATGGCCAAACCACCTCAGTGTGTTCCTCATAACGCTTCCTATCACATCCACATCCACACCACAACGCTCCTTTATATCCTCATTCGTCGGCCTGTCTCTCCATGTGACTCCACAGGCTCCTCTTAAATAACTCATTTCCACTGCTCTCACTCTTGACTTGTGTCCTTCCAACAACGTCCAAGCTTCACTTCCATACGTTACAGTTGGTATCACAATACTGTCATGTAGTAACTTTTTCACTTCCATGCTCACTTCCCTGTTTCTTACCACTGCTTTCAAAGAACCAGCAACCTTTCTTCCCTGCTGTACCCTTTCAAGCACTTCACCCCCCAAACCTCCATCCTTACTCATCACACTACCCAAGTACTTAAACGTACTCACATTTTCCAATTCCTCACCATCCAACCTCGCTGTACATTCACTGACTTCACCTCTCTCAAAGACCATCACTTTACTCTTCCCTACATTCACCTTTAGATTCAGTTTCTTACACACTCTCCCAAACTCATCCACCAAGCCTTGCAGCTCTCCTTCGTCTTCACTCAACAACACAGTATCATCTGCAAACAACAGTACAGGGAGCTTCCAAACACTATCCTCTCTCACCAGGGCCACTCCAACATCCTCTACCCTACCTTGTACCTCTTTTATTACCCCATCCATGTACAGATTGAACAACCATGGAGACATGACACATCCCTGTTTCAACCCAACTTTCAAAGAGAAAAATTCACTTAGTTCACCATCCACACGCACTGCAGCCTTCGCACCATCGTACATACTCTTCACAGCATTCAACAACTTCCCATCTACTCCATATATTCTTAACACTTTCCACAATCCTTGTCTATCCACCCTGTCATATGCTTTCTCCAAATCCATGAAAGCCACATACAACTTCTTTTCCTTCTCTAGAAACTTTTCCACTAAAGATCTAAGAATGAATATCTGATCTACACAACCTCTTCCCTTCCTAAATCCTCCCTGTTCTTCTCCAACTAATTTCTCTGTTCTTTCTCTAACCCTGTCAATAAGTATCCTACCATACACTTTTCCTATTATATTAAGAAGACAAATGCCCCTATGATTACCACACACTTCTTTTTCCCCTTTTCCTTTGTACAAGGGAATAATTATACCTGACTTCCAATCCTCTGGGACTCTACCTTCCTCCCAGGCCAATCTGCACATCTTCCACATCCATTCTACTACTATCTCTCCCCCATGCTTCAGCATTTCACCATACACTCCATCAATTCCTGGGGCTTTCCCTGATTTAACTTTCTTCATTGCTTCCACAACTTCTATCCTACTGATTTCTTCCTGTCTTCTCACCTCCCTCCTTCTCCCAGCCATTCCCCAGCCACTTATACTCGCATTATTTCCATCCTCTATGTTCAACAATCCCTTAAAGTGTTCTCTCCATCTGCTCACTTTTTCTTGCTTCTCCACTAGTAATCTACCATTTTTATCTTTCACTCCCCTAAACTTCACTTCCACCCTGTCTTACTCTTTTCACCTCTTTCCAGAACATTTTCTTACAGTACCTCCACTTTACACTCAAATTCCTTCCAAATTCCTCATCCACTCTCTTCTTACTCTCTCTTACTAATCTTTTCACCTCTCTCTTACCTTTCTACATATAACTCTCTCTTCCGCCTCTCAACTTCTTCCACGCCCCTATTTCTCATCCATTCATTGTATGCTTTCTTCTTTTGTGCCACAGCATGTCTCACCTCTTCAGTCCACCACGCTGTTCCTTGCACCCCCTTCCATCTTTCTGAGTTTCCATTATGATAAGCATCTGCTCTCAATCGGAGTTAGGCTGTGACTGTTGATGATGGGGTAACAGAGTTGCCAGATCACAACGGCCACATTACCAAACTCCTCAATTTTAATTACCAAATTTAACTTTTCATTACCAAATTCGTAAAGCTAGCATTTATTCTTCACTAATTATATATACAAGTGGAAATTCATGTAATCACTCTTCTTATAATTAACAGCATGTTGATTATTTTCACGCTATATATGCTAGCAGATTAATCAGAGAGAGCAAACAACCCACCATCTCCATCCTGTGTATCCTCACACGTGAAAAATCCATTTGGTATTGCATTATTCTGATTAATTACCAAACGAATTTTTCATTACCAAATTGGCCCACATTTGGTAATGAACAATACCAAAAGCAAACCCTGACAGGGGAGGGGGCAGGGGGGGGGAGGAAGGAAGGGGTGAAGGGTCCATGGTGTAACAGCTGTTCAGCGCCACACGGCAATTTCAAATTACAGGTGGGAAAAAAATCGGATTTGAGGGGGATTTCTTTTTTTTTTTTTTTTTTGGCCATTTTTGGGTTCCGAAGGTCCAGGCCCACAATGTCTGGTAAGTGGGGTGTCCAGAAAGTGGGCGTCTGGAATGTACAAGGATTACTGTATATATATATATATATATATATACAGTAACCCCTCCAATATCCGGATCAATAGAGCCATAGGCAGGTCCGGATAGTGGTCCTGTCCGGATATTGGGCCCCAGCTTATGGACTAGTACTTACGGACCCTAACTCTGAAAAACACCTATACAACTCCCTCTGGACATGCATAGCACCTATTTAAGACCCAAATCACACCAATAAGGGACATAAAAGACTGATATAAATGCAAAAGAACCATAAAATGAGGTTTTAGAGGTGAGTTTATACAATATTAAACATTCTGGGTACTTACAAGTCCCTTGGTCTTGGACTGGTTTGAATCGCCAGTTTGCAGTCCACAGTTAATCCTCTGCACTCTAAGTTCTAATTTCTTAACACTGCACAACACTGTAAATTCCTGTGTGTTCTAGTGGCAAGGTATTGCAGTTTATTCACTGTTTATTCACAAAAAACAAGCACCTGTGGCTTGCACTGTTATGAGTATCTGCTCTCCATCGGAGTTAAGCTGTGACTGTTGATGTTGGTGGGGTAACAGAGTTGCCAGATCGCAACAGCCACATTACCAATCTCCTCAACTTTCATTGTCAAATATAACTTTTCATTACCAAATTCGTAAAGCTAGCATATATTCTTCACTAATTATATATACAAGTGGAAATACATGTAATCACTCTCCTTATAACTAACACCATGTTGATTATTTTCACACTATGTAGGGTAGCAGATTAATCAGAGAGAGCAAACAATCCACCATCTCCATCCTGTGTATCCTCATACATGTGAAAAATCCATTTGGTAATGCATTATTCTAATGCATTACCAAACGAATTTTTCATTACCAAATTGGCCCACACTTGGTAATGAAAAATACCAAATGGCAACCTGACAGGGGAGGGGGGAGGGGGAGGAAGGAAGGGGTGAAGGGACCATGGTGTAACAGCTGTTTGGCGCCAGGCGGGAATTTCAAATTACAGGTGGGAAAAAAATCGGATTTGAGGGGGATTTCGAATTTTTTGCAGTTTTGGGCCCATTTTGGGAATATTGGATCCCAGGAGGATTATGTCCGGTTAGTGGGGATGTTCGGATATTGGGCGTTCGGATATTAGAGGGATTACTGTATATATATATATATATCTCATCTCATCTCAGCCGTTTGAGTGTCCACTGCAGGACCAGCCAATCCCTACCAAAGTGGGGACGATACAGCCAATGTATCTCTACCAAGTGTCTTAGGCTGTCTGGTAGAGCTTGTATGTAGGGTGAGAAGTGCTTGTAAGTGTAACTGTAGTGTTGTAGTGGCTTTGGAGGTGTATTTAGTCTGTGAACCGAGTGTAATTTGCCCGCGCAAGCCGACTGGGTGCAAGCATACTTTGTAGTAAGCGACACTGGTTCAACCACAGCACCCCTGATGTCCGCCAAGCAGTATGTGGCCAGAAGAACGCTCCCAAAGTTTATTACCCTGGCGGGGCGTGAACCCTCGTTCTTCAGTGTACGAAAACGTACACTTTACCACCATACCATAGAGGCTCCATATATATATATATATATATATATATATATATATATACATACAGTATATAATATCTATCTATCTATATATACATATATATATATCGTCTTCCCAGTTCCTCCTAAAAAAAAAAATTTACACCTGGTGAAATACAATGAAAACCATATCTCTACTAGTGCTTGCTTCAAATGGTTTGATTTTTCTGCTCTATATATTCGTCAAACTTTGGGAAGATTGTTGTTTATATATATATATATATATATATATATATATTTTGTTTATATATGTTATCAAGTAAGGTCAAGGAGTTCATTACAACAAAAGTCTGGTATAAACTGGTAAGTAAAAGCAAGGTCTCACTGTATTAAAGTGCCAGATATGGAAGAATTACTGTACTAGAGACTCTCCTAAGCTGTCAAAATTTTGGCCTGATATCAATTCTATACTGACCTGGGACTATTTGTTAGGACGGCACGTGAAGGCACCCCTGAGAGAGGGATGAGAGTATTGGACTGCCGAGCATTGCTACGTACAAGACGCACCCCCATGGCAATCAGCTCCTTGGTACGTTTCACTTGGTAAATGTTGAACTCCACCTGGAAGAAGGGTTGGGATTAATGCCTACTAACAGCATAAACGTTATTAAGTAGTGGCTGAATTGGTAGAGAGGTGGCCTGCAGTCCTACCGGACCCAGGTTTGAATCATGGCTGGGGCAGGGAACAGTTTAAGGATTTGAATTTCATAAAGCAGACTTTACTGATCTACTAGAAGACCTGCCAACATGTCATGAAAATATCCCTGCTAATACCAATATATACTCAAGTCCCATATGAGACAGCTCTGGCATGTATTTAATATGGATAGTGGGAGTTGGCACCAAAGTGATGGCATGTGGAGGTGTATGGTATACAGGATAACAGGCTGTGAAACCTATGCCCAAAGTCTCTCTCTCTCTCTCTCTCTCTCTTTCTTACACACACACACACACACACACACACACACACACACACACACACACACACACACACACACAAAATCAAATTTATATCCAGGTCCCCAGTTGTACTGCTGGGTGAAGTAGGCCAAAGGGAAATCAACTCTGTCCAGTTCGTGAATCGAATAAGGTCATCCATTTGCAAATTGGATATGATACCACTGTATCATCAGAAATCATATAAACAATAATATCAACCAATATTTGAACACTTCCTCTCACTCTTAATTTCTTATTTCATCCATCCATTCATTATCCAATCCTTTTATGCCCCATCAGTAGCACAGACACCTGGCCCAATCTGGACATATAAGGTGAGGATGACCAGCCTCACTTGCTCCAGAGTGGCATTATTAAAAAAAAAAAAAAAAAAAAAAAAAAAAAAAAAAAATCCTGGTATAAATTTCAGGGTCACTGTCACAATGAAAAAGTGCCATGGTATTCTACAGTTACCAAAGCTAACCCAAGCAGGACTCATTTGAGCCACAAGACTGATTTCATTTTCTGTTAGAGAGAGAGAGAGAGAGAGAGAATTATCATTTAATGCTGAGTTTTCACACTTGAACCATTAACACCATGACTGTGAGATAATATATTCATGCCTGAATGCAGTGAATGATAAAGGGAAAGACAACTGGAATTCTGGTGTATATATATAAATCATGATAATATTCTAGCTGGATTACAAAAAACAAATCAGCTGGTTACTCAGTGTACATTTAATTAAACTGACTCTATTGGATATGTTTATGAAGCTACAGAACGTGGTGAACGTTTTTGGCGTATCCAATAGAGCCAGGATTCCGGGGGACTGAATGATGAGTGAATGGAAGCGTGGCCCATTGGACTGGGCAAATTTGGGCAGTCTGGACATTGCTACTCCTCGCCCTGCCCTAGGGTGGGAAAGGAGGTCCAGATGATGATGATGATGACGATAAAAAAGACATAAGTTACAGATCTCCCTTATCCTACTATGGTTCCCTTGTCCACTTTAGTAAGATTTTGTTTTTCCTTCTCAATAACACACGAAGCACACATAATATGTCAGGCATGTGTTCCCAAAATATCCTAACTTACTCCATACAACTAGTTGAGCAAACTGGATGAAACTGGCAAATCAATTTCACTGGCAATAATAGTAGGGAGTAGGCTGCTGCACCAGTTGAACAGGGTGGGACTCCCGAAGAGGATGGGAATGCAGGTGACAAGGGAAGCTGGAGCTCCTGTTTCACTAGACATCAGGATATCCTGACCATCATCCTTTGCTGAATTTTTCAGTGTGACCCTAACATGGAGAGTAGGCCAGCATACTCTCCCACACACTTTTCTCTAACTATCTCATACACTACTCAACATGTGCTTTACACACCTTCCAATGTACCCCCTCTATGTAAAGGGGTTAATGCCGGCAGGGGCATGCAGCAAGAAAACTTTGCCCCCTCTACCTAGTGGTGGGGCATTGGTCTTCTTAGTGTAAAAGGAAAAACATATGGTAGGATACTTATTGACAGAATTAGGGAAATACCATAGGAATTAGTCAGAGAAGAACAAAGAGGAAGGGAGGAGGTTGTGTAGAGCAGATATTCAACCTAAGGTGTTGAGCGGAAAAGTTTCTAGAGAAGGGATGAAGTTGTATGCTGCCTTCATGGATCTGACGAAAACATAAGACAGTGGATAGACAAGGAATGTGGAAAATAAAATGAAGGAAATGGGAAGTTGTTGAATGCTGTGAAAAATATGTATGAGGGCACTTGGGCTGCAGTGCACGTGGATGATGAACCGAGTGAATTTTTCTCTCTGAATGTTGGACTGAAACAGGGATGTGTCATGTCTCCATGGTTGTTCAGTTTGTATATGGATGGAGTTATACAAAAGATAAAAGGCTGGGCAGTGGATATTAAAGTGGCCCTAATAAAAGAGGACAGTGTTTGGAAACTTCCTGTTCCATTGTTTGCAGATGATACTGTATTGGTAAGTCAAGTTGCAGGGGAAATGAAAGGCTTGGTGAATGAGTCTGGGAGAGTATGTGAGAAATGGAATATATAGGTGAATGAAGAGAAGAGTAAAGATGTGGTCTTCAAGAGGAAAAAAGTCTCTGAATGAACCGTGTGGCTGGATGGTAGGGAAATGGAAAAATGCTAGTGCTTTCGAGTACTTTGGTAATGAGATGAATATGGACAGAAGTTTAGAGGATGAAGAGTTTGAAAGGGTACAACAAGGATGAAAGATTACTGGTTCATTGATAGCTGTGATAAGAAATAAGGAAATACGTGTGTAAAAAAAAAAAAAAAAAAAAAAAAAAAATCTGCTGTATGACATTACTGTGATACCCACTCTAAGGTATGATAGCAAAGCTTGGACCTTGTTGGATGGCTGGACAGAAGTCATGTGTGAGGGAAGTGGAAAGCAGTTATCCGAGAGGAACATGTGGTTACATGGAGAGAGGGGCTGACAAAAGAGGAAGTGGTGAAGCACTGTGGTGTGAATGAGGAAGAGATACAAAGCATTTAGAGAAATACACTGAGGTGATTTGGTCATTTGGAGAGGATGGCAAGTGAGGCTAGCAAAGAAAGTGTGAGTGAGGTGGAGGGTGAGATCAAGGATGAGATCAAGGGGTGTAGAGGTACAGGATATGATATGGGGTTGCGAGTCGAGGGGAGGGTAGCACAATGGCAGGGGACAGGGCAACATGGAGACGATTTGTTTGTGGCCACTCCCTACAAGATTAATGCATCTGACTCTAGATAGATAGACAGGCCTAGTGGCGCACCTGATGGGATGTGTGGCATGTGCTTCGCACTTGGATCTGTAACAGAGGGTACAGAGCACTGCAGTTCCCAGGTAGCCACTTCCGCCCAACAAAGAGAGGCACAATCCTGAGAGTAGAGTCAACTCCCACTATTTGCGGGTTCATACTTTCATGGATTTTTCTGGAAAATTATTATAAAAATTCACAGGAAGATATTTCCTACTCTTCCCACAGCAACAGCTGTTCCCAGTGGTTCATGAGCGATTTTTTTGCATGTTTTCAGTGAGAAATACTGTCATCCCGCTGTGCAGTACAGAACATTTATCATTCATTGTCCATCACGTACTGCATGGCAAATTCTCGTTGTCATAATCACATGGGCGAGTACAGTGCACTGTACCCAGAAAGGCTTGTGTATCACTCTGTGCTGTTTTTTAGGTAAGCAATAACGTGCTGTAAAATGCATTTACAGGTCTCATAGGTCTGTTGGAAATGGGAATAGTTAAAACAGTGAAACCAGTGATTTTTGCAGATGGTATGGACTATTCGCATATTTCACCCACTCGTGGGGGGGTCCAGTACGTAACCCACGTGAATAGCAGGGGTCAACTGCAGCACTCTAGGACGCTGTCCTATCAATGGGTGTATTATAGTGTGGCAGTTACTGTGCCAAGGCGCACTTGGAGGGTGTCCCTGCAGCTGTCCTGGAAGGATGCCCTGAAGCCACAGCCACTGGCCACGGCTGGTGGGCTATGGGTTCCAGGTCCCGTGCCTGGCTGTGCGATTGTGCGCGTGGGCAGGGCCCACTTACCTGACTTACGACAAAATGAGGAAAAACAGCAATAAAAGCAAGCCTGTGAAAAATCAAATTGCCCAAGGGGTTCAGAGTGGCTTTGTGGAATGTGGGTAGTTTGAAGAGAACAACATGGGTTGTAGCAGAGATGCTGAGTAGAAGGATGGTGGATGTTTGATGCATACAGGAAGTCACATTTAGGGAAGGGTCAGCTAGAATGATTGCTAGCAGACTGTATGTTTAACCTATTTTAGTGGAGAAGTGTAGTCAGATATGGTGGTGTGGGTGACCTGATTGAGGAGAAATGGATGGAACGTGTCATGAATGTAATGATAGTGAATGGAAGTAATGTCGCAGCGAGGACATCATTTGGTAAACTCAGTATTTCAGTTATTTCAGGATATGCTTCACAGATTGGCTTGGATAATGAAGAAAAAGGCAGATTCTGGGATGACTCAATACACGTGTTTGGTGGTACAGGGAATGATGATACTGTAGTTTTGGGTGGTGATTAATTGGTCATGTGGGTGAAACAGCTACAGGACATGGAGGATGTACTTATGGTACAAGGAATACAGCAAGGGAAGGGGGAGATGAACATCACTGTGAGCAACAAGCATTTTACGAAATGAGTAGGCTGATTACATACGAGTCTGGGGTAACAGTAGACAGATTGACCATTTTCAGGTCCGGAGGTTGGTGCAGTATGCCAAAGTTATTGGGAGCAAAAAGTGTCTGCAGCAACATAAACTACTGATACGTGACATGCAGCTTAACAAGCAGGTGGTTAAGAGGAGGGCCTATGTACCCAAGAAGAAAATATTTAAATTGAAAACAAAGCAGTAAGGGATGCCTTCTACAGCAAGGGGAGTTGAGTGGTAGCTATACAGGAAAATGTTGAAAGAAGCATTAATGAACAGTACAGAGCTCTGAGGAACAATCTCCTGAGAGTTACTAATTCAGTGTGTGGATGGATAACGGATCCTCATAGACATAATGTAACAGTGATGGGATGAGGGTGTAGAAGCCACAGTTAAAGAGAAAAGAAGGCTCTTCTAGGAATGGAAAAGGGATGGTAACAAAGAGGAATACTTGGCTGCCAAGCACTGGGCTAGAAAGGAGGTACATAGGGCAAAATCAGAGTCTCAGAAACTTTTTCTGAATAATGTAAACAGTCCTGAAAGGAAGAATGTGGCATTTACGGCGGCAAATCAGATTAAGAGGGAAAACAGGGATACCACAGATGAGCAGTGTGTGAAGAATGATGAAGGAAAGGTGGTGGTGGACAGTGAGGACATAAAAACACAAGGAGAAAGCATTATGATCAGTTGCTGAATGAGGAAACTGACTGGAACAGATGATCTAGAGTCAGCAGATCTAGTGTTTCGCCCTTGGCCTCTGATGTTGCTACTGTGAGCAGGGCAAAAAGAAAGATGCAGTTGGGGAAGGCAGCAGGTGTGTCAGGGTTGACTGCTCAGATGTTGAAGGCCTCAGGAGATACAGAGTGGGTCTGGTTACTCGCATAATAAATTCGATTATACGGTATATAAATGTGTTGTTCCATATGACTGCCTGAAGACTGTGATTACAAATGTGTGTAAGGGGATGGGTGATGTCCTGGAAAGAGGAAACTATTGAGGCATAAACTATTGGACCAGATAATGAAGAAAGTCCTAGAGGGTACAACAGGGATAAGAGTGAATACTGATGAGATGCACTTTGGGTTTATGCCAGGCAGAGACAATTAATGCCATTTTCATTGTCTGATAACTTCAAAACAAATTTATCAATCAATCAAAGAAAGAAAAGTGAGCTGTACTTTGTTTCTGTTCCTTTGGAGAAGGCCTTTGGCATAGTCCCAGGAAGATGGTGAAGTGGGCAACGAGAAAACTTAGTTTCGAGAGTGGCTGGTTAGAGTGGTTATGGCACTGTATGTGGATGCTAACTGCCATATGAGAATGAAGGGAGATCTGAATGATGAGTTTTCTGTGAATGTTGGCATGCATCAGGGGTCAGAGTGAATACTGATGAGATGCAGTTTAAGTTTATGCCAGGAAGAACAATTAATGCCATTTTCATTGTCTGATAACTTCAAAGAAAGATATATAGGAAAGAAAAGTGAGCCGTACTTTGTTTCTGTTGCTTTGGAGAAGGCCTCTGACATAGTCCCAAGGGAGATGAAAAGGTGGGCATTGAGAAAGCTCTGTTTCGAGAGTGGCTGGTTAGAGTGGTTATGGCATTGTATGTGGATGCTCATCCCCATATGAGAATGAAAGATTTGAATGATGAGTTTTCTGTGAATGTTGAACCCCTTGCTGTCTGTCATGGTGCTTGAAGCTCTCTCGTGTGACTTCAGAAACGGCCTCCAATGGAAAATGATGTATGATGCTGACTGCAGAGATTGAAAGGAAGGCAGAAGAAAGATTTAGGAGAGACAGAATGGGGCACAGAAAATAAAAATTATGATATCTTTGGTTGGTGGCAGTATTACCAAGGCAGGGGTGAGTGGCCATGTGCAGTTTGCCACATGGGTGTGGGATGCAGCTCCATCTAATGCAGTGTCTGTGAGAAGTTGGTGTATAAGACATGTAATGGTATTACAGGTAGACTGTGAAAAAATGCTGATTTTGTGAGTGCGATGTGTCAGGGAGAGCGTGTAGAGATTGTCAGGCATAAAGGGACTGATATTGCCGAAAGTCTCTCAAGTGTGTGAAGTTTTATTTGAGGGATATGTTATGTGCTGGAGGTGGGGATGGAGCTAATTCTTGGCCAGAGTAAGAAGTGGTGGAGGAAGTTCAGGGAGCTGTTGCCTCTCCTAGTACTGAGAGGGCTCTTCCTCCATGCTAAGGGATCTTTATATACAGCATGTGTTAGGAGTGTAATGCTGCATGGTAGTGAGAAATATGCAGTAAAGGAAGAAGGTATTTGTATGCTCAAACATAAAGAAATGTCAATGATCACATGAATGTGTAGTGTGTCGTTTTTAAGCCTGGGAAGGGGGGGGGGGGCTAGGACTGCGACTGAAGACTTGAGAGGAAGAACAGAACTGGAGTGAACTGGTGTTGTGATGAGGTGGGGGTAGACTGAGATGGTTTGGCATGTTGAGAGGATGGAGGATGACAACTGAGTACAGAAGATGAGAAGTGTGAACATCAGGGGTAAAGCTGCAAGAGGCAGACTGAAGAAGACTGGGATGAGGTCATAGAGTGTGACTTCTGGGAGAAGGGACTGAATGGGGAGGCTGCCAGAGATCGAGCAGTGTGGAGAGATGCCATTAGGTGATCAAGGCTGATGCATGCAAGCATGTTGGAGCCTTTATAAATGAAAACGATATACCGTAACATATATAAGGAAACCTTAAAGACGTCCTCCCTAGTTAATCCATCATACACTTTTTCCACATCAATAAATAAAAAAATACCTTACAGTCCCTCTCACATGCTCTCTCCCCGTCTGCCTTACTGGACACAGGTGACCCACACATCACCTCTTACAAATAAATCCATCTTTTTCATCACTCACCAAACATTCTGATGTCTTGGACAAAATACACCAAATGCAGTGAAAGGCCATCTGGAAGCCACCACAAGTGAAACACTGAAAAATTATCTATATAAGAAACTCCAACCAGCTTTAAGATATAAACCCTTAACCCTTAAACCGCGGGCTTGTTTTGCTTTGACTTGCGGCTCCCGCGGGCATATTTGCGCTCCAACAGACTCTCTAAAATTATTTGCCAAAAATCAGTTATTAGTCCTAGAATATTAAAATCACATATACTTATGGCACATACCTTCAGCTTTCTCCTTGGGTGTTTGCTGAGCCTTCGTCGAGTACCGTAGGACTTGTGGAGACCTCTGAAGTTGGGTAACGAAGTCTCCACTTTACACATCCCGACAACTCGTAATATGATTACCACAGCCTGATATTATCACTAGAAACACTAATCTATGATTCTCAAATAGTTTGGAATCCATACTCCCCAAAAAAAACACTGTGAAAGCAATGAAAATTACGAAGGCGAATGACCATCCCACTTCCGATCATTCGCCGCTAGTGTTGTCTATTATTCATAAAAACACTCACAGTTTATATTTCTGTTACTATATAACACTTATATAAATCTACAGTCTTTATCCATAAGTTTCCTTCAGTAATAGTGGTTTATTGTCACTGTTGGGATTCAATTTCTTTCAGTAAAATACGTAGCATTCACTTTCTCGTCCTGTATACTAGCATTGAGAGTAAATGTCACTTTCACCTTCACTCTCATAACTCATAGTATTCATACATGCTAGAGTGAAACTTTCACTTTCATTACTCCTAGTACATATACTCGTATTCTTATAATACAACTCATTTACATTTCTATTTACGTTCTCTACTTTATTTACATTATTTACATTTCTATTTTATTTACACTGTGTTATGCACTGTCACTTGAAGTAACTTATAAAACTATTTTCCACTGTTCACTTATATTTACATTCACTGCTTTCTTGCTGTTTACACATTATTTACACTTTACTTACAATTCCACTTGCACTGCTTTACTCAATAAAAAGATCATAGTCACTCTCTATCAATTGTCAGCCCTTTACCTCTTTCCACACGAGGTTTAGTAGGGGGTAAAGGTCACAGGGCCCTTTGCATGGGGCTATAAAGCGGCGGAAGTTAGCAGAAGCAAATCAGACATACTCCCACTTTCAAAGACGACAGTGAACTGATAGTAGTGGCCTCCTGCCGCCTGGCGAGGGTGAGTGCAATACTGTACTACCAACTTCAGCCCTGTGAGACCTGCTAATATATAGCAATGAAATGATTGGCAGGAAACCAAGACAATACTTAATAAATTAGGTAGTTCCAGGTGAATGTAAATATCACTTAGGCTTCTCCCTTCCCTCCTTATATGTATATTTATTACGAAAATAGATTATACGGCATATTTCAAGGGGAATAAACAGCGAAAATTAGCGAACGAGTGCACGTGAGGTGCTGTCAGGTGATAATTAGCCAATTCCAGGTGTATGGCACTATCACTTACCTTATTTCTTTTTTGTATATATTATTTGGTATAAAAATAGGGCACAGGGCTTATTTCAATGGATGAAATCAGTGGAAAATTCCAGGGAAGATTTACTTAGCGTAGAATACAGTGTGGTGGCCTGCAATAATTAGGTAGTTCCAGGTGAATGTAAATATCACTTAAGCTGCTCCCTTCCTTTCTTATATATATTTTTATTACGAAAAAAGATTATATGGCATATTTCAAGGGGAAATCAACAGCAAAAATTAGCGAACGAGTGCACGTGAGGTGTTGTCAAGTGATAATTAGCCAATTCTAGGTGTATGGCACTCTCACTTACCTTATTTCTTTCTTGTATATATTATTTGGTATAAGAATAGGGCATAGGGCTTATTTCAATGGATGAAATCAGTGAAAAATTCCAGGGAAGATTTACTTAGCGTAGCACGGCCGGGCAGGCGAGAGGATAGGGTAATGGAGGGGAGGTAGGGAGGGGAGTCAAGAACGGGGAGAAATGGCTAAATTGTCAACAATGGATGGGAGTACAGATGAGATTAGGAGTGTTGACTAGTGTTGGACATTGGCAGTACTGATACATGATACAAGCCACCACTTCAAAGCCCAGGCGAATTCAAAATAACACAAAATCACAAAAGGGTCGCCCCGCGGTATGATCCCTTGCTCCCAAGCGTCACGAAAGTGACACCCCACGGTTAAGGGGTTAAGGAAAAATCCATTCATAACACCTTAACTGACTAGGTCATCAGGCAATGAGTTGTCTGTTATGTTCTTTTTTTTTTAAATGCAAGAATGAAGCAACCAAGGGCTAAGAGCCCACAAACCATTCCTTCTGAAAAAGAGAGAGAGAGAGAGAGAAATTCAAGATCCGGTCATTTCAAGATGCCTGGACACAATTCGTTTGAAAAACTGGAGATCATAGGAAGTAGAAAAAACAGACAGAGCGAGACAGTTCCAGAGATGACCTGTTGCATAAATGAAGGACTGGGAGTAACAGTTAACTCTTGCATTAGAGAGTTGGACAGAAAAGGGATGAGAATTTGTCGCCAGACGGGTGCTTTGCGCCCGTCATAAAGGTGGAGGGATGCAAGCAGACGGTTCAAAGGAGCAGTGACCACTGAGGTAGTGACAGAAAAGAGATAATGATACAACAGTGCAGCAAAGAGACAGAGGGTGAAGGGAGCCAGTAAGAGGAGAAGAGTTCATGAGATGAAAAGCCTTTGACTACACCTTGTTGAAAGGAGCAATATGTGGGGAGCCTCCCCACACGAGAGTTGTACTCTACACGGGGCGAATAAAACCCGTGTATATAGTCAACAACTGTGCAGGGGTAAAGAATGTACGGAGTTGGCTTAGCACACCTAATCCCTTGGAAGTAGATTTTACAAGAGATGTAATATGACGGTTGGCAGGGGCACTCAACGTAGTGCTACTCTGGGCATCTGCTCTTCCCTCTCTTCCATCCTTCCTCTTCTGCTTTCTTTCCTTTACTCTTTCCTCTTTCTTCTGCCTACATTTGACTTTACACTCCCTCTTCTGTCTTTCTTTCCTTCATTCTTTCCTCTTCCTTCTGCCTATGGGTAACTCTACACTGAGTGACAAGCCAAATGGTTGTCTGTAGTGGAAACCATTTACTATGGTGGGTGGTAACCATATAACCAAATTATGGCACTTAGTGGTTTAGTGGGTAATTAAGGTGCTCCAATCGGATTGAGCCTGTGTAGACTCTCATCATAAATGTCCAAAACAACTTGCCTACCCCAGGGTTCCTACACTCCTCATGAGGCAACATAGAATTGGATGATGGATGGATGGATGAATGTAATATGATCTTTCCAAGATATGTCCCTAGAAAATGAAACCCCAAACATGTTCAAGCATGATACAGGATTGAGCTGGATATTATTAAACATTAGTGGGTACTCCTATGGTAGATTTTGTCAGGTTAACAGGTGTAAGAACTGAGTCCTTGATCCATTAAAAACAACAAGATTATTTTTACGCCAGTCAGAGATATGAGCCAAGTCAGACAGACATCAAGTGTGCCATAGCATCATCCCTTGATTTTTGAAGTAACTGCTGAGATGGGCATTGCAGGAACCAAATGGAAAGGTGAAGGGTGGAATCATCAGAATATGAGTGGACAGGGTTAGATGTACAGCTTAGGTCACTGACAAATGAAAGGAAGAAAGTTGGTGATACGATAGAGCCCTGAGAAACACCACTGTTGATAGATGTAGGAGAAGAATGATGGCCGTCTACAACAGCAGCTACAGAACGACCAGAAAGGAAGCTATAGATGAAGGCACAAATAGAAGGACAGAAGCCATAAGAGGGCAGTTTGGATATTAAAGATTTATGCCAGACTTAATTGAAAGCCAGCTTCCACCAAAGTCCTGAAAGGAGGATAACCAGGAGTTTGAAAGGAAGGTGAGAAGATCGCCAGTGGAGCTTCCCTGACGGAACCCATACTGACACTCAGAAAGAAGACTGTGACAGGAAAGATGCTTTATATTTTTCTGTTAAGAAGAGACTTGAAAACTTTTGAGACATAGGATATTAAAGCAATTGGACAATAGCTAGAGGGTTGGGAATGGTCACCCTTCGTTGGGACTGGCTGAATGAGAGCAAACTTCCAACAAGAAGGAAAGATAAAAGTTGATAGACAATGGCAAGAGAGATTACCTACACACAGTGTAAGAACAGAAGCACAGTTCTCGAGGACAACACGAGGGACCCCATCAGGCCCATGTGCCTTGTTAGTATTGAGGCCAGTGATGGCAGAAAATACATTAGCTGAAGAAATTTTAATGTCAGCCATGAGGAAGTCAGAGGGGGGAAGTGATGGAGGAATGGCACCAGAATCATCTTAAGTGGAATTGGAGGAGAAAGTCTGAGAGAAGAGATCTGCTTTGTTAGTAGATGAAATAGCTACAGAGCCATTGGAGTAGAAACGAGGGAAGGATGATGAGGTAAAGTTGTCAGAAAGGTTTTTGGAAAGGTGCCAGAAGAAGCAGGAAGAATTCGAGTTGGAGAGCTGAAAGCATTTAGTACGGATGAAATTATTTTTTGCAGAGCAAAGAAAAGACCTAGAATGATTCCAGGCAGAAACATAAAAAAGATGTGATTCAGGGGTGGGTTGGCTCCAGTACCTTTTATAAGTCCTCTCCTAGTTGTGGACAGCATTAGAACAAGCATGATTAACCAAGGTTTTCTTGCAACAGTCAAAGGATATGAGAAAGGAATGTATGCTTCCATGCACGCGAGAATAACCTCCGTAATGCTCAAGACACATTGAGATGGCTCCCAGCCATGGAAGCAATAATCATTCCAGGGAAAATCAAAGTACTGCCTGAGGGCCTCTCAATCAGCAGCTCCAAAGTGCCACAACCGATGTTTCTTTGAAGGGTCCACAGGCTGTACTGGAGTGATACGACAGGTTAACGTAATAAGGTTGTGTATCAGAGGAGCCCAATGGAGAGGAAATATTAAGTGTAAGCAGAAGGATTAGTTGTAAGGAAGAGGTCAAGTATGTTGGAACTCTCTCCAAGGCAGTCAGGGATACGCATAGGGTGCTGTACAAGCTACTCTAGATCATTAACCCCTACGATATGCAATGCGATTGACTGAACTTCCCTGAAAACCTGTACAGTACAGTATGTGGAGCCAATTTTTCGACTCTTAGTGAGTTTTATGCCAGGTACCCCTTTTCTGAATAAGGGCTAAGGTGTTGCCCCTGGGTAGAGGACTTTGGTTTGGAGCGTGTAGCTCCAAAAAAAGTTTTATGCCCAAGGTTTAGAGCTTGAATTTACACACTTTATGCTGCAAACCAGAGCATTTTAGACCAACTGGTTCATGAGGTACAGCCCGTCAAAGCTGAAAAAAATTACCCTTCCAGGCGGGGCGACTCCAATTTTCTATGCGCCCCCACCCCATTCTTCCCTCATTCCTTCTCTTCCATGACCCCTCTCACCCACTCCCATCACCCCCCCCTCCCCTTCCCCCCTACCCCTCCTATCCCCAGCCTTCAGAATTTTCCAGCTCATTTTTTTTTTTCTTCAAACAATAGCATGCACAATAATTATGTCAGTGTTCCTCACTCACTCCCAACACCCTTCCCCCCCCCCAACACTTCTCCCCTCCCCACCTTCCCTCCCCCCATCCCCTTCCCTCATAGCTGTGTACTCAAAAAAAAAAAATAAAAAAAAAAAAAAATCTTTTTCTTGCTGTTACACAATCCAGCACCCTCTCCCCTCACCCCTTCCCCCCCATCCCCTCCCCTCAGAGCTGTCATATCAAGTAGCTGTAAGAATTTCAAGGGGGAAAAAAAGCTAGAGCTACCCCCCCTACCTCCCTTCAGAATTTTCCAGCTCTTTCCCCCCCCCCCCAAACAATAGCATGCAAAATAATTATGCCAGTGTTCCTCACTCACTCCCAACACCCTTCCCCCCAACAATTCTCCCCTCCCCACCTTCCCTCCTCCATCCCCTTCCCTCATAGCTGTGTAGCCATCAAAATAAAAAACAAACATGAAAAAACATACATTCTATGTTTCGTGCACTGGTGTGTGCAATTACACAAACAACAATCTGGTACTGAATGAAAACACGTGACATGAATAGTAACAACGATGCATAATACTCTAGGCAGGGTGGGGGGGGCTAGGTAAGTAGACGGCATACTACAAGGGGTGGGGAGATGCCTGGAAGGGTGGTACAGGGGTACAGAGGTGGAAGACAGACACCACAAGACAAAGAGGAAAGGCAGAGAGGAAGTACAGGAGTGTAGAGGGTGGGTAGGGGGGATATAACCCTCTCCAGGAAGACAGGGAGGGGGGGGGGAAAGGGGGAGGAACCAGTGGCATGATGGAGGATGGTGGGGGAGGGGGAGGGAGGGAACAGCAGGCAGTCAGAGGCGAGGGAGGGAACAGGAGGCAGTCAAAGGTGAGGGAAGGCGAGAGGGAACAAAGGTATTGGGGTAAAGGAAGGTGGCTAGAGGGTGGTGGGGGAACTACCCTCCCACCACCACCGGTAGGGGCCCAGATCCTCCCCCTTCCCTACTCAGGACTTAGCTCTCATTGGTTTGCATCGATATACATCACAATCGGGCCAAAGCCTAGTGTCCACAGTTTTTTACAAAGGCTCCTCTATCGATCACATTCGGTATCTAGCGAAATTTTGGAAATGGATCGAGTGATCCTATTTGTACTTCAGGGATTAAGGCTAGAAAAGATGTAGGCCTGTTCACCAGGTGGACCAAGGAAAGGAGAGGAGAGCCAGAGGTAGTGGTGAACATTCAATAAGAGAAAAGAAAAATGGACAGGATGGATTCCATCGTAGAAGATAGTCAAAGAATTTTTTAAGTCAGTATAATTATGGGAAAAGTAAACAGCACAGATATGTTTAGTCAGAGAATGACAAGGAAACCGAAGCCAGACAGCAGAGCATTCAGAAGACTCAATTTCTGGAACACGAGAGCAAGAAAAGTTGTTGTGTACATATACACAAGTAGGAGGATACAGAAAAGGGTTTGTTATCAGTTGCCTCCGACAGCAGAGTCTCGGTTAAGAAGAGAAGGTGAGGTTTGGGGGAGGAGAGGTGGTGCTCAACAGAGAGAAAGTTAGAGGAAAGGCCGCACATGTTGCAGACATGAAGATGAAGTGAGTCAGACAGTGGTTCCAGGCAGCTCGTTGAGTTGTCACCGGGAGACGGGTGGATGGTGGGGGCATTTACGGTCCCCTCCCCTGAGGAATCTGAGGCTGTGTTATTGGACGCCATTCTTTCTAAAGTTTTGAAAAGGAAGTGTAGTGTGTAGTGTGCACGTTATTTGTACTGGAGAGCATGCTAGCCTACTCTCTGTGTTAATGAAACAGTGAAAAAGCTCGGCAAAGGGAGATGGTCAGGAACTAGTCCCAAGGACTGATGAAACAGGAGCTCCACCTCTCCCAGTCATCATCTCTCCACCCACCTTGAGAGTACTGCCCTGCTCAACTGGTGCTACAGTCTACTCCTCCTTATCACCCAAGACAGTAAATAAAGAAAACACTTTGCCTGTCACTCATGCATAGCCACCTAAATATAATACCACACTACGTGGATGGTGGGCACTCCCATCTACCACTACACCACTAGATTTAATTCACCTTAAGAGAGACACCTGAGACTGGAAGAGTTAATGTCAACCTCCTAAAACATACCAAAGTAGAACAACTCACCTTATCTCCAACTTGTGGGGGTCTATCACAGTTTTTGGCATAGTAATTAATTGTTTGTTTGACTCCATCCTGAAGGTATGATATAACCCCTGGCTCATCAGACTTTTCAGTGGGTGAGGATTGGCCATTAGTCTTGCTTGGGCTCCGTGGGTTTGCTGGAGCCTCTACCACTACCTATGAGCCAAAAAAATAACTAAATAAATATATGAACAAATAAAAAACAAAAATAAACTTTAAGAAATATGACAACTAACAATATGATACATGAACAATACCTATAAAACAAATAAAACTGACATTAAATCACATTTACAGAAATTGTATACATAGTGCATTATTAAGTCAACTGCACTGACAATTTAATAAAACTACGCAAGCATTAAAGCATACACACTGTAAATGTTCTTGCGGACTACTCACATGGCCATGAACTCCCTCTGTGACTAGTATCTCAAACTTAACAGTGCCTGAATTTACACGATGGATACGGATTGCACTCTGGCGGTTAGGTGACTGGTTGGTTGTGTCCTGATGGTTTTGGAAAGAGAAAAACAAATTTAATTGACTACCTATCTATCTATCTATCTATTGCCAGACACCACAATCCCGCAAAGGGTGGCCATTTGACACTGAGTTAGTTGTTTTACAGGGAGGGGCACCAACCCTCCACCAACCCACTTGTTGACACGTAGGGAGCATGTATGGTTTGGTTATATGGTTACCACCCAGGATTGTAAATGGTTTCTTGGCTTACAGGAAACCATTTGGCTTGTCACTCAATGTAAAGCCACCTGTAAAGGAAAGAAAAGGAATAAGAAGTGACAGGAAAGATAGGAGAAATAGGAAGAGAGGAGGGCAGGCACAGAAAATGAATGATAAAAGCTAAGGAAGTAGGCAGCACTACATCAAGTGAGTGGATGATGGTCGCCACCACATACCACAAATTGACTACCTACAACAGTTTATTTGAATATGCACATTTTTGTGCTTCAACTGCACTGCATAAATTGCACCATAAATCTACAGAGTTTTCTCTGAAACAAAGCCTCATATATTCTAGCAAACTGCTGATCAAGTGTTAACAGAAAACATTTTGTTAGGAATATATTTCAATAAGAACTGTATTATTTAGTTCCACTTTTGTTTTTTCTCCCCTATTCTGGTCTCCAGATTTTAAACATCATCATATATGTACACACATGCAGAAATCAATAAACTTGAATGCATGACAATCTCCTTAAAGGGAGAGAGAGAAGTAAAATTCACCCTTCCTAAAGCTTGCCATAAATGAATGACAAACATGTCTGTATTGACAGTAAAGCACACGAATGCTGGAGTCGTATTGGCTCTGTTTTATATATGCTAGTAAACACTGTACACCAGTACAGTACAGTATATGTTAAATATTGATATTAACCCTTAATGCCATGATTGGTATCCAATACTGATCTGGCTGTAATGTGTTTCATGCCAATGTCTGAAAGCTTCCACCCTCGTAGGCTATCTGTAAGCTTCCAGCAGCCACCTTGCGCCAGTGCTGCATCAGCCACTGATTCATTTTTGTTTTTAAAGGCTCCAACATGCTTGTGTGAGTCGGCTTTGGTCATCTAATGGTGGCCCTCCATGTTGCTCGATCTCTAGCAGCCTACCTACTCAGTCCCTAATCCCTGGTCCCATCCCAGGTTTTTTTCGGTCTATCTCTTGCAACCCTACCCCCATTGTTAACACTATTCACTTTCTGCCTGCACCCAACTGTCATCCCCCATCCTCTCCACATGCCCAAACCACCTCAATCTACCCCTCCTCATCACAAAACCAATACACTCCAGTCCCATCCTACTTCTTAACTCTTTCATTGTAATCATTGCCCCACCAGGCCTCGCACTCAAGGACGCACTACACATCCACCTCATCCTTGTCATTTTTGTATGTCTGAGTCTGCGATTATCCTTTTCCTTAACTGCCCATGTCTCACTACTATACAGCATTACACTCCTAACACATGCCACATACAAAGATACTTTAGGCATGGAGGGAGAGC
Organism: Coenobita brevimanus; assembly: GCF_032717465.1. Classification (NCBI taxonomy): domain Eukaryota; kingdom Metazoa; phylum Arthropoda; class Malacostraca; order Decapoda; family Coenobitidae; genus Coenobita; species Coenobita brevimanus. The sequence goes on along the minus strand of NC_137050.1, from coordinate 10,222,874 downwards.
CCTCTCAATGTCAGGAGAGGCAACAACTCCCTGAACTTTATCCAACTGCCATAGAAAACCGTGCTACACTCCCCTCCTCCCACTGCCGACTTTGGCCACTATATATAAACATATATGTATATACACAGTACATCCCCCTAGTACGCGCCTATACGGGCAGCAGAGGACGTTGCGTACTAGGAATTCGCGTACTGTATATTCGAATAAATCACAAAAAACTTTAAAAAACTCACGCGTAAATGTTATCACCACAGAGGAAGGTAGACCTAGACTGAGGGAATGGGGTAGAGCCAGGAGGGTATAGAGTAGGGATGGGAAGGGGGTAGAAGCGAGGCTGCAGGCAGGATTTTCACCCTTCTGTCACTACTCGTGGCTTGCGGTCTGTTAAATGCCCAGTGGCCATGTGGAAACACACCTCCTGGTGACCTGGTGATTTTGGACGCTCAGTAGAGAGGCAGACGGTTGATGTCACCGAACATGTATTCGTGGCTTGCAATCTTTGTTACAATCTCAGTGGCACTTAGGCTGGTGGCCATGCGACATTGAGCATTTGGTTGGGATGCATATGGACGCTTTGACACCTCTAGTGGGTTATAGTCATATTACTTAGGTGCCGGAGGTTCGTTGGGAGCGATGGGATGAGCGTGCGACTTTGACCATTCAGTATAGGGGCAGATGGGTATTTTAGCTCTGGTTGTGGGTTACGACCTACTTCCCGCTCACGGCTCAAGTCCAGCGGCCACAATACCGAATGTATGAACATGTTGGCTGGCCAGCTGAAGTTCTCGGGGACTTTGACATCTGGATAATAGCGAGTAAATTCGGATGATGGTTTAATAGAGCCAAGGTCCAGCATCCGGATAATGAACACATCCGGATGAATGAGGGACTACTGCACATATATGTGTGTGTATGTATGTATGTATATATATATATATATATATATATATATATATATATATATATATATGTATATATATATATATATGTATATATATATATATATATATATATATATATATATATATATGTATACACAGTAAAACCTCGATATAACGAACTTCAATAGACCGGAATTTGCTTTTACCGGACTCAAGGAGCTACTGGACTAAATTCCTATATATCGGAAAAAGTCTGATAAAACCAGAGACAGTCCAGACTGTCTGACCACTTCAGCTATATTCAGCACAATAAGGTAAATAAAAGATATGTTTATCAGTGTACAGTACAATATTATTATATATATTATACCATTTGATTTAAGTAGTGAAGTTTTAACACAGTATAGTACCACAATGGTAGTCAAACAGTTTCGAAACCGTTCATGTGATCTGGACTAATGTCCGATATATCAGAAAAAATCCGGATTAGCAGGGGGAAGTCCGGATGTCGCTATTATCGGAATTTCTCATTTTTTGGCATGGCTTGGGCCCCAATTAGTCCGTTAGAGTGAGGTCTTACTGTACATACATACATTCATACATACATAAATACATATATACAGTATATATATATATATATATATATATATCTATCTATCTATTGCCAGACGCCTCAATCCCGTTTGGGGTGGCCACAAACAAATCGCCTCCAAGTCGCCCTGTCCCCCGCCATTTCACTCCCCTGCTCCCAGCTCACACCCCCCTCTCTCATATACCTCTCCACCCCATCCCTCCATCTCATCCTCGGCCTCCCCCTCCCTCTTTCCCCCTCCACCTCACTCACATACACTCTCTTCGTCAGTCTTTCACCCTCCATCCTCTCCACATGGCCAAACCACCTCAGTGTGTTCCTCATAACGCTTCCTATCACATCCACATCAACACCACAACGCTCCTTTATATCCTCATTCGTCAGCCTGTCTCTCCACGTGACTCCACAGGCTCCTCTTAAATAACTCATTTCCACTGCTCTCACTCTTGACTTGTGTCCTTCCAACAACGTCCAAGCTTCACTTCCGTACGTTAGAGTTGGTATGACAATACTGTCATGTAGTAACTTTTTCACTTCCATGCTCACTTCCCTGTTTCTTATCACTGCTTTCAAGGAACCAGCAACCTTTCTTCCCTGCTGTACCCTTTCAAGCACTTCACCCTCCAAACCTCCATCCTTACTCATCACACTACCCAAGTACTTAAACGTACTCACACTTTCCAATTCCTCACCATCCAACCTCGCTGTACATTCACTGACTTCACCTCTCTCAAAGACCATCACTTTACTCTTCCCTACATTCACCTTTAGATTCCGTTTCTTACACACTCTCCCAAACTCATCCACCAAGCCTTGCAGCTTCCTTCGTCTTCACTCAACAACACAGTATCATCTGCAAACAACAGTACAGGGAGTTTCCGAACACTATCCTCTCTCACCATGGCCACTCCAACATCCACTACCCTACCTTGTACCTCTTTTATTACCCCATCCATGTACAGATTGAACAACCATGGAGACATGACACATCCCTGTTTCAACCCAACCTTCAAAGAGAAAAATTCACTTAGATCACCATCCACACGCACTGCAGCCTTCGCACCATCGTACATACTCTTCACAGCATTCAACAACTTTCCATCTACTCCATATATTCTTAACACTTTCCACAATCCTTGTCTATCCACCCTGTCATATGCTTTCTCCAAATCCATGAATGCCGCATACAACTTCTTTCCCTTCTCTAGAAACTTTTCCACTAAAGATCTGAGAATGAATATCTGATCTACACAACCTCTTCCCTTCCTAAAGCCTCCCTGTTCTTCTCCAACTAATTTCTCTGTTCTTTCTCTAACTCTGTCAATAAGTATCCTACCATACACTTTTCCTATTATACTAAGAAGACAAATGCCCCTATAGTTACCACACACTTCTTTTTCCCCTTTTCCTTTGTACAAGGGAATAATTATACCTGACTTCCAATCCTCCGGGACTCTACCTTCCTCCCAGGCCAATCTGCACATCTTCCACATCCATTCTACTACTATCTCTCCCCCATGCTTCAGCATTTCACCACACACTCCATCAATTCCAGGGGCTTTCCCCGATTTAACTTTCTTCATTGCTTCCACAACTTCTATCCTACTGATTTCTTCCTGTCTTCTCACCTCCCTCCTTCTCCCAGCCATTCCCCAGCCACTTATACTCGCATTACTTCCTACCTCTACGTTCAACAATTCCTTAAAGTGTTCTCTCCATCTGCTCACTTTTTCTCCCTTCTCCACTAGTAATCTACCATTTTTATCTTTCACTCCCCTGCTAACTTCACTTCCACCCTGTCTTACTCTTTTCACCTCTCTCCAGAACATTTTCTTACAGTCCCTCCACTTTATATATATATATATATATATATCCATCATCTAATCCTATGTCACCCCATGAGGAGTGTAGGAACCAGGGGCTAGTCAAGTTGGTCCTTACATTTAAGATGAGAGTGACCAGCCTCACTCATCCCTAAGTGGCATTACATGAGCAATAAACCTCAACCATCCCTTAGATATAAACCTACACAGGCTCAATCTGATTGGAGCACCTTAATTACCAACTAAACCATCAGGCTCCATAATTTGGTTACATGGTTACCACCCAGCATAGCAAATGGTTTCCTGGTGTACAGGATACCACACACACATATACTAGGTCTGTCGAATTAGAAACCGAGCTTCTTGAATGACACACCAACTAGCCAGTGTAGAAGTGACTGCGCTTTAGTTTAACATTAGCCGCACCATGCCAAGTCACGACATTGAGGTACTTGCGTTTGAGTGAACGTTTGTTTTATGCACTTGCTGATTTGATGATGAGTCTTGAAGAGCAATGAGGGGGAGAGGGGAGGGGACTAACAACAGCCAACACAACAAGGCTGAGGCAGGTAGTTATAAATGTGGGTCATGTGGATGGGCTTGGATCATGGAACACTAGCAGCACGCGACAAAAACAATCCCACATCACATGTGACCAACGCAACCGTCTGGAAACTGGATATCTAAATGCACATACTTTTTTCTTCCATTCAACTGAGTGATATTTCTGTGTTACTAAATAATAAAGGGAGAAACTGAATACTCACATTATTGTACGACTTACTTCTCTTGTCTTAACCCCCGCGAGGCTTATTCTTTTGTCAGGTAGTTTAGCTCCCCTGAGTCACTGTTTTATAATCAATGTAAACCGTACTTCATAAGAATCTTGAAGCTTGGATCGTCCAGACCTTCACTGTGCCTCATATGAGGTCTGTAGCTTGGCAAGGGTTAAATCACGACTCCTCTGCACAGTACACAACATGAACACTGTTCCAGCTTGTTGGGACTGAATCATCCTTATGTCACATCACCAATGCCAGTATTTGTCAGTTTCTTGGTAAGGTGCAAATGATAAATAAAACTGAGCCGTGGCTCAGTGGGTTAGAGCACTCCACACTGGCCAAAGGGTCAAAGGTTTGAGTCCACCCAAGGGTCATTGGTAAATATCAGGAAGGGCATCAGGTCATACACTGCTATATGCTCCAAACCTAAGTCCTCTACCCAGGGACAACGCCTTAGCCCTTATCAGAAAAGGGGTATACACCGTAAAACTAAAAAAGTGTACGGATGATGATGATGATGATGCTATTGCTCAAATCCAGTCTGTCTGGCTGAGCAAACCCAGTGATTACAACCAAGTAGTCTCCTTCCTGTGGCAGACTGTTTCACCAGGGTCAGAAGAGGGCCCTTCCACATAGCCGGGTGCAGGGAAAATGGAGGCACAGCCCCCAAGAGGATGTGTATCCTGGGCTTCCTGGCTATCAGTCAAAACCAAATTACTGGCACACAACCCATCTTTCATGTGCATGTGCAGGCGAGGGTGTGATCTTACAATCAAAATGACTGAGTAAAACTGATACTGATGCACCTACATAACAGAAGAGCAATACAAACTAGTACTCTACCTGAGCCACTGTGAACATGACCTCATCATTGACAGAAATTTCATTCTCTGGATCAAGGAGCTCACTGTAATGGAAGAACAGGCGGGCATCCCTGTCAGCACACTTGATGAACCCATACCCATCTTTCAATGCTGCTATAACACCATGCTCACGTTTTTCACCAGAGACGTTGAAGCTGAAAAATGAAGGAAAGAAAAACTTATATAGTCAGAAATTCCACTAAAGAAAGTAATAAACATCTGTAGAAGGTCGATATAGCTTTTACCATCATTGTCCTGACAAATCACGAAATAATAGTGAAAAAATATTTCTGGATCCATCCAGTATTACCAGCACTGCCAAGAATGTAAATAAATTAACAAAATAAATTAATAGGTAATAAACATACATAGTATATATCACATTTACTCTTGCTTTTATTATTTCCTGGCATAACAGGTCACCTACAAAATAAGAAAACCCATGCACTCAACAAAACAACAATTATGGTATCACCATATACATTAGCTGATCTTCAAAGTCTTCCTATTTTACTATTCTTCTAACAATTTAACCTTTCCTAATACAACTTCATCACCATGATAATCTTATTTCTCAAAAATAAATGGGGCTTGTAAGAAACAGAAATTCCAAAATGAACACATTAAGGCAGCATCTATTCACTTACTACAGTTTCAAAATTCTTGGCTCTATTCTACAGACATATGCCTTCCATACTGTGTTCCTTTTGACTGAGACCCTTGCAACACCAATGAGATGAAACCATTCTATCAATGGCAAAGAAAACACACAGACACACACACACACACACAAAATGCAACTCATGTCATGTACATTAATGTATCCTACATACTCTATGCCTTGCCTTCTCATACATACATTACCATATCAAATCCTCTTAGCCTTTCATGCTCAAACTGACTACAGCTTTTCAACAAAAGCTGTACTTTTCCTCAGTGTGACTCTCTTCACAGATTTTTGGTAATGACTAAATGCAGGGATCAAAACATAAATTCTCCACTTTCTGTTGCAGAGGTAGAGTCATAGTCTCAACCTTAGACAACATGATCAGCCAATGACATCAGATCAAATGGCATAGCCTTTAATCATGGACCATAATTCTGGCAGGTACTACCATGGGACTGGTGTGGTGCCAAAATAAAAAATAAATCCATCCATCATCCAATCCTACATTGCCCCATGATGACCGTAGGAGCCCGGGGCTAGGCAAGTTGGTCCTGACATTTAAGAAGAGAGTGACCAGCCTCATTCATCCCTGAGTGGCATTATGTCAGCAATAAACCCCACCCATCCCTTGGATATAAACGATCATCGGCTCAATCCGATTGGAGTGTCGCAATTACCCACTAAACCACCAGATGCAATAATTTGGTTATATGGTTACCACCCAGCATAGTAAATGGCTTCCTGGTGTACAGGAAACCATTTGGCTTGCCACTCAGTGTAGAGTCACCTACAGGGAGAAGGAACAGGAAAAAAATGAACGAAAGAAAGACAAAAATGGAAATGTAAAGTCACCTGCAGGCAGAAGGACGAGGAAAGAGTGAAGTAAAGAAAGACAGAAGAGGAAGGAAGGAAAGGAGGGAGGAGAGGAAAGAGAAGACACCCAAGAGCAGCACTACATCAAGTGAGTGGATGGTGAGTGCCCCCACCTATTTATAAAAATTTAAAAAATAAAAATAAAAATACATTGCATAATACAGTATTACCAATTTCAATAGGCAATGTTCAGGTTGACACTATTGTACCTACAGTATATGCAGTACTCTCAGCCTGGACTAATAAGGTAGGCTGGAGCTGCTACTACTGTGCTGGATAACAATCGGTTTGAAAGAAGCAAAATTCCAAATTCAAGTCTGATGTCCTAAGCAATTTTGACAACAGTATGGGCACATGGCCATTAAAAAATTTACCTGGGCTTCTTGTAAATGGCACACTGACTGTGTTGGAGCTACTGGTATCCAGTAGTATCAGTAACTGATATTAACAGTCATGCTTGGTCAGGGCCTTCAAAAAACAAAATGTAAATAGGATGTAAAGTTCAAAATCTGGAGGTATAACTTTTGAACCATATCGTTGCTAATCGCACTCCATTATGCTGGATGCAAACTGATAAAATCTGTTAACTATAGGCATTTCATAACAACTTATCAGAAAATTACAAACATAGGGGGTTATTTTCTCCTCGACAATCATATACAATTTTCTGGCATGACATTTGAGTCACTAAGAAACCGGAGATAAAAAAGCAAACTGGAAGGAGTGTAACTGCTTCTACATGCATAACCTTACCTTATTTTTACTAAGCTGCTTTGTCAACATCACAACCTACCTATCATCAAGAAGTGAGATGTTGGTCGCTTTCTGGAGGTGATCCCGGCGATCTGTGGCAATGTTAAATTGGACCCAGTCTCCATGACGCAGTGTGAAGTCTCCCTTTTGATCACGCTCTCCAAACTTAACCTCAACCTGAAAACATATGATATGCTAACACTAAAGACCAACTGCTATTATTATATTTCCCTTTTCGACATGTAGGCACCCGAGAATAGGGTGCCACAGCTCAGTGCATCAACTGTTTGACTGCTAAATACAAAGTTCATATTTTAATTTGGTTAGGATCAGAAAAATATTAATAAAACAAACCTATTGCAGTAAAAAGGTTAAAAACTATTCTGATCAATGTTCTGGCTGAGATGTAAAGAACTGTGCACTGCATTCCTGCTAACTCCAAACAGTCTTGACTCAGCTGAAAAGAACACAATGGAAGTAAATGGGTTAACGACAGATATCCGACTAACTAGATGGCATTACATACTCAAAAAACCTCCAATCACCTGATGGGGATCAAGGCAATGTAAGGCTACCACTCTGACTGGACACACTACTATGAGACCACCATTAAGAGTAAAAACAGACCTAACTAGCAAGACAAACACCATGTTCAATGCCTTGATACCTCATATCACCATCAGAAAAGATGGCCATGAAAAATATCCCAGTGACATTCTTGCATGTTTCTCTCACTACACTCGTCCTCTTCCTTTCACATCATTTAAAGGCTACAACATGCTTATATGCATTGACCTTGGTCACATGACGGCAGCCTCTACGTTGCTCGATCTCTGGCAGTCTCCCTCAGTCGATTATCTCTGTCACACTCTTCAACCTTGTCACAGGTCTTTTTTGGTCTGCCTCTCGCAACCCTGTCCTGATGTTCACACTTCTAACCTTCCACATCCAATAAATTAACTGTACTCTTCAACACCACAAACAGTTTTCTATGCCAACATTAACTTGTGAGCTGTGCCATACCTCTTGAAAAATGCCACCAGAGGGCTGTGGTATACCTCTTAAAACTTTCCCAGTCTGACCTACCTGCAGCCAGCAGAACCCTCCTGCTTTCCTCCCTCCCATTCTCCCTCCCTCCTACCCCGCCGTGTGCTTGAGTTTTTTCTATCCCGATCATTTTTTCACCCCAAAATATTTGAATTAGCATATTTGTTTTAATACCATTAGCTCCTCATAGGGCAACACAGGATTGGATGATATATGTATGTATGTAGAAAGCTGAGACTCTGTAGAATAAGATTTAAGAAAAAAGTTTAAGAAAAAAGAATGTGGCACTGCATAAAATAAAACAGTTATGAACATTGAGTTGAAAGGGCGAATAAGAAGGTTTATACCAAATCTGCATACTGGAGTTCTTTCTGTTCTGATAATTTTTTCACCCCCAAAATATTTGAACTAGTGGATTTGTTTTTATACTACAGTACCTTCGCGTCCAACACGGTAATATTGTCATGCACAGGTCCCGTGTTGGACCAAAAACGTGTTGGACAAACAACAGAGCTTATGGGGAAAAATGAATTATGTCAGCAACCCTAGGAAAGGTCACCCTAAATACCTACCATATACCTATACATATATTGGTACTGCTGTAATTATAATAAATGATACTGTACTAACTAATCTTTTAGGATAGTGTTGGTGGGCTTGCTGGGAATGGAAGGTGGTATCAGAGGCTGTAGGCAGTCCTACTGGGTCCCTGTAGGACGGCTGCTGGCATCACTAGCAGATAATGGCTGCTGCTGTTCCTCAACCTCCCTCATAAATCCTTCGAAATCACACTCAGAATCACTATCAATGTGGTACTGCTCCATTATGATGATTGCTGGGTCAGTAGGCCTGCACTTGGAGTCAAGTGGCCTGTCTCCATAAGCCTTCACTGCCGCCCAAGATCTTGTCTTGGTTTTTTATTATGGCCCTCATGCTGGCTTCATTCACGTCGTAGGCCTTGGCGATGTCCACGTTCCTCTCCCCTTTCTTTTTCCTCTTGATAATTTCTAGCTTGGTGGCCTGAGGGAGGTGCTGCTGCTTCATGGGGTTCTCAGAAGGTTTCCTAGGCATCGTGAGCATAGCAAAATGCAGCAGCAAGGGCAGAAAATGCAGCGAGAAAAAAGCACCGTCCAATGCAAATTATGAGATTGAGTGGCGCTGTGGTGGGAGAAATTTAAACAAAACATCACGAGAGGGCAGAAGCGTTTTTATTTGGGCGACATCACGATCACGTCACGATAGTGGGCAGGGGAGGCTACTTGATCCGAAGTTTCAATTGGCTGTCAGCATCACGGGAATGTCCAGTATGACCGTGTTGGACCGGGGGTAATTGTGCTAGAGGCGAACTCTGCGGATTTCGCCCACTTCTCAGAGCTCTGTCCGTGTTATGCTAACGCACCTGTGTTACAGTAATTAAATCGTACTAATTTTTTGCTCTCCGTGCTGGACAAACGCATGTTGGACATGAGAGTACTGTATATATATATATATAATACACACACACACACACAGTGAAAGCTCGATTATCCAGCTTTCTGTATATCCGGGCCGTGACCGAATAGTTCACTGGTACAGTAATACATAAAATTATCCGTACAATAGCTCCGGTTTAAAGAGGAAGCATCCAGTTGTTAGCAAGCGAGGCATGGGTAAACCAGAGAGAGTCTGCCCCCCCTGCCCCCACCCACACCTCCTGCTCACAACTCTATCACAAGGGTGGTAGGGTGGAGTTTGGTGAGGCAACTGATACACCTGACCTAGCCTAACCTTGCTTAACTACCTAATAATATAACCTAACCTAACCTAACCTGGGCTCCAGTTGGGAAACTATATCCACTCTTGTGTACTCTTGAGTTTCACCCATTATACCGGAAACAATTGTAGGTACGGCTTAAAGAACGTGATAATAAAGAAGGAAATCTTTTAGCGAGAGAAGGTAATTTACCATCTTCAAAACAGAAAAATACAGAAAACAAACTGGAGGAATATGAAGTGAACTGGTAAAGTCTTTAGGTTGTATGCTTAGACAAAAATTAATGGGTTTCCCAATTTTAGGGACTGAAATGAAACAAAAATGTCTGCTTATCAGGGGGGGGGGGGGGGGAATCTCATGTTCTCGTAAGTTAGCATTCAGTTCTGCATTCTTCATTAGATATCATGCTTCCCAACACATTTCAGACCGATAGAGCATACAATTATTTCTTTGTTGTACATTTACTGTTCATTCTTTTGTTAGTTCTTAAGTGTACTATACGTGTGAGAGTATTAATACAAACAATAATGCATTCCATTAACCCCACCATAACTGCCAGCCTCGAACAATGTTTTACTGTACCGGTGTCAGGGACACTGAGTTAGGGAGAGCTATAAAAAACTGCGAACAATTATGGGAAGCAAACGAAGGTCACTGGTATGTTTACACAACCCTACTCTACCATCCCAAACAGTCAGGCGGCCTGCCACTTCATCTCAGATGTTTTCATCGATAAATTTAAAGGCTAATGTAACATGCACCCTACTTATGAGTAAGTTTCTTCCATTCTGCAAACAATCGTAGGTAAGGCTTAGGGAATGTTATGATAATGAGAGAAAATCTTTCAGCGAAAGGTAATTTACCACCCTCAAAACAGACAGAAAAATACAGAATACAAACGAGAAGAATATAAACTGAACTGGTAAGGTTATTAGGCTGTATGCTTAGACAAAAATTTGTGAGTTTCACAATTATAGGGGACAAAATGGAACAAAAATGTTTACTAATAAGAAAAAATACTTTCATCTCATGTGTTCTCGTAAGGTGGCATTCAGTTCCACATTCTTCGTTCGATATCGCTTCCCAACACATTTCAGACCGACAGAGCATACAGTCATTTGTGCTCCTTACAGTTAAGTGTACATTTATTGCTCATTCTATTGTTCGTTCTTAAGTATATGCGTGAAAGAGAGAGTATTGATACAAACAATAATGTATTCCATTAATCCCTTCATGGCTGCCAGCCTTGAACAATGCTTTACTGTACTGGAGTCAGTGACGTTGAGTTAGGGAGAGCTATAAAAACTGCAAACAATTATGGGATGGGAACGAAGGTCACTGGTATGTTTACACGACCCTACTCTACCATCCCAAACAGCCAGGCGGTCCCTTCATCCCTGATATTTTCGCCGATATGTTTAAGTGCTAATGTACAGGGCTCTTGTTTGGCATGCCAAAGCTCGCAAATGCGAGTATTTTTTCCCTTCGGCGAACAAATTTTACATGCAAGTCGCCTTTTGGCGAAGAGAAAATACATCCACCTCAAAACCCAGTTAACTACAAAATAAGTAAATTTCACTTAAATGAACAAAAAAGCACGTTGTGATCAATTACTGTATTCTTTCCTTGTCGCCATTGTGAATGTTTAAAACCTCACTATATTATTCTAATCATCACAATGTGTAAATAAACAAATATGTTATTGCTTGTAAAATATTTCGACTCACATGTCTCGGCTCAGTTTGGCTACTAAAAATTTATTTGGCTCGTAAATATGAAACCTTAGGAGCCAAATGGCTCGCAACCATCGGCAGTTAGCAAGAGCCCTGATGTAACATGAACTCTAACTTTATGTTTAAATGCTAATGTAACATGCCCCCTAATTTCATTAATTCTTTCACGAATCATAGCAAATCATAAGATGGGTTTAGGGGGGAGGGGAAATAGCCAGGTGTACCAGACGAGTCTTTTCACAGCTGTAGGAAAAAGACTGATGTTATAACTTTGTACAATAGTTCCAAAGTATGCCATGGAAGCACACAAATTTCTGAACTCACGAACACTGAGGGGGGTAAACATACGCTTTGCTGTAAGCAGTAAAAGCACCTTACCAAATCAGTTCATCCTGATAGTCTGTTATATTTTTCTGATTATTTCTGGGTTGGTAAATAAACATTTCTTCTTAAATCTGTTTCTCCGCTGTTTTTAGCTGTTCTGGTGTGACGACTCTTCGATTCGTTAACGTAATGGCAGAAGACACTGTTCTAATCTAAGTGTTTAACTAAACCTGGCCTAACCTAGCTTAACTGCACCTAATAATTTAACCTAACCTAATCTCCAGTTGGGAAGTTGGGAAATGAAGTCCACATTTGAGTACGATGAGTTTCATCCAATGTGCTGGAAACAATCGTAGATACAGCTTAAAGAACGTGACGATAATAACAGGGAGGAAATTTTTCAGCAAGAAAAAGTAATTTACCAAACTGAATATACTTAAAGTGTACATTTACCGGTAAATAACTCAGTCTAACAGTACAGTACCAGTACTTTTGTTATGTTTTCGTCGGATTAATCGTGACTTCAGACTAATCAGGCACCCCTTCACACCATACAACCCAGATAATCAGGCTATCTCTCCATATATATAAATACATGTTCGGTTAATCATGTGTTTACATTCGGGCTGTTCAAAGGGAAAGTGCTTTGAAAATACAGAGGAATTTCTAAATAAATGTTGGAAAATAGGAGAGAAGAAGAAAAAGGAGCTCGTCAACCAGAACAGTAACAAAAACGATATAAAAAGGGGTCGTTGAAAAGGCTATCTTGATTGCATCATTGATCAATAAATCATGTGCTTACATTCAGGATGTTCAAGGGAAAATGCTTTGAAAATACAAAGGAACTTCTAAATAAATGTTGGAAAACAAGAAGCAAGAAAATAATGGGAGCTCAGCATCCTGAACAGTAAAAAAAAACTATATAGAGGGACCGTTGAAAAGGTTATCCCAAGTGCATTATCAACTGCATTCCCCATCAAGAGAATCCATCCATCCATCCATCATTCAATCCAACATTGCCCCATGAGGAGCGTAGAAACCCGGGGCTAGGCAGTTGGTCCCGACATTTAAGATGAGAGTGACCAGCCTCACTCATCCCTGAGTGGCATTACATGAGCAATCAACCCCAACCACCCCTCGAATATAAACCTTCACCAGCTCAATCCATTTGGAGCGCAATTACCCACTAAACCACCAGGTGCCAAAATTTGGTTATATGGTTACCACCCAGTGTAGTAAATGGTTTCCTGGTGTACAGGAAACCATTTGGCTTGTCACTCAGTGTAGAGTCACCCACAGGCAGAAGGAAGAGGAAAGAATGAAGGAAAGAAAGGCAGAAGAGGGAGTGTAAAGTCACCCGTAGGCAGAAGGACAAGGAAAGAATGAAGGAAAGAAAGACAGAAGAAGATAGAAGGAATGAAGGATGGAGGAGAGGAAAGGGCAGACACCCGACAGCAGCACTACATCGAGTGAGTGGATGGTGAGCGTCCCCGTCAAGAGAATTCCCCATAAAAAAATAAACGATTATCCGTCATAACAATTCGCACCTTGGACAATTCTGTGTCATTCGTATATTATTATTATGCCTAACAGGTGTTTATTTAATTGTACCAGGACCGTCTGATGGTGGGACTGTATACAATTCTATTGTTTCTTCTCCACCAAGTTTGAATACGAGTCGAAGATTGCTTTCTCTAGTGACCTTGACTTGGTATATGCAAGATGGGCACAGGTTTTAGGCATAGGTTAGCTTTTTTTTACAGCTCTTAGGCTATTTAGATTGACTTTAATTTTTTTTTTTTCTTTTATTCATTTGGGTGGGTTTAGGACTTCATTGGGGGGAAACCCAATGATCAAAAATGCATCCCTATACATGTTAATTCTACTCCAAAATACGATACCCTGCCTAGCATTGGTTTTTTAGTTAACCAATTGCATTGTTGTACTGGGGTTTGCCTGTATTTACAATAAAACTTTGATATAATGGACTTCGATTTACCAGAATTCACTTTTATCGGACTCGAGGAGTCTCCCGGACTAAAATCTTATACAGTATATCGGGAAATGTCCGATAAAGCCAGAAGTAGTCCAGACTGCCTGACTTCAGTCCAGCCTGGGCAGGGGGATGGTGGAGGATGAGGATGTTTGGGCAGGTTGTCGTGACCTTGACGATGGGCAATGGATGGGCATTGGGTGGTTGTTATGACCATGATGATGGGTGCTGGATAGACATTGGGTGGTTGTTGTGACCTTGATGCTGGGCATTGGGAGGTTGTCATGACATTGATGCTGGGCACTGGATGAGGATTGGGAGGTTGTCGTGACCTTGATGATGGGCGCTGGATGGGCACTGGGTGGTTGTCGTGACCTTGATGATGGGGATTGGGAGGTTGTCGTGACCTTGATGATGGGTGTTGGATGGGCACTGGGTGGTTGTCGTGACCTTGATGATGGGTGTTGGATGGGCACTGGGTGGTTGTCGTGACCTTGATGATGGGCATTGGTTGGTTGTTATGACCCTGATGATGGGGACTGGGAGGTTGTCATGACCTTGATGATGGGTACAGGATGGCTGTTATGACCTTGATGACAGGCATTGGATAGGCATTGGGTGGGTATTATGACCTTGATGATAGGCATTGGAAGGTTGTCGTGACCTTGACGATGGGCATTGGGTGGTTGTCGTGACCTTGATGATGGACGTTGGGTGGTTGTCGTGACCTTGATGATGGGCATTGGGTGGTTGTCGTGACCTTGATGATGGGCACTAGGAGGCTGTCATGACCCTGATGGGCACTGGATAGGCACTGAGTGGTTGTTATGACCTTGATGATAGGCACTGGGTGGGTATTACGACCTTGATGATGGGCTTTGGGAGGTTGTTGTGATCTTGATGAGCATTGGGTGGTTGTTGTGGCCTTGATGATAGGCATTGGATGGGCAGTGGGTGGTTGTCGTGACCTTGATGATGGGCGCTTGATGAGCACTGGGTGGTTGCCGTGACCTTGACGGTGGGTGTTGGGTGGTGTCGTGACCTTCATAGTGGGCATTGGGTGGTTGTTGTGACCTTGATGGTGGGTGTTGGGTGGGTGTCGTGACCTTGATGGGGGGCGTCGGTTGGTTGTTGTGACCTTGATGGTGGGTGTTGGATGGGCATTAGGTGGTTGTCGTGACCTTCACAATGGGAGTTGGATGGCCACTGGAATGGATCAAGATCTTGAGGATGTAGATTGCTGGATATGAGTTGGATAATATGCAGTGAAGCAACAATGCTAATGAAAAAAAAAGACCGGTGTGATCCAGACAAATGTCTGGTACATCGCACAAAGTCTGGGTTAGCAGGGGGAAAATGCAGATGTCACTTTTATCAGAATTTCACTTCTTTCAGAATGGCTTGGGCCCCAATCAGTCCGTTATAGTGAGGTTTTACTGTATATGATATATGGAAGGACTACTGGTCCTTGGGAACAAGTTGTGAATCCCATGCCCAGAGTCAGACACATTAAAGAAAAAAAAACTATCATTTTTCTCCCCCATCCCCATGGTTGAGCCCAGAAACAAAGGAACAGTAACTGCTATGAATAAAATTCACTCACATGCTGATGAATACGCCATGGTGTTGCACCTGACAAAGGCTCAAACCTGTTTGAAGAATTGGTTCTTGATGCTGTAACTGACTGCAAGGTTGGCAGTGATTAAAACTTGAGAAAGATGGATAGAAAATTACTGAAAATACTGAACAAATTATGATGTCAAACTGAGCTAATTACCAAGTCACTTAGGCTTTGACAGTAGCTATCCAGTACTGTACCATCTGGATGGTTCCCTGTTTCCCGTCAAATGGGAAACTTTCAACCTCAATTTTTGCAACCAGTCCTTGTTGCAGTCTATAGATTACCAACAGTCATGCTCACTGTACAGACTCTATACTGCATACACCACTCTAACTAACCTCTGAGCGATCCTTGCCCCGGTAGCGAATACGACCAGTGAGAGGGTCCTTCTGGTTGTGGCGGGGATTCCTCTCAACGGGCTTCAGCACCTGCCCCTTTATTAGCTCTTGATTGATGTCTTCAAATACAACTGTCCCAGGGTTTAGTTTCACCATATTTGTAGCAACTTCTTTACCCTACAGTGCACAGAAATATGAATTACTATATCCACCGCCTAATACAGTATTCTATTGCTTATATAACACCATCTACAAATATACTTAACAACCAAGGCATGATACAGCCATTTCAATCCAGCATATATGTAGAAAAAAGCTCAATCACTTCATTCTCTCTCTCTCTCTCTCTCTCAAAGACTCACTCACACAGACAGAAAGAAAGGCAGGCAGGCAGGCACATACACACACACACACACACACACACACGTAGATATATATATTGGTCACTGAAACATTTACAAATTTCAATAAATTCAGTTCCCCATATAACAAACCTAAATAAAAAGATTATATGCACCCTTTGTTTCTTGCCAGACTGCTTTTATCAGGTCCGTTTATATGTAAGACACTCAGCAGAATTAACTCCAGTACACTATACAATGCAGTAATTATGTCAAATGGCTGAGAAGCATCCAAAAAGGTTATGACACTGCCTATAGTGTATTTGCTTTGACAGATTAAATGTATGGATAAATTCACCAAAATAATCAGAATAAAAAACCCTATGTATTCCACTAGTAGTAAGGTGTAAGTGACAAATTATGTAAATGACAGATTATTAACCCATGGGGATAAAGTAAGGACCATGAAAAGAATATTTTGAAAGCCTGATGAATGGGAATAGGGAGAGCAGAGCCACTGTAAACATGACTGGTTTTGGGGGTGTGCAGAGAAGAAATGCAATGCCTGGAAACGTGACACTCGCACAGGTAAAGAACGCTGTAAAGCGGCTGAAAAATAAGAAAGCAGCTGGGATTGATGAGGTGTATGCAGAGATGATTAAGGCTAGTGGGGAGAGTGGAATGAAGTGCTTGTTGGAGATAAGTAAGAAGACATGGATGAGTGAAACTGTGCCAGAGTGGAAAAAGGCTGTGATTGTACCCCTGTACAAAAATAAAGGTGAGTGATGTCAGTGCAAGAATTATCATGGCATAAGTTTAATGTGTTGTAGAGAAGGTATGTGGAAGAATAATTATAGAGTACAAAAGAAATCAGAAGTCCTAGCGAGTGATGAACAGAGTGGCTTTAGGAGTGGTAGAAGATGTGTGGATCAAATATTTGCAGTGAGAATAATGGAGAAGGCCTGTGGGGACTATAAGGTGTTTATGGCATTGATGGATCTGGAAAAAGCATATGACAAAGTAGACAGAGAGGGATTGTGGAAGGTTTTGTGCATGTACGGTGGAGATAGCAAGCTGCTAGGTGCTGTCAAGAGTTTTTATGATAGTAATGGGGCATGTGTAAGGGTTAATAGGCATCTAAGTGAATGGTTCAGGATCAATGTGGGCGTGCAACAAGGTTATGTGCTGACCCCATGGCTGTTCAATATATATATGGATGGGGTAATGAGAGATGTAAAAAAACGAGTAATGGAGAGGGAGATGGCATTGGTAATGAATGGTGATGGATGGAATATCTCAAATTTGTTGTATGCTGATGATGCAGTACTACAATACTTGCAAATACCGGACAAGAATTTGGTAGGCTACTGCAGAGTTTTGCTGATGTCTGTGAGCGTCGTGTCTTGAGAGTAAATGTAGAAAAGAATAAAGTGATGGTTTTTGAAAGAGAAGGTGACTCCCAGTGTGATGTTGCAGTGAATGGAGAGAGACTGGAATTGGTGAGAGTTCAAATACCTGGGTACAGTGATAAAAAAAGAGAGGTAAATATGCAAAAGAAGTTGAAAGTAGAGTGACACAAGGAAGAAAAGTAGCTGGTGCAATGAAAGCCTTGATAAGAAACAGAGGCTTGAGTGCTGCAGCTGCAAGAGGCTTACATGAGGGAGTGTTAGTGCCAACTTTAACATATGGATGTGAGACTATGATGTGGCATGAAATGAAAAGTCAAGAGTAAGAACAGTGGAGATAGGACTGCTGAGGAATGTATATGGAGTACAGAGGGTGGATGGAATACAAAATGATATGATTTGTGAAAGATGTGGAGTGAGGAAGTCAGTGGACACCAGAATCGAAGAGAGTGTACTGAGATGGTATGGTCATGTGGAGAGAATGGATAACAACAGTGGTGTAAAAGGTATATCTGGGCAAATCTGAAAGAGGAAGGAGGTGAGGCAGGCCAAGGAAAAGGTGGAGGGATTAATGGTGTGAGTGCAGTGAAGGTTTATTTCAAAGCTTTCTCCATCAACAAGAATTAAATTAAAACAAGCTTGCATTGCTCTCCTTAGCCTTGCATCTTGCAATGCAGGCAATGAGAAAGACAAAGTATATTTACAGTAAATGACCTATATCTGAACCAATACTCACATTCCTAGTCTGGATGAAAAATTCCACATCATCACCAAGCTTAAGGCCACCTGGGATGTTTTTGGCCTCAGAGAAATGGAAGAATATCTCGTCCACTACATCAGCACGCTCAATAAACCCATACGAGTCCTTAATGGTGCTTACTACTCCCTGGTACTTCACTGGCTGGGCAGGGTTTTCCAGTCGCACATGTCGAGCTGCTAGGTTCCCAGTCCTATCATGATAATTGATAAAGAACATTTAAGTATTTACTGAGTCTTGGGGAAATTAAAAAATACTCTGCCATTGACTGTTGAGAGAGAGAGAGAGAGAGAGAGAGAATTTTCAGGTACTGGAAGCATATATAAAAAATACAGTGGCCACAACAGAAATCTTGACATGATATATGCAATAGAAATATTGACACATGACTGTGTATCAAGTTTAAAATTGTGCAACAGGCATTACATTAACCTGATGAAACTGATCATACATCTGGCAGCTTGATATACCCTTGCCTTCTCACTCAGTGAGCAGGAACTGGCAGTGACGCTCTGGCCATCTCCCAGGAAGGGTGGAATATTTGAATGCTTTAGGGCATGCTTTCCCTCAATATCCTCTATTTTCTTTCCCCTCTAGTTTTACTCCTGGTTGCCAGAATGGGACAAAAGAAGTTTACAACTGAATAAAAGATGCATGCCCTGCTGCTGCTTGAACAGAGAAACACTGTGGTTAATGTGACACATCAGATAGGCAATTCAAGGCAAGCCGTTTATGACTTCAAGCATGCTGTCAGTGCTCTCCCTCCAGGTGCTGTTCCCAAGAGGAAGAAGGGGACTGGTCGAAAGAAGACTTCTATGAGGATTGACAAGGTTCTCCAGTGTGAAGTATTGGCTAATCCATCTGTAACTGCTGCAGAACTAAAAAAGAGGTTCCCAAATTTGCAAAAGAATGTTGCTATTCAGATCACTTAACAGGCTGAAACTCAATCTTGGCTTACCTGCTCGTCGTGCTGCCAAGAAACTAATCCTCACAGAAGTCATGAAGAAAAAAGATTGTTTTTGTAAGAAGTACAGTAGGTTCGCACAATGTGCGATTCGCATTGTGTGCGAGTGACCAAAAATCATAACCAAAAACCCTTGAATACGCGAGTTTACCGCACAGAACGCGAGGCAGAGGCAAGGAGTGGCTCAAAAATGCCATTTTCTATTAGTGCGTGACCATCCCTCAAACAGCGCGTCACGTGTCGTCATGTTGATGCGCAGAAATTCCCGGGCATTCTACTGCGCAGCTTGGGGTACAAGGGAGCGCGCCATAACAGTCCTGGCTCGCGCACTGTGCGGATCCGCTCTCTACAGCTAACCTGTGATGGAAGGCAGGACTGAGCTGTGTATGTCAAACATTAGCAAGATCCTTGCTGCCGTGGATAAGCTCAAGGAAGAGGCGGAGGAACAGGAAGTGAGCAACCTAAGAACGGAGGAACTTCTGGTTGGTATCGACAAACTCTTCTGTTTTTACACAGACAGGCACAGGGAAGAAATAAACAGGAGAAGACAGACGCTCATAACAAGCTACACACAGCAGGCTCAAGTTGGTGAAATTGCGGGACCAATGACATCATGTGCTCCTGTTCCTGTTGCGGATGAAGAGGATGCAATGTCAGAAGTGTCAGCATTGGACTTTGAAGGGTTTATGGCTGAAGTGAGTGACTTTGATGCTCCTGGGGAAGGTGCTCAAAAGGAGTCTGTGGAGCGAAGTGTTGGTGCGGTGGGAGGTGCGGTGGGGAGTGCGGCGCTGTAAATGTTGCCGCGCCTCGGAACCCCTGTTATTTAATGTCATCAGGCCTGTTGTCTACTGTTGTTAAGGTGACTACCCATATTTTTGTCATTGTAGCTATAGCTTTAGTACAATGTCTGAAAAATATGACCTTTATTATGTCTCTAAGGGCCAAAAAATGTCCAGGTATGAGGGGGTACCGCCCATAAGTAATTATTCCCATAAGATTAGGTATTCCCAGTACGCGAATTCCCAGTGCGCGAGGTCGTGGACCGCACAATCTCTTGCGCACTGTGCGAGCCTACTGTAAATTCTCTTCACATCAGAGCAGTGGAAGAAAGTAATGTTTTCAGATGAATCAACATTCAGGCTGGTCAAGGGTTCCTCTAAAGTGGTACATCACCCAATGAGTGTATTAAGGTATGACCCCAGGTATACTGTGAAAACTGTGAACATCCTGAAAGTGTCATGGTTCAGGGGTCTTTCACTTGTAATTTGGGAAGAGGTGAGCTGTATTTCTTACCAAAGTATGCAACAATGAATGGGAAACAGTATCTGGATGCGCTGAAGGAACATTTGCAGCCCTTTTATCCTATTCATCAATGCGATTGTTTTTATGCATGATGAAGCACCAGCTCACAGGAAAAAAAAGGTTCAAAAGTGGTTGCAAGAAAATGGGATTGAGGCCCTGGAGTGGCCAGGTAACTTGCCTGACATCAATCCCATTGGAAATGCTTGGGAGAAGATGAAATAGATGGTTAGTGAGACATGCCCACTGAAGGTGAAGGACATGGAGGAATCTCTCATGAGGATATGGTGCACTAAGGACAAGGAATATTCATTAATCTGGCTGATTCCATTGTGTCCAGGGTGAAAAAAAGTGTTGCTTGCCAAGGCAATACGGCTAAGTACCGATGCATGCTTCCAAATAAATATATGCTTGTACTAATGTACATTTTTTGTTTTATTTTCCTTATTAATATGTCAAGACTTCTAATGTGGGCACTGTACATTCACAGAGTTCATCTCCCCTTCTTCCCCCCCCCCACCTCTCTCACTTTTGTGGCCTGCAGATGACATGAGGGTAGCATTCACTATCCAAAGGGATAACATTTTTTCCTAATCTAGAAATTGGTAGCTACAGATTGGAGGGGGGGGGGCATTAAAGAAACTAGAGACTCAGAAAATATGCAGCTGCTTCCTGCACAGGAATCCCTCACAATTATGAACCCATTAAACCTGTTAACAATATTTTACTTAAAGCCATTTCCCCCCCCCCTCCTCTTTTCCAGCTAATAATCCTAAATTTTGTTTAAACAATGGCCAGGAGGCGAAAATATAACTGATGATTTTTCTTATCTGGTTAGTGAAAATAAGTGTGATGTGCGTAAACTACCAACAAAGCTAAGAGTAAACGGAGAGCATGTTGACTGAACTCTACCTACCATCACACCTTCACTTAACATTACCATTTTCAGCGTGATAACTTCTTCATTAATTGTGGGATCCCCATACAGATTATATGCTGCATGTCTCAGGTATACAGCAAAACCTGTAAAAAAAAAACATTAATCCATCAATTTTCACCTTTGGTTTGTGGCGATCTGGAAGCTGACTTTGTCTCCTGGTTTGAGAGTGACATATCCCTCAACATCCTCTTTGCCATAAGGCAAGAAGAAGCACTCGCCACGATTCTCGTATGTGATGCGACCTTGGTGCTCCCCGCCAGACTCACTCCGCAGCTCTGTTGTCACTATTCCAATCACACGCTCTTCACTCAGCACCTGAAAGTCACAGTCATAATGTAGTAGTAGTACCAGCAGCTGCAACCCTTTACTCATCTGCACATACAGCATATCCACTTCACCGCAGGAAACCAGCTCACCATCCTCCTTTCAGGAGGAGGGAGATATTTGTGCATTCAGGTTGGCCCTTGTCTGGGGGTTACACTGGCATCACCATGGAGAGGTATCCCTCTTAAGCACTAAAGATATTTATATTATGTATAGCCATGCGCCACTTTTTGTCCACAATATGTTCCAAAAATAGGACGTTAAGGGATCTGGACGTAAAGCAACCACCGTAGCTCATGCACTGTATACTGTACTATATATACCATACAGGTACAGTAAACCCTTCATAAGTTGAACTATGCGAGGTCCTGGGGTAGTTTGTTTGACCAAATTTTCCGAGTAACCGGAAATAATTGCACACACAAGCACACACACACACACACACACACACACACACACACACACACTATTACCCCCCAAATGATTGCAAATTATGTGATTACTTGTTTATTAACACTAAACTGAAGAAATGTTTATAAAAAAGCAATAATATAAAGACAATTTGGTGCATGTCATAGGCTAGGCTAGGATAGGAGGCTGCATAGATGGAGGGTGCAACAGTCACTTAATTATGGTACGTAAAGTTCTGCACTTATTTACTTCATTTTTCAATCAATTAAACTAAAATGTAGAACTCAGTATATAATAAACCAAAATGTAGTCCTTTGAACAAACACTAAGTCACACCTCAGTCAGAGTTCTACTTACAGGAAACTCCGTCTTCTGCAGGGTTGACATCGAGGTTTTACTGTATATGGTATATACTGTATGGTATATTACTTTTAAAGTACAGTAAGTACAGCATAGAAAGCCCGAATTTAAACTATAATACAATGTGCAATGTTATGGAAACTGATGCAAGGACAGGCAAGAACACTTTAAAGCGGCGGTAAACAAGAAATTGGATGTGTCTGCCTGCGGCTGGTGTTGACAATTACACAGTAAATTTTTTATTGCTTGTTAGTAAACTTTTCACTGCATTTTGGTATATTTTTTTATACACAAGTACGGAAAAGAGAAAAATACAGTATTAAGACGTGAACAGAATTACAGTGCATCTGTACAGGTTATATATGTACAGAACTGCGAAATGTACAGTCAGCAGCGCAACTGCTTTGTTTTGGGATGCTAGCTGGCCATCACGCAGCAGTTTGCACCCGCATACACTCGCTATGTACAGTTCTTTGGATTTTTTTTTTTTTTTTTTTTTTTTTTTTTTAATCTATCACCAGACGCCTTAATCCCGTAAGGGGTGGCCACAAACAAATCGCCTTCATGTCACCCTGTCCCTCATCATTTCACTGCCCTGCTCCCAGCTCACACACCCCTCTCTCTCATATACCTCTTCACTCCGTCCCTCCATCTCATCCTTGGCCTCCCCCTCCCTCTCCCCCCCTCCACCTCACTCACATACACTCTCCTCATCAGTCTCTCACTCTCAATCCTCTCCACATGGCTGAACCATCCCAATATCCGGACCTGCCTATGGCTCTATTACGTCGGATATTGGAGGGATTACTGTACTATAGTCGCGGTGCACGACTCTGAGGTTGTCATTATCGTACCCTGACAACCTACCATTCAAAAGTGCGTCTGATTTCGTATCATATTATACATGAATCATATTATTATGCACGAATATATTATAGACGAATATTATTATGTACGAACACATTATACACGAATCACATGAGTCTCATATTATACACGAAATCAGACGCACTTTTGAATGGTAGGTTGCCAGAGCACAATAATAACAACCTCAGAGTAGCGTGCCGCGACTATAGTACTGAAAGAAACATATAGATAAATATTGTATATATAAATAAGTGTAATAAAGTACTAGGAATATAAAGTGTGAGTGTGTTTGTAAATAATAAATGACAGCTCCGCCTCAAAATACCATCGGGGAACCAGAACGGGAGGAAAGCTCGTATGCACTCGATATTTACAATGCTTTCACAGAGTTTTTTTTTGGAATATGGATTTCAAACTACTTGAAATTCATAGAATAGTGTTTGTAGTTATAATATCAGCCAGTGGTAACCATATTACGAGGTATCGGGAAGTGTAAAGTGGAGACTTCGTTACCAAACTTCAGAAGTCTCCACAAGTCCTACGGTTGTCGATGAAAGCTCAACAAACATCGCAGGGGAAAGCTGAAGGTATGTGCCATATGCATATATAATTTTAATATCCTAGGACTAATAACTGATTTTTGGCAAATATTTTTAAAAACTCGGTTGGAGTGCGAATATCCTCGGGGGACGTGCAAGGAGCGCAAAAACAACCCCTCAGTGTAGGGGTTAAGGGGGGCAGCAGATATCCACGGGATTTTAACATATACAGGTGTCTCTATTACCTAATCCCCGTGGATGTTAGGGGAGCACTGTATATCTATCTATTTATCTATCTACCTATACATATATATATATATATTACATACACCCACACACAATAAACTCTCACATTTAGCAAGCAATAGGTGCAAAAAAAAAAAAAAAAAAAAAAAAAAAAAAAAAACTGGAATTCGCCAATTTTTCATTACCAAATGTGGGCCAATTTGGTAATGAAAAATTTGTTTGGTAATGAATCAGAATAATGCATTACCAAACGAATTTTTCACATGCATGAGGATACACAGGATGGAGATGGTGGATTGTCTGCTCTCTCTGATGAATTTGCTAGCCTACATAGCGTGAAAATAATCAACATGCTCTTAATTATAAGGAGAGTGAGTACATGTATTTCCACTTGTATACATAGTGAAGAATATTTGCTAGCTTTACGAATTTGGTAATGAAAATTGAAGAGTTTGGTAATGTGGCCGAGTTGCGATCTGGCAACCCTGCTTCCTCCTCACCAACAGTTACTGCCTAACTGCGATCATGAGTGGATGCTTATCGCAATGGATGCCATAGGTGCTCATTTTTTGTGAATAAACAGTGAATAAACTGCAATACCTCAACACTAGACCACACAGGAATTTACGATGTTGTGAAGTGTAAAGAAATTAGAATTTAGTGTGCAAAGGATTAACTGTGGAGTGCAAATTGGCGGTTGAAACTGACGTGGTGCAAATTAACAGAATGTGGAGTGTTAAACAGTTATAACTCACAGTGCAAAGAATTACTGTAAGTGCAGCACAACACTGGATTACTGTACGTGCTTCAAGAGAATTTTCACCACTGCCAAAGCCTTAGAGAAGGCGGCCACAGACGTGCTGTAAGTACCCTGGCTGAGGTACAGTTACTTCTAATTCCTCATTCTTTGGTTCCTTTTCATTTATTTCATGCTTTATGTCCATTATTGGTGTGAACAGGTTCTTAAATAGGTTTAAATAGGTACTATGCATGTCCAGTAGGGAGTTATTTAGGTGGTTTTCAAAGTTAGGCTAGGTTAGGGTCCCTAAGTACAAGTCCAGGAGGCTGGGGCCCACACTCCAGATGGGACCACTTTCCGGACATGCCTTTGGCTCTATTACTTTGGATACTAGAGGGATCACTGTATATACATATACACACACAAAGTAAAACATCAATTTAACGTGATAGGCAGCTCGAAGTTGCCTTAAATCAATTTCGTGCTACTGTATATCAAAATGTTCTTTTAATGGAATAGATTGGTACCTGAAACACAGAACATTGAAAATGCTCATAAGAACAAATGATTAAAACACGTATACATCAGAATGATAAATGAACGCCAGTCATTCCCTGCACTGAAGTCCAAAGGTGAACGGTATCGTATGTACAAGTACACTGCCTGCTGCCTCATCCGAAGCGCAGTTGCCATGACGAAGAACATCCAGCACCTTGATTTTCTGCTCAGTGAAACTGATTGTCTTGATTTCTCTGTATTTGGAGTAGCTAGTGAAACAATGGTTGACCTCTTGGACACGTCGTTGTTGTTGTCGGTGGTGGTTTTCAATTTCAGTAAAAACTTATTTATATAATTAAGAACACATACACACAATGCATACACCACATTATACTTTTCACTGCAGTATATTATGAGCAGTGAAACCTTGAAAATTCAAACCTCAAGTTCATGAACAACTAAATTCGAATACAGTACAGTACTATATTACTATACTGTACTTGAAATATCTTCCATTTCTCCTTCCAAAATTAGCTTCCATATCTGGCATGCCAAAGGTATGTCTAAACAACAAGGTAAGGATAGCTGCTAATACGACTATAAGACAATGATACCACAACATGCAGTGTGGCATACCATAATACTCGGAGCATAAGACATGGATACGGTAATCACAGTAACCTGCCATTTAAAAAGTGGAGGGATGGAGCTGAGAGGTATATGA
The DNA here is from genome assembly GCF_032717465.1 of Coenobita brevimanus. Classification (NCBI taxonomy): domain Eukaryota; kingdom Metazoa; phylum Arthropoda; class Malacostraca; order Decapoda; family Coenobitidae; genus Coenobita; species Coenobita brevimanus. The sequence continues at coordinate 10,196,416 of NC_137050.1, read as the reverse complement.
GGGAGGGGGGGGTGAGTTGGGGGGGGAGGGTAGTCAAATGGTGGGTGACAGAGCAACTTGGAGGCGTTTTGTCTGCGGCCACCCTTTGCGGGATTAGGGCGTCGGGCTATAGATAGAGATAGACATCTAAAGTTCAAATTTACCAAAAATTCACTGTCCTTGGTAACATATTTCATTTTTTTTTGTTTGACATATACACTTATTAGTATAATATGCAAATTGTTCATTATTCCTTTTGTTTACTTACCACTTCAGGGGAAATCTTTGTGACAGCTGATGCAATTGGTTTACCAGTACGTCTATCAAAGGTCACTTCAAACTCAACGGGATCACCAATACGGAGATGTTCAGTGTTGCCATCAAATTGAGAAAAGTGAAAGAACAGTCTTGCCTGACGTTCACAACACTGAATAAATCCATAGGTTTGCTGAAACAGAAATACAGGCAGCAATATTACTGATATGAAAAGCAATATGATCTTAATTCAAGGAATAATTCAACTGAAAAAGCTAGCTCAAAATTTAAAGATACACTTGTCATCCAATGGATTAAGGAAATCTAGAGCAACAGCTGCACAAATTTTAGGCCTAACAACTGACATACAGTAATGAAACCTCCTGTGCTGTATTTCAAAGATATTTGCTATACTGCACTGTACAAGTTTAGATAGGAGACCATCACATCCCTATGTGCCAATACATATAAGAAGGATTTGTAGCTCCCACTCCTGCCTGTTTTAGCCCATTTAAAACACTAGTAGCAGCTAGTAACCAGTAATAATAGCTAAAACAGTATTAGTATTAGCTAATGTAGTATCAGTATGGAAAAGTAGGAAATGTGAAGGTGGATGAAGTAGTTTGTGAGTGAGGTGTGCCTGCAGAAGTGGATGAGAATGTAAGTGCTCTACTGGACATTTGTGTGGGAGAGGGGGTTGGTGATAGCCAATTCCCTCTTATGGCACAAAATGATCCACAGGTATATGTGGCGAGTGATGAGAAGGTTGGGTGATGAACTGAATGAACAGAAAGCAATGCTTGTGTGTGTGCAAATGACAGAATGAGAAGGTGTGTATTAGATGCAGGAGCACACACAGGTTGGGGGAGTGGACTTTCTGACCACCACTTGGTGGTCATTAAAGTCAAGGTTCAAGTGCTATGGAGGAATAGAAGGAGGGAGGGACAGGAGGAGGTAGTCCATACAAGGAGGGTAGAAGGGTTGCAAGAGGATGGAAAAAAGGGCAGAATATAAGAGAAGTGGAGGAATGATTGTGTATGATACTGGAGCAGATGGGGGAGATGGAAGGTGTGTGGAAGATATTCACAGAAGAAATCTGTGCAGCATGTGAGGTGGTGCATGAGGTGAAGAGATGACAAAAGAGGGTGCAAGGAACAACATGATGGAATGAGGTGGTGAGGCAAGCTGTGACACAAAAGAAGAAAGCACATAGTGAGTAGATGGGAAGCAGAGGCACGGAGATAGTTGAGAGATGGAAGAGAGAGTTATAAGTGGAGAGGAAGAGAGAGGGGAAAAGATTAGTAAGAGAGACTAAGAAGAGAGTGCATGAGGAATTTGGAAGGAATCTGGTGTAAAGTTGAGGAATGTAAGACAATGTTCTGGAAGGAGGTAAAGGGAGTTAGACAGGGTGATGAAGAAGTTAATAGGAGAGTGCGAGATAAAAATGATAGATTGATAGTGGAGAAGGGAGAAAAGGTGAGCAGATGGACAAACCGCTTTAAGGAACTATTAAACATAGATAATGAAAGTAATGCGAGTATAAGTGACTGGGAAATGGCTGGGAGGAGGAGGATGGTGAGAAGGGAGGAAGAGATCAGCTGGATGGAAGTAGTGGATGCAATGAAGAAAGTCAAAATGGGGAGAGCCCCAGGAATTGATGGAAGGTTTGGTGAAATGATTAAGTGTGGAGGAGTGATAGTACTAGAAAGGATATGGAAGATGTATAAATTGGCCCAGGAGGAGGGCAGAGTCCCGGAGGATTGGAAGTCAGGTATAACTATTCCCCAGAAAAAAAGGAAAAGGGGGAAGAAGTGTGTGGTAATCATAGTGGAATTAGTCCTCTTAGTGTAACAGGCAAAGTATATGGTAGGATACTTACTGACACAGATAGGAAAATAACAGAGGAATTACTTGGAGAAGAACTCGGAGGTTTTAGGAAGGGAAGAGGTTGTGTAGATCAGATATTCACTCTAAGGTCTTTTGCGGAAATGTTACCAGAGAAGGGACTGAAGTTGTATGCAGTCTTCATGGATCTGGAGAAAGCATATGACAGTGTGGAGACACATGGAATGTGGAAAATATTAAAAATACATGAGGTAAATGGAACTTTGTTGAATGTCGTGAAGAGTATGTATGAGAGTGCTAAGGCTGCAGTGCGTGTGAATAGTGAAATGAGTATTTTTTTTTTTTTCTGAATGTTGGATTGAAAGAGAGAGGTGTCATGTCTCCAAGGTTGTTCAATCTGTATATGGATGGGGTTATAAAAGAGATACAAGATATAGCAGTGGATGTTGGAGCGGCCCTAATGAGAGAGGATGGTGCTTGGAAACTTCCTGTATTGTTGTTGGCAGATGATACTGTATCATTAAGTGAAGACGAAGGGGAACTGCAAGGCTTGGTGAATGAGTTTCGCACAGTGCGTAAGAAACAGAACCTAAAGGTGAATGTAGGGAAGAGTAAAGTTATGGTCTTCAAGAGAAATGAAGTCACTGTATGTAGTGAGGCTGGATGATGAGGAAATAGAAAATGTGAGCACATTTAAGTCCTATACTTGAGTAGTGTGATAAGTAAGGATGGAAGTTTGGTGGAAGAAGTGCTTGGAAGGATACAAAAAGGAAGAATGGTTGCTCGTTTTCTGAAAGATGTGATAATAAACAGAGAAGTGTGCATGAGTAAAAAAGTCACAGCATGATCGTACAGTGCTGAATTGTGATACCAACTCTAACATATGGAAGAGAAGCTTGGACCTTGTTGGAAGGACACAAGTCAAGAGTAAGAGCAGTGGAAATTAGCCTTTTGAGAGGAGCATGTGGAGTTACATGGAGAGACTGAAAAGTGAAGAAGTGTTGCGGTGTGGATGTGGATGTGATAGAAAGCATGAGAAGAAATACACTGAGGAGGTTTGGCCATGTGGAGAGGATGGAGAGTGAAAGACTAATGAGGAGAATGCGAGTGAGGTGGAGGGGGGGAGGGGGAGGCCAAGGATGAGATGGAGGGATGGAGTGGAGAGGTACATGAGAGAGGGGGATTAGAGTTGTGGGGTGGGCAGTGAAATGGTGGGGGACAGGGCAACATACAGGTGATTTGTTTGTAGCCACCCCAAGTGATTTGTTTATAGCCACCCCTTACAGGATTACAACATCTGACAGTACACTAGATGGATACATAGTACTGTATTAGTAGTAAGAGTAGTTTGGTGGTAGTAAAGTTAAAAATTAACAAAGCGGACTTCATGCAATATAACAACATTACGGTACGTCATCAGTCTCCACAGATCTCCATTTTTCTATTTAACCCCTTGGTGCTGGTTGACTAGTTTTTGTCATGTAGTTTAGTGACGTGTGCCAAATGAGGTTGCTGGCAGTGTGCTGACTGTAGCTATCAACCATCTCCCAACTGCTAAGAAGGGTGGCTGATTACCCCACGGTGTTTACCTGGTACAGTATATCAGTGGCAAGCTACCTTATTCTCACATTTTCCAACAAACACTTAGCATTATAACTGTCTTTTATATGACCAATTAAGAGAGCCAAAAATAGGTTAACTGTTAATTATGTTGGTTCAAAGTTGATATAATGTACCACTGCATTTCAACATCTAAAATGGCTGTCTACGCTGCATATTAGTATCTAAAATGTCTGCCTGTTCATCACAGTGCCTTATTCACGCATCCTAATAAATACAAAAGCATTTTTTAAAAGCCTGAGAATGCTGCTAACATGGTACCTGAATATGCCACAATTATCTCCAGGTGAGGGGATAGCACAAGCAATTTCCTCTGCCAAAAAGGAGTTAAGTTCCATTTCACTATTCCAGTAATGTTTGAAACCATTTGAACAGTCTCTGTAGGATGTAACCATAGTGTAGGAAAGAGGTCAACTGTACCAATACAGTGGGTTTTGGACCTTTATTTACTGGGTGCCATGAGACAGACTATTACAACAATAATAAGAGCCAAACTTAGCTGGGTGAGGCACGATCATTCATTTCATTTTACTCTCTGCTAAGAACACATGCTGATGTACAGACGTTGTTACCTGGTACCATACAGGAATTACTGCCAATAAGAAACTAACTAGAAGAGTATGTGTGTGCGACGTGGTGGGGGAGACAGACAACGAGATGAAGGAATGGAATGGAATGAGTTACATGAAAGAGAGATGTGTGAGTTGGAGGGAGGGCACCCAAATGGCAGAGGACAGGGCAACATGCAGACACTCTGTTTGTGACCACCCCTTACAGGACTGAAATAATTTTTCTTTGTGTAAACAAGCACCGTCCGGCTCTAAAGAAATTGTCAAAGCTTACACCATTGCAACAGTCATGCACCCTACACCTGGCCCTGCAATTTTGGCAAATATAATGCAGCTACTGATAAAACGACTTTCATCAAAAAGCAAACTGATCAAGCACTTACTGATATCCATCCTAAAGGTATCTACTAGGGAAACTGTTTCATCTATTCATCATAAACTTCACTCCATGAACTTAAGAGCTTAATCTGTTCTTGCTACACCTCCCAACACTGCTATATCCAACCCTTATGGTTCAAAAAAATCTCTCCCGAGTAGAATAAAATCACAAAGAGAAAGCATATAATATATGGTCTAATGTTAAACTACTTTCCATTATTTGCACTGGATACTGAGATCCACAGTAACATGCTCTGATCTTACTGGATAGGCTATATGAATCATAAGAATAAACTGAAGCCCAAAGGTACTACCCTGCAGACTGATGGTGAATAATGTACTGAAAAAAATTTTGCCCTAAAGACTGAAGATTAATAGTCCACTGAAACTTTTTCACTGATAAAGCTACCTTCTCATAGAAAGATACCAAACAGTATCAAGTTATGAAAACTACCCAGTACACATTATATGGCTCTGCATATAAAATTCTGTGGTAAAAATAAATAAAGTTTGGAAACTTTAAAAGTGAAAATTTTTTAGACTGATGATGCACTCTTATATTCTTAAAACTGCCTCATTACAAAGAATTTTTTAAAATCTGAGGCCCTGATGCAAAGTCTAAATGTGGTGGCGCTGTGCACCCTGGGTAGAGCAGCTACAGTGTCCATTCGTGAGCCACACTTCTTCATAGTTCCCTGCAGTTTGCTGTGAAGCGGATCCCAGTCTAAGTCTAACCCTGGTGGTGCACTTTCTATTGCAAGTACTTTGCTGTACCTGTAGGACAGTTCCACAGCATTTCCTTATCTGCAGATGACATATCTGCCTGGCAAGAGAGATTAGGGTTAAGCAGCAACATAAATTTGGTCCAAATTTATAATGACTCTCCCCTCAACTGAAAGGCATGAGTAAATCAAAGTTCTTCACTTAACAGAAGCATCTCAACAATCCCAGTCTCCGTCATTCTGGTTGCTACTATTACTAATGCCATTGCTGTGTGTGTATGTAGGGAATGACTCCAGCCCATTAGATTCAGCAGGAAATCCAAGCACAATTTATGTACAGTACTTGTAGAACAGCTCCAAAACAGATGCTTACCTGTGGGTGAGGTCTGCTTGACCTTAGAGACTGAGATTATGCAGGAGCAACAAAATAAATTTGACCCACTTATATAATGACACCACTAAACTGAAAGAATGAGTAAATCTCAAAGTTCTTCACTTACCAGGAGCTTCTCAATGATCCCAGTCTCACGGACATTCTGGTTGCTACTACTGTTAATGCCATTGCTGTGCGTGTATGTAGGCGAAGACTCCTGTCCATTGGATTCAGCAGGCAATCCATTTGCATTAAGGGTAAAGGTGCCAATCTTGAAATCTGCCACAGGGGGAGTGTACTGGGAGCTAGAGTTTGAGTTATAATAGTTAGAAGAGGTTGTAGTCATTTGTGGAGATCTTGGGGGGCCCTGAGATGTTGGTGGCAAGGGCGGCGGTGGTTGCTGTGGTTGTTGTGGAGGTTGAGAGTGGTTGTTTGACTGGTGGCCAGACTGATGCATGCCTTGGTTTGACTGTGGTGTGGTTGGATGGTTGTTCAAATGAGGAGACGAGTATACATTATGCTGCGGTGGAGTCTGACAGATGAAGCTGGGTGAGAGAGGAGCCATGGTACTGCGAGACTGGTGATGACTGGACAGAGATGGGTCATAAAAGCCGTTGTAGCGACTGTGGTGTTGTAGGCTGCCTCCATTGTAATCCAGTACTGCTGGTTCAGAGATAGGCGGCTGGAAAATATTCCACTGAGGATCCATTGTTGTGATTGCAGTTACTTGTAAAAACTTGATTAATATCTTAAGTTCCGTTGCTCTTCACTCCTCTTTGTGGGAAAAATAGGTTCATCAACATACACGTTTCACAAAAATAATGACAAGGGACACTTGATCACAAATATTTGTTACTTCTTTGATTTATATACTTGGAGCAGGAAGAGTATTTTTCATGGTAGTATCACTAGAGGATGATCTAGTCTCCAAATAAATTTCAAATGGGCAAGTCAGTAACCATCAGAGATAAATAAAAGATGAAATTAAAATATAACTAGTACACCAAAGTCACTAACACCTTCATGTAACAACTGACCTAACACTCAAAAAGACTTTGGTCGACAAAGATTCTACTTAACACAGATTCTTGCGACGAGAATGGTTTAAAAATGCTCGGTAAACAAAAAGGAGATGGGGGGAGGGCGGCGTTATGTTTAAGCACTCTTGTATTCTTGTTTTGTTTTATTATTTTTTTTGTGCCAGACTGTGTGAGAGAAGAGCATGCAGTAGTAGTAGTATTAACTGGCTTGTATTTGGGGGAGGGGGGGATGTTGGTCCTCAGATGTCACTCAGATGCTTGTGCCGTGCTTCAATGTGCCAATAGTGCAAGCCAGCCGTAAAATATTTGGAGGGTTGTCGTTGTCGTCTCCGTCTACTGCAGCTGAATTAGTTCTTGTGCTTCCTCGAGTTTGCTTGCAGGGTTGATTGTAGGTTGCTAGATCAAGGTACTGTAGTCTTGAATTGTTACTTGATTCTTTTTTGTGTGTTCTAACCTAACTGAATTTGGCTTGGCCGCAGTTAGTTGGTGTTGTTTCTTCAAGTCATGAGATGTTCAGACTCTACTGAAAATAAGAAAAATACCGTATGTGAATCAGCAAAACTCAAGTTATTAATGATATTACTCAGGGTCATTTATACTAACACATTTATTATACAATCTAGCATATCTCAAATGTCATAGTATAACACAGGATGCAGGCCACCTCTATTATCTGATGAGGTCCCTATGTAAAGTTAGTACGGACAGTGATTTTTCAGATCATCAAAGGTTACCGTATAACATTGGTTATTTGGGGTTATGTCAAATGACCAGAGATATACAGCAATCCCTCATTTATCCGGACATATCAAAGCCAAAGGCAAGTCCGGATAGTGGCAACATCCAGATAATGAACACTATTCATTCCCCTACCACAGCCAGACCCTACCTATACCCACCTTCAACCTATACCAAACTTATTTGTACAGTACCTATGCTTAATTTGGCAGTGTTTTCCGGTCATTCAGGCATATTTAGACAAACACACACATATGAATATCCAAAACAATGCTAAATACCAAGAAAACCATGAAAAAAAAAAAAAAAAAAGGCAAAAAACACCCTACCCATACACCACTGTATGTACAGTACCCCTCCTAATTTGGCACCATTTTCAGGTCAATCTGCCACATTTAGACATTTAAACACACAGAAGAATATCCAAAGTAATGCTAAACATCAAGAAAACCATGGGAAAAAAAAAAAAATAAAATGAACACCCCAAAACATCCTACTTATACACCATCATATGTAAAGTACTCCTCCTAATTTTGACACTGTTTTCAGGTCAATCTGTCATATTTAGACATCAAAACACACATAGGAATATCCAACATGATGCTAAACACCAAGAAAACCATTATTGAAAAAAACAACAATACTGAAAACCAAAACACACCCTACCTATACACCATTTTATGTACAGTACCCCTCCTAATTTTGGCACTGTTTTCAAGTCAAAATGCCAGTTAGACATCAAAACACACACAGGAATATCCAAAGTAATGCTAAACACCAAGAAAACCATAAAAAAAGAAGAAAAACACTGAAAACCAATAAACACCCAACTTATACACAACTATGTACAGCACCCCTCCTAATTTTAGCATTGTTATCAGGTCAATCTACCATATTCAGACATCAAAACAAACACAGGAATATCCAAAGCAATGCGAAACACCAAGAAAACCATTAAAAAAAAAAGAAAACATTAAAAACAAAATACACCCGACCTAATACACCACTGTATGTACAATATCCCTCCTAATTTTGGCACTGTTTTCAGGTCACTCTGCCATATTTAAGGCTGTTTTTGTTGTCTTCCCTAATCTTCCGGGCCCAAATGTGTGTCGGGCCTGAACCAAAAGCCTCTATGGCTTTCACAGTCGCTCCGAATGACTTTCAGAACCTTTCTAACATGAGGACGTCTGTCTGTGTTGATGCGGTAGGGTTGGTGGTTCTGGGTGGCGAAAGCATGAATGAAGTAAACTGACTGAAGAGAAAGACACCTAAACCAGCACTTTCCATATGTTGAAAACATTTAGAAACTGGAATGTAATGAACGTGAAATCCACTTCACACAATTCTTACTAATATATTAAGGAGTGAAGAAATTCATAAGAAGGCAGCAAAAATAATGAATAGGAAACATCATCGGAATGAAGAGCTAACTAACAGCAACCTCACCACAGTCCTATTTGAAATCGAAAGTAAGCTGAATCGTGAAGAATGCTAAGTACTGTATTGTAAAAAAGGCTTAAGTAAAAATAACCATGAAGAAGTAACTATCTATCTATCTATCATCCAATCCTACACTGCCCCATGAGGAGCATAGGAGCCCGGGGCTAGGCAGTTGGTCCTGACATTTAAGATGAGAGTGACCAGCCTCACTCATCCCTGAGTGGCATTACACAAGCAATCAACCTCAACCACCCCTTGGATATAAACCTTCACCGGCTCAATTCGATTGGAGCACAATAATTACCCACTAAACCACCAGGCGCCAAAATTTGGTTATATGGTTAACACCCAGCGTAGTAATTGGTTTCCTGGTGTACAGGAAACCATTTGGCTTGTCACTCAGTGTAGAGTCACCCACAGGCAGAAGGAAGAGAAAAGAATGAAGGAAAGAAAGACAGAAGAGAGAGTGTAAAGTTGCCCATAGGCAGGACGAGGAAAGAATGAACGAAAGGAAGACAGAAGATGATGGAAGGGAAGAGGGATGGAGGAGAGGAAAGGGCAGACACCCGAGAGCAGCACTACATCAAGTGAGTGGATGGTGAGCGCCCCATGTATAATATGTAACATTTAATGAGTGGTGTGGTTTATTAACGGGTATAGTATTAGTACATGAACATTTTTTTTTTTTTTCTAAACAGGGTGTCAGCTATATCAACCTTTACACTGGACATCAAATATTAGAATTTATATGAAAATATGCGTTAGACAACAATTCTTGTATTTCTTTCGGGTTCGTTTGCTGTGGAGCCTCCACCAGTCTGAGAAAGGCTAGTACAGTATTTGGATACATAGTAGAAAGTCTCATAAAAGTACACAAACAATTTTTTTTCCAATACCAGGTGTGTTATTTATCTCAGCAATATTACACTGGATATCTAATACTGAAATATTAATGACAATATGTTACATATCTATCTACTATCTATCTACTGCCAGACGCCATAATCCCGTAAGGGGTGGCCATTTGACTTTGAGTTAGTTGTTTTACAAGGAGGGACACTAACCCTCCACCAACCCACTTGTTGACACGTAGGGAGCACATATGGTTTGGATATATTCTTTTACTTTATTACTTTCAGGACCATCTGTTAGAGAGGCTCCAGGCTCCCCAAGAATGTTCCAGTAATTTGTTCAGGATGTCCTGAATGCCGTCCCCAACAGAGGCCTTGGAAGGCTGGTTGGGGGCAACTGTGAAAATGAAAATGTTTGGAGCCGAGTAGGGTGTTATGGACTGCATTGGGGATGACTGTGAAAATGACCCTTAAACATCAAAACGCACATGATTATCCATATTACAATAATGCTAAACATCATGGAAACAATACATAAACAACAAAAATCAAAAAAACACTGACGATGGTTTGAAAATCTGTTGTGTGACAAGTGATTGCTCCCAGGACTATAAAAAAAAGAAAAAAATCCACAACCAAATATTCATTCATTCATTCATTGCCAGACGCAATGTATCCCAAAAGGGGTGGCCAAGGGCTTAGAGTTAATTGTTTTACAGGGAGGGGCACTAATCCTCCACCAACCCCACTTGACACGTAGGGAGATGCCACCATAAATTAGTTATATTGGTATAAATAGTATACTGTTATCTTCACTGGTGTTTATACTATAAGATAAGCTAATAAAAACACACAAAACTGACAATTAAGAGTACGAAATTCAAGCAGGAATAAAACGTTCAAGAGTAAAACTTACCTTCACAAAACTTCCCACCATACTAATTTAAAATTTTGTCAGCATCGTCCAAGAGTTAAGCATATGTCTAGATAGAGAATTTCATGTGCTTTCTCGTGCTCACCAAAGAATTTCCATACGACCAATAGCAGCTGAATAAATTACAAAAAACTCTGAAAACTCACGACCCAATGCTATCACCATGGAACAGGTAAAGACTGAGGGAATGAAGGGGGAGGCGGAAGGGTATGGAGAAGGGAAGGGAGGGGGGGGCGAGGTTGTGGGCTGGATTCTCCCCCTTCTGTCAACAGGCAGACAGGCACTTTTGCCGTACATTTACTTGTGGCTTGCAGTCTGTTAGACACCGAGTGGCCATGCGGAAACACAACGCATCGAGACCAGGGGACTTTTGACCTTCGATAGAGAGGCAGACGACAGCTGTCACTGAACATGTAATCATGGCTTGTGGTCTGCATTAGATGGAGGTCGCGGTTGGGAAAGACTTAGCCCCCGTGGCCGCGCGATATTAGACATTCGGTGGGGAATGCACACAGACATCTTGACATCGCTTGTGGGTTACAGTCGTATTACTCGGGTGTTGGAGGTTCATTGGGAGTGATAGGACGAGCGCGCAACTTTGACCATTCAGTACAGGGTCAGACAGACATTTTAGCTCTGGTTGTGGGTTACAGACCACTTCCCGCTTACAGCTCGAGCCCAGCAGCCGCAATACCGTATGTTTGGACGTGTCGGCTAGCCCGCCGAAGTTCTCAGGCACTTTTACATCTGGATAATAGCAAGTAAATTCATATAATGGTTTAATAGAGCCAAGGCCCAATGTCCGGACAATGAACACGTTCAGATAATTGAGGGATCACTGTAACTTTAGTCACCATCAGAGGTTGTAACATGGGTTGTTTGGGGTTATGTCAAGTGGCCATAGAGGTATACTCCTGTGTAACTTCAGCCACCACCTACAAGCATGGTACTGTACATAAAGTCGACTCCTGCTGTTTGAGGGGGTGACGTACCGGACCCCGCCGAGAATGGTGAAACCCCCAAGTAATCTGTATGCTCGGCAAAAATTACTGGTTTCACTGTTTTAACTATTTCCATTACCTACAGATCCACTACCAGTATGAGACCTGTAAGTTCATTTTATGGCACAATAATACTTCCTAATAAGACAGTACAGGATGATCCACAAGTCTTTCAGGGTACAGTGTACAGTATTATACTCATGCAATGACGTAACACACCATACTCTTGTTCACACCAAAATGGCACCCGACAGCCATGAACGACTGTCCCTCACGCATTATGTTCAGCAATTTCAATATATCTTCCTGTGACATCATTTTCTTCTGATGCTTAGGCTCCCTAGCAACAGATGCACTCAAAGCAGCACACTTTGGACCCATTTTTCAAAGGGATAAAGAGTGGAGTTGATTAACAAAGCCATAATAAGCAGAACACACATAGATGCACAACCCATAAGATAAACTGAGAGAGAAAGAGCAGGGTGGCATATGATGGGTGCACTGAAATTCCAAATTGGTGGTCATTTACCAAATTGGCACTTTTAATTGGAAAATATTATAATTCTTATCACCAAATAGGTTCTCTCTCACACACACACACACACACACACACACACACACACACACACACACACACACACACACACCTAATTATCTGGAATCTGGTCAAAATTTGTATTTAACTATTTAAAAAAAATCAGGATTCACAGCGGATATTTGTTAAGAGCTGGCGGAAGTGTTTCATCTCTCGCTCGACAACTTGCCATGACAGACTTTTCATTTTTACAAATATTGTTTTACAATGCAAATACATCTATTTATACTCTAAATCAATATTTATGCAAAACTGAAGTTTGTCAAGGCATGCTGATGAAATGAAGAGGAAAGACCCACTAACTTTAGCACATTTTAGCTCTGAAACCTGATTATTTTATCACCAGTTATATTAACCCGTGTTACCATTCAACGCAGGCTGTGTCCTACTGCGAGCAAGTACTGTACTAGGGAAGCAGTCCTTGACGCCCAAGGCCACACACTGAGACCCACCTCCCCCGTCAACGCACTATTCCCGCGCACTTGATAGTTCATAAACAACTTATCCTCATAGCACTATTTATGCTTCGATAATCGTAATTTTTTTTCATCGTAATCCTGAATAAATGTACTTGCTTATGGTGTTGTAAAAAAGATCAGCCGAAGGTAAATTATGCCTCAAATTATTTTTTCCTTCAGTTTTTCTCACAGAAATCTAATTTTTATGGTAAATGTTACTAAGAAAAAATTATAGGGAATTTTTTTGGCTACATTTTGGCATATAAAGAATGACTGTTGGTCAATTAGGGCCAATTTTACGGAATGCGAGAGTAAATTATCTCATGCTCGAGCAAGGCTCGTAGCACATTGACTGGGACAATGGGGCAATGCTGGGTGCCGCGTGGGATGAGTGCAGCAGAAGGTTACACAGCGACACAAGCAGTGCTTTGTTCTCTCCCAGAAATGGTCACAAAATCATTCTATAACCAAAAAAACAGGGGCCATTTCGTTTGATGCAAGCAGCATCGAATGGTGACAAGTGTGTGATATGTGTACAGACACAGCCCGTGTCGAATGGTAATGAGTGGGTGAAATTTGCACCGCACCCATTAAACACGAAAGGGTTAAGCACAATTTTTTTACCAGATATAAGATAGATAAATAGGCAACATGGAGGGGAAGGAGAGTGAGAGACTGACAAGGAGAGTGTATGTGAGCGAGGTGGAGGGGGGAGAGGAAAGGGGAGGCCAAGGACGAGATGGAGGGATGGAGTGGAAAGGTAAGAGAGACGGGTGTGTGAGCAGGGAGCAGGGTGGTGAAATGGCAGGGGACAGGGTGACATGGAGGTAGTTTATTTGTGACCACCTCTAAGGGATTAAGGCATCTGGCAATAGATAGATAGACAAAAGATAATTAGGTGTAAATGAACCTATATGGTGATAAAAATAACAATATTTTCCAATAAAAAGTGCCAATGCTGTGCCGATCCAGTAATTGACCACTGATTCAATAATTTGTCACACTGGCATATGACTGGGTCCCCTCTTTGAACGACCAACATGATAGGGAGAAAGAAGACATGTAGGCAGATAATAATGGATGCTACCCTAGGAGCCAGTCACAAGCAAGCTCTCATTGTGAGAAAAAGAACTGGAGATTTGTGTTGTGAAATACTAAGTGCTGTAGAGTGTTGATACCCTGTGCTGAACAGTCCATACCCCTACATGGTATCTGCACAGTTTAACTGTAAAGCAGGGTTGTGGAGTCAACGATAATATTTCCCGGCTCCGACTCCGACCCCAGAAATTTTACAAGCACGGCTCAGACTCAACAATTTACAAGTACAGTATGACTCCAACTCCAACTTATGTATATATACTGTACTAATACAGCATGGCAGCTCAGTGGCAGAGCGCCTGACTTGAGACCAAAGTCGTGAGTTCGCACCGTGCCCAGGCCAGCTGCCATGCCAGGAGAGGTAGCGCTCTCCTGTCACCTAGCTGGTTGTAGCACCTGTGGCTCAGTAGGTTAGGGCATTCAGACTGAAGGGTCAGAGGTTTGAGTCCACTCAAGGATTCATTGGTAGACATCAGAAGGGGCATCCGGTCATAAAGTGCTACATGCTCTAAAACCAAAGACTTCTACCCAGGGGCAATGCCTTAGCCCTTATTGAAATAAGGGGACACAGCATAAAAAATATATATATATATATATATATATATATATATATATATATATATACTCAACCTAAACACACAATATTAATCTAAAATATCATCAAAATCGGTAAGAAAAATAAAAACGTATCGTTAAACTGGGGTTTGGCCATCGTTAGGAGGGGTATGGTGCACTTTCTACCCCCATCGTTAGGCCGGGGTATCACATCTTGGGGTATCGTTTGTATATACGGTATATATATATACATATATATAATTTAGAATACTGTATTCACAAATTATGATAAATGCAATTCTTATATCTTTGTTTTAAATTCTCTACTTATAATGCTTGCATAATAACAAATAAATTGTTATACATGGTTGTAAAACAAAATGAATAAAGTATGATATGACTGACACCATTTCATTACCAAAAAGCTCCAAGTCGGAGTTGTGGGAATTACACCGACTTCGACAAAAAACAGAAGACTCCAGACCCCTGCTGTAAAGGACAGTATTTCTCATGGAAAACATGCAACAAAATCAATTATGAACCACTAGGAACAGCTGATGCCGTGGGAAAAACAGGAAATATCTTCCTGTGAATTTTTAAAATAATTTTCCTGAAAAATCCACAAACATGTGAACATGCAAACATTGAACCCCGTGAATAGTGGGGGTTGACTGTATATCCAGTTATAATATACCCATGTACTCATCACATACTGTACACTTCCAGCAGCACAGTACATGTACTGTACTTGCAACAGAATTCAGAAACCACTCACTAACATGAGTTATATGAGACAAACAGCCACCCCTTACGAGACTGTAGCATCTGGTTATAAGTAGATAGACAGATAGACCATTTTGGGTGGGTGCACCTTGACCCCAAACATAACCACACTGAACTCACATTATAATTCATTATATGATCCACTTCCCATAACCCCAGCCAATACTGGGGCTGGGGTGTGCATTGGTTACAGGATTCCTCAGCATACCATACAGTGGTTAGTTTAGCATGACTAAGCGCTCATGATGTGTGTGTGTGTGTGTGTGTGTGTGTGTGTGTGTGTGTGTGTGTGTGTGTGTGTACAAGTCTTGGGATAGACTTAATGGTCCATTTCTACATTACATGCACCACATTTCACCACTATGGCACTAACACCCACTGTCCATATTGAATACATGCCTGTCATTCGTTGTTTATACAGGCTGAAACGTGCTTGCATGCATTGTCCTCGAGCACGTAATAGCAGCTCTCCCCGATGCTCGATCTCTAGCAGCCTCTCTGTTGTCTCTCATCCCTGAGGTCATGCAGCAAAACCTTGCCCTATGTCTTTTTTGGCCCATCTCTCACAACCAGACCCTCAACATTCGCACTTTTTGCCCTCCTCACCCATATGTCATTCTCCATCCTTGCCACAGACCCAGATCATCTCCTTCTACCCCTTCTCATCAACACACAAGGCCCATCCTTCCTCTCAATTCTTAATTTGCAATCCAAATCCCCCCAGGCCTATCATTCAAGGACACACTAGACATCAATCTGATCATTCTCATCTCTACATCTGAGCCAATGAATATCCTCCTCCTTCACTGCCCAAGTAGTAGTACACTCCTAAAACATGCTGCACATGAGGACCCCCTAACAGAGGGAGAGTTCTCTCAATGTCAGAAGAGAGAACTTCCTAAGCTTCTTCAAACCACTCCTTACCCTTGCTACCAAGCTAGCTCCAGTCCTACCTCCAGCACACATACTGTCCCCTACATAACAAAACTTCTTCACACACTCATGACTCCAAGGAAGATTAATTCTTTCTAGCCTCTCACTCGTATGCTCCCCTTAACATACACCAAACTAGAAATCAGCATTATTTTGCTGCCTGATTTGAAAACCACTACATCTCTTATGCACGTACTTCCCACACCCTTGTAGCAAACTGCAAGGCCATACTCTTGCCATGAAAGTACTACCATCTGCCTTAGATGTGTTTTCTAGGGGTTCCTCTCACAAACAGCAAACAACTTTTTCTTATACCATTTCCTCCAGAAACTAATACAGGCATACCCCAATTTAAGGATGCAACTGGCTACATGAAAACCCATTGTGAGGCGGGGTGTCATATCTTGGGGTAAATTTAACATGTAAAATAGAGGGATGCCTTTTTGAGCCTTGGGTTTCCCCCCCACCCACTCAGTGAGTCCAAAAACAGGTCTCAAGCCAAACTAAATGGCATAACAGCTGTAAACGAAGCTAACCTACGCCTAACACCAGTAAATAACTCACTAAAACCATCAAATCTGAAAATCGTCAAATGTCTGTAAAAAAAAAATAAAGCTTAGTAAACTGTACCCCAAAATGACAATGTTCACCCTACCTAAGGCTAAAACACATTACTCTAAGTCTAAGAAGTTTATAAACCAAACTAAACACACAATTTTAGTCTATCAAAATCAGTAAAAAAAAAATAATAATAAAAACCCATCATTACAGCAAGGTTTGGCCATCGTTAGGCGGGGTATGCTGGTATTTCTACCCCCATCGCTAAGCAGGGTAATCACAAGGGGTATCGCATATCGAGGTACTGTATACCTGTAATGATCGACATGCAAGCATAGAAAAATACACAAGGGCAAGGAAAGATAGAGCCAGGCCTCAGTATATGCCAGTTTGGTATGTGATAGATCAATGGAATGAAGAACTAAGGTTATATCCAGTTTCATGATAACAATGGCCAAATCCGCTTCTACGATAATTGTGGTAACTACGTACAACAATCCTGTGCATGCCGACAGTCAGACATATGAACCAAGAAGGCTGCATAGTGTTTACATTCGCTGTGATGGTCTCCGTTTCGTGTCTGCAAAGACACTGAAGCACCACTGCTAATACCAAACAAGTGGTGCCAAGCACAACAAACCTAGCGAGACAGCAAATTAATTTATTTCTACTATATTACATACTGACTCGTTTCTGTCATTTAGCATCAGTGGACAATTAAAGTCTAAGTAATGGCACAAATGTTTTAAAGTTACACCCTCTGAAAATCCGTGATGTTGCATTTGATTGTCCAAGGTCACTCAAGGTCAAAGTTATGTGTCGAAAGCCCATTTGAGACTTCTTATATTTTAATAATAGTAAATATCTCTATCTTCCACGAGTTTCAAGTTATAGGCCCCTGAATATGTGTGACCGTGAGTTTGACCTTTCAAGGTCACTTTTGGTCAAAGTACCAATTAAAAACCCATATGGGATTTCCTATATGTTGATAACAGAAAATACTGTCTCTCTCTATCTTTAACCAATTTCGAGTTATAGCCCCCTGAATATCCATGACCTTGAGTTTGACGTTTCAAGATCAAAGGTCTTGGTACCATTTGAAAGCCATGTTACGAGCTCCTGTACTTTCCTAATACTGTACCGTAGTAAATTTCTCTATCTTCAACCGTTTTCAGGTTATAGGACTCTGTAAATCAGTGACCATCATTTTGACCTTTCACGGCCAATTCATTACTGTACCTCCAAATTTTAATCAGTTTCTTTTGGGACCAGTGCCCATATAACCTGAAAGTTTCATGTACAGTAATCCCCCATTTATCCGGACCTGTTCATTATCCGGATACTGGACCTTGGCTCTAGTAAACCATTATCCAAATCTACTTGCTATTATCAAGACTTAAAAGTCGCCGAGAACTTCAGCTGGCCAGCTGACACATTAAAACATTTGGTATTGTGGCTGCTGGGATCAAGCCGTGAGTGGGAAATAGGCCATAACCCAAAACCAAGGGTAAAATGTCCATCTGCCCCTGTACTGAATGGTTAAAGTTATGTGCTGGTCCAATCACTCCCAACAAACCTCCAGCACCCGAGTAATACAACAGTAACCCACAAGCGGTGTCAAAACATCTGTAAGCATCCCCACCGAATGTCCAAAGTCATACAACCATCAGGCTAAGTCATTCCCAGTTGCCACCATGCATCGACCACAGACCACAAACTAAAAGTACATGTGTGGTGACAGCAGCCGTCTGCCTCTGTACCGAACGTTCAAAGTCGCCAGGTCACCGGGAGTTTTGTTTCTGAATCGCCACATACATGTAACAGACCACAAGCCATAAGCAAATGCATGGTAAAAGCACCCATCTGCCTCATGACAGAAGGGTAAAAATCCTGCCCACAGCCTCGCTTCTCCCCCTCCCCTTCCTGTCTCTTCTCCATACCTTCCCATATCCCCCTTCACTCCCTCCCCTCAATTGCACTGATAGAACTGACTCGTGAGCTTTTACAGTTTTTTGTGATTTATTCGAATACTATTGGTCGTAATGAAATTCTGTAGTGACCACGAGAAAGCACATGAAATTCTGCATCTAGACATTTCCTTAACTCTTGGAAGATGCTGGCAAAATTCTGCATGAGGATGGTGGGCTGTTACCGTATATGATAAGTTTTACTCGAACTTTATTTTCAATGCATTTCTGTACTTTTACGCATCAGCTTTCTGTGTTTTTATTAGCTTATCTTATAGCATAAACACCAGTGAAGATGAGGGTACACCATTTATACCGATTTAACCAATTTCCGGTTGTATATTTGACTGTGGAATTTTTTGTGGGCCGGGAGCAGTTATCACTGGTGCCAGATAACTGATTTTCCAACTGTTTAGAGTTTTTTTGTGGATGTTTATTGTTTATGCATTGTTTCCTTGGTGTTTAGCATTAAAATGGCTAATCCTACATGTGTTTTGATGTCTAAATACAGTAAATTGACCTGAAAACAGTGCCAGAATTAGGAAGGGTACTGTACATAATGTATAGGTAAGGAATTTTTTGGTTTTCAATTTTGTTTTTTTAATTTTTGCATGGTTTTCTTGGTGTTTAGCATTACTTTGGATACTCTTACATGTGTTTTGATGTCTAAATATGCCTGAATGACCAGAAAACACTGCCAAAGTAAGCAAAGGTACTGTACAAATAGGTTAGGTATAGGTTGGAGGTTGGGTACAGGTAGGGTCTAGGTATAGTAGGGGGATTTTGTTCATTATCAGGGCATTGCCACTATCTGGACATGCCTTTGGCTCTATTACGTTAAATAATTGAGGGATTACTGTAATTTCATTCAGCAGTTTTTCCCTAATGTTGCTAACAAACAAACAAACCAACCCGACCAAAAACAATACCTTGAAGACTCCATCTGGGTGAGGTAAAAAGTGGAGTGATAACTTTTTTGTGTGAAATACTGAAACTTGTAATTTGGAACTCCTACTTAGCAAGGATGCTACCCTAGTGGAAAGCATAGTATTACTGAAAGCAAGCCTAAAAGATTTTAGGTTATGTAATCCTTGGCCCCATTCCTATCCCCAGTGAACCTATGTTATAATGACCTCTGTATACGATTAATCGTTTTGCAGGAGTTTTCACTTGACATAATCCCACTGTATAACGAAGGGTGACTGTACAGAACTGGATCTTGACCCCTTGTTTTCAAAAAATAGTTACGAGGCATGATATTGAAAGACTGGCAGCTGGCTTGGTAAACATCAGATTTGTCAATGATAGGCCTTGTCAGAGGACCTCATATACCCAATGAAATATATCCAAGCAATTTAAGCCAATAAAAGCTGTGGCATAGTGTTACGTGGTGGTGACCATCATCCACTCACTTGATATGGAGCTGCCTATTTCTTCCTTCAGCTTCATGTTTTTTTCTTTCTATTTCTACTATCTTGCCTGTCACTTATTAGGTATATACCTTTTATTCCACTTCGGTTGATTCTACAGAGTGACAAGCCTTAAGATTTCCTTAACCCACAAAACTATTTATAATGCTAGGTAGTACCCATATAACCAAGTACAGTACATGGGGTGATGTGGAGCCTACTATGCTGTCCCTGTTAACTGAATGGAGACATGTGAGGCATCCATCCAGAAATCAAACCTCCACACTCTTCCTTGTCTGCAAGGGAATAACAATTCACTGCACAGGACAGTTCTGTTGGGGCAACTGCTATTTTTTCTTTTTTTAATGCTAGGAAGAAGGAACCAAAGGCCATGAGCCTGCAATAACTGTTCCTTCCAAGAGAAAAATAAAATACAAGAACGAGCCTAATTCAAGATCCGATCATTTCGCGTTGCCTGGACACATCGCATTTGAAAGACTGAAGATCATAGCTAGCAAGAAATACAGACAGAGGGAGACAGTTCCAGAGACGACCCATTGCATAAATGAAGGACTGGGAGTAACGGCTAACTCTTGCATTAGGGAGCTGGACAGAAAAGGGATGAGAGTTTGCTGCTAGACGGGTACTACGCGCCCGTTGTAGAGGTGGAGGAATGCAAGCAGACAGTTCAGAGGAGCAGTGACCATTGAAGCAGTGACAGAAGAGATAAAGTGGCAATAGTGTGGCCAAGAGACAGAGGTTGAAGGGAGCCAGTAAGAGGAGGAGAGTTCATGAGACAAAAAGCCTTTGACTCCACAAGAGCTGTATGTGGGGAGCCTCCCCAAACATGAGACTTGTACTCCACACAGGGGCGGATAAAACCTGTGTATAGAATCAACAATTTTGCAGGGGTAAAGAAGGAACGAAGTCGGCTTAGCCCACCTAGTCTCTTGGAAGCAGATTTTAAAAGAGATGTAACACACTCTTTCAAGGATAAGTCCCGAGTGAATGAAACCCAAAGCATGTTCAACGATGATGCAGGATTAAGCTGAATATTATTAAACATTAGTGGGTACACCTGTGGAAGATTTTGTTGGTGGTTGATATGTGTAAGAATCAAGTCTTTGATTCATTAAAAACAAGATTATTTTTACCCCAGACAGAGATACGAGCCAAGTCAGACATTAGGTATGCCATAGCCTCATCCACTGTTTGTTGAAGTAACTGCTGAGATGGACGTTGCAGGAACCAAATGGAAAGGTGAAGGGTGGAGTCATCAGCGTATACGTGAATAGAGTTAGACATACAGCACTAACAACGATAAATTCCAATCCGCACCAATGAAGGGTTATATACGGTAATCCAATTTTCCTTGTTTTTTGATGAATCCTCTTCATACTCACTGAATCTATTCAATGGTAGGTAAATTTTTTTTATAATTCTTAAAGAGTTGGTCTTATGTCTCCCTGAAGACTACCAAAGTACCATCATAAAATTACAGGTATATATTGACTTTTTGGTTCTATTATCGTTTCAACCCCTAATGGAATTCATTATTTTTTTGTTCTCCAATGGAGAGCTCTCCCAATGATAAGAATTTTGAGTATCAGTTACTTCAGTTAATACAGCACATACTCATATAGGTTAGGCTAGATTGGTCTGGTTAGGATAGGGTAAAAAAAAAAAAATAAATAAATAAAATAAATAAAGTGAGGTTAGGGGCTTAAATGATAATTTTACCAATTTTTTAAATGAGAGCTGTCAATGGCTTTGTGACTTTTAATGAGAGCTCTCAGACTTTGTCCATAGGTTACATGTCAAAAACTATTATGGGCTCTCTGTACAAATTTTTCAAACACAAATTATTCTGAATATAACACACTAACTTCTATTTCCACTCCTCTGATTCTATGCTTGAGATTGAAGCACCCAGGCCATAAAACGAGATCCAATGGAAAATGATGCGAAAACCTGAGACAAAACAAAGGTATTTCACACAGCTGCCAAATTTATGGTCCTCAGCAGTTGCTAACAGTACACCTAGTGTGCGTAATTTATCAGAAACTTGGAAGAAACTACAACACACTAATATTGCAACAGGAAGCTCGTATAAACACTGTCGATTGCGCCAAATCATTGTCGCCTATCAAGCCAAGATAATCTTTAAGAAAATATGACCTAAGATTAAATATACATCCCACAAGCCACAGTCATTGCTATAACCTTGGTCTTCGAGACCAAGTGAAATAAAGGACAGTCTTCTGCCGTCTTGGCATCTGTGAATGTCATCCAAGGTTCACGGCAGACCAACACAAACAACTACACTACCTACATCCCACACACATTTACCTTACTACCTTATTTACTATGCTCTGTCACTCCCTTTACTGAAGAACATCAGTTCCAAGTCTTCAGTCACGTTTGTAAATCCCAAATATGTGTTCTAAATTCGTTCCAATAAACAATGAACAAGTATATGGACAAAAGAAACTTACCTCAGCACAGCACAGCACTGATGACATGCCGCCATCTTTAGGACTAACTAGCTTCAAGTGTGCCAAGGCTATTATGGATTCGCCTTCTTATTAATACCCACAGTTCCCATAACTCCTAAATTGTTACATTAGGAGGGAAGATACTATCACCCAACATGCCATTTCTAAAGATCATATAAAACATGTATAAGCCTTGTCTTTATATTTCATTCTTTGTACATTTGGCACATATGGAAAAGTTCGGTTCACCGCCGATAGGTAGCGGGTTCGCATATTATATATTTCAGCGCCAGGTTTAATTCTGTGATAGCCTTCGATGATTATCCAAGCAAAGTATTCTGGATCAGTTTCACACACCACCATTGCCACTGAACCAGGAAAACTGTACTCTTTCCCTCCCGTGCCGTACTCCTTCACTAAGGTAACTTTTTTTTTTTTTTTTTGACGTCATAAAAGCAGTGCATGCTTATTTCTTCTTGCTTTTCTGCTTGAAGGAATCTACTGTACTCGTATCTGTATAAATCCAGTGAAGACCTTTGTAAGATTGGACCTACTCTTCGGCCAAAATTAATGTCAAGATTTACTCTTCCTTATTGTGGCGAAATGTAGCGTATCTGTGGTACATACTTCATACTGTTTGTCAGTCTGTCCTGTATCATCAATAGAAATCAAGTGTGCAAACCTATGCATATGATGATCGACATACTGCCAATACCTACTTTGTCTTCTGTCTGCACGCAGTAGATATATAAAGAAGATATTGGATGAAAGGCCAGAACGGTAGGCTGGGAACTGTATCGTCGCACGTTTGATCCCGGCTGATATACTGTACAGTTAGTTTATCTGAATTTTGTATCACCGTCTTCACTTATTTTATTCCGTTTGACTCCACAGGCACATCGTAGACCCGAATTCTTTCAAGTAAGAGAGACTGCGCAGCACTTCGACTACCTAGCGATTTCACTCTGCTATAACACCTTACTATCCCCTTCTACCCCAACTGTCTATATTTGAAAGAGATAAACACAATGCAAGCCAATATCAGGGTGAAAAATGTAAGCCTGAAAAATACTAACCTAACCTAACCTAATCATGATGCAGCGATGAACAAAACTTCAACAATGTCTTGTGGAAGAAGTTTAGTTATTTGGGCTGTATATAATTTAGGCCGTATAGCCCCTATCACACATATACGCGACTCAAGGGCAGACCGCGGTGCGACTCTAGGTCGTGTCCTAGTTGGCTCCCACGCCTCCCGACTGGCCCCGAATCTGCTTTGCTCATGACTGCCTAACGACCGCGTCAGGACTGCCTCACGACCAGTCGTGACGTCCTGAAGAAACGCAACAAGATCACGAGGCGACCGCGAGGCGACAGAGCTACGAGTCTTCATATTTGAAATTTAACGAATTTTTGTCAGCCACGACCGTGACATGACTGCAAGACGACTGCATGATGCATTTGGGGAATGCACCCCAACCCCCCTGCGACCCCCCCACGAACCCCCAATGACTGACCCATGGGGCAGGGCATCACACCTGAACCACCAATGACACCCAGTGTGGGGTGAGGCATCACACCTAGACCAGCAGTGACACCCAGCGTGGGGCAGGGAATCACACCTAGACCACCAATGACACCCAGCGCATCACCATGGACCTCTCCTGTGTCTCGTCAGTTGATGAGGGACATGCAGTCATAACGGGTTTTTTGTCAGTGACAGCATCACGACATGCAACGACCACATCACGACGCATCCAATTGGGCTAAGACTGTTTCACCACCAATGTACGACACTCCCGACTGTGACACGACTTTTGGCAATCTATGGGGCAGCCACAATTTTTTAACACACACGTTAAAAAATCGTGAGGCCCAACAAGTCCCCACAGCAGCTCACGAGCGCCCTAAAGAGTCCGGGCTTTGTTGGTGAATTAAGGGACAATCGATGAAAAAATGTGTTACGACCTTGAGTCGCACCACGGTCGGCCTTTGAATCATTTGTGTGTGACAGGGGCTTATGTTGTTTAGGCCATTATGCCTCCCGACTGGCCCCGAATCTGCTCGGCTCACGAATACCTAACGACTGCATCACAACTGCCACATGATCGGTCGTGACGTCCTCAAGAAAATGACAAGATCACGAGGCAACCGCAAAGCGATGGAGCTATGAGTCTTCAAATATGATATTTAAAGAATTTTTGTCAGCCATGACCATGACACGACCATCCACAAATGCAAGACGACCGCGTGACGCATTTGGGGAATGAACCCCGACCCTCCCACGACCAACCCATGGGGAGGGGGATTCACACCTGGACCACCAATGACACCCAGCACATCACCATGGACCTCTCCTGTGTCTAGTCAGTTGATGAGGAACACACAGTTGTAATATTTTTTTTGTCGGCAACAGCATCACGACACGCAGCAACTGCATTATGACGGATCCGATTGAGCTAAGACTGCTTCACGACCAACGTACAACACTCCCGTCTGCGATGCAACCGTTACACAACTTTTGGCAAGTCGTAAGGCCCGACGAGTCGTCGCAGTGGCTCACGAGCACCCGAAAGAGTCCTGGCTTTGCCGGCAAATCAAGGGACGATTGATGAAAAAATGCGTTACGGCTGTGACTCGCGCGGCGGTCGGACCTTGAGTCACTTGTGTGTGACCAGGGCCTTAGGTGATTCGGCCGTTTGCCAGTTTGGACTTTACTGCCTAAATGACTTTATGGGCGAAATGGCTGCTGTAACACCAAACTATCCCCCTTTTACCTCAACTATGTCGATATCTGAAAGAAATAATCATAATGCAAACCACTGTGGAGCTAAGGAACGTGAAATTTGTGGAATGGTCCACGAGAGGTACAACTTTTAGGTGGCGCGGCCAATGACTGGAAGTTAGTTTCGACACTAAATGTCACTTTTGTATGGAGGTACCCCAGTGAAACATTCCACCCAAGAATCATGGCCCTGGCTTAATAATCTTTGGAGCCTTAGCATTTCCCACGAGTATAATCATGATTTTAGCTATTTCCACCTTTTTTGCGTTTGATGACCTTTTACCCTTGACCTGGTCAATGTAGCACAGGTGTACGATAGGAAGTTGTAGTACTAATCAGTATCTATAAGCATGCAAAGTTTTATTCAATTCCATTGAGCCCCTGAGTAATTAGGGGGGAGCATTTTTGAAAACCGGTACTGGTTGCTTGGGACGTTGAGGCCAATCGTCGCAGGGTTGCCACTCGAAAACTAGAGGAGAGAGAGGAAAAATGGATGGCACACTTCCGATAGGGAATGACCTCAAGATTACGCCTAAAGAAATCAAAGCTTTCTGCGCCCGTTAGTAATGCTTCTACAGCTCAAAACAAGAGGATTTTTGGCCGTTGCTAGGCAAGGAATAGTTGCCTGGAAACCAAAACATTGTGGACAATGTCATAGGCTGGTCGTTGTGTCCCAGTTTGGTCGGAATCGGTTAATTCTGAAGGATAGAAATGCCTGCCACAACTAGACAACGAAGAAAGAATGCAAGAATACAAGGAAGAAAGAATGAAAGAAAACGCGACTAACAATAAGGGCAGCATGAAGCTGGTCAATAACAAGCCAACTTTCTGCAGGTCACTACCATTACAGACAATCTGGCCCCGCGCGCGCGCACACACACACACACACACACACACACACACACACACACACACACACACACACACTTTTCGACAAATGCGTTTCCCAGTACGATATCCTAACTCCAAGTATTGAAATGTGAAATGAATACTAAATGCAGGTAAGGGTCTTCGTCATATTTCAGTCTAACAAAATGCAACCTAAAACTCGTTGCAAGTGTTTCAAAATTTAACTTATACAATATCAGTATATATTCCCTGACGGGCTCAGTGACTCGAGCTTAGCAACATTCCGGCCCACCAGGATGGTGCCCTTATTGCCCAGTGGCCAATCCGCCCCTGAACTCCAACCCCTGCAGTTGGATGTCTCTCTTAGGCTGCCGTCAGGTGATAGCCCTCTTGCGATCCCCTTTTGGTTTTATTTGAACTGAGGGACGCATGGTTCACTGTCTCCATTTATAATCTCTCTCTCTCTCTCTCTCTCTATACGAGTATATATATATATATATATATATATATATATATATATATATATATATATATATATATATATATATATATATACACACACACACACAATCCCGTTACGGGTGGCCACAAATGAATCTCCTCTAGGTCACTCTGTCCTCTGCCATCTGGCTGCCCTCTCTCCAACTCGCACCCCTTCTCCCTCATATACCTATTCACCCCATCTCTCCACCTCATCCTTGCTCTCTCCCTGCCCCTCCTTCCCTTCACCCAGTTCACACACACCCCTGCCAGAGTCTCCTCTCCACATATCTGAACCATCTCATATATCCCCTAATGCAATCTAGAACATCCACACCAACACTACAACGCTGCTTCACTTGTGTGTGTCTGTCTCCACATAACTCCGCATTTTTATTATTATTATTAGTTTTACGCCGTGACCCCTTTTTACGATAAGGTCTAAGGCGTTGGCCCTGGGTAGAGGACTTTTAATTGGTTTTGGAGCGTGTATCACTTTATGACCGGATGCACTTCCTGATGTCTACCAGTGACCCCTGGGTGTACTCGAACCTCCGACCCTTCAGCCAGAGCGCTCTAACCCACTGAGCCACGGCTGCTACAAACAGCTAGGTGACAGAAAAGTGCAACCTCTCCCGACAAGGCAGCCCTGGCGCGGCGCGAACTTAGGACTCTTCGGTCTCGAGTCAGGCGCCCTACTACTGTGTCGCCATGCATCTTTCAGATTACTTCATGTCCATGCGTCAGAATGGGGATCACAGTACTGTTATGCAGAGACATTTATTTATTTTTCTATGACTGCCATGCTCACTTTCATATTCAATATGACTGCTATCAGTGAACCAGCAACCTTTCTTCCTTGCTTTACCCATTCATGCACTTCATTCTCTAATCTCCCATTGCTACTCATCACACTGCTTAAATCTATGAAGATGCTTACATTACAGACATTCATATATATCAGTCCCCTCTAATACAATACATGACGAGACAGTGAGCAATGATTTTCGAAACCCAATATTGGTATCATCGAAGTCCGACAATCTTCTCAGAACACTACGAGAACTTTCACACTTGTTATTCTAAAACGTGGATCATTATTTTTAAAATAACAGTAGTAGTTGTAGTAATCTAAGTTAAGAGGTTATTCCTAAGCTGATTTGTTCAGAAGCAGCAACAATAAACAGTAAAATGTTATTGTATTGAAGGGATTCGCTTTTGTGAGATGAAGTCTTTTTGTTGTGCATGCTTGCTGCTACCAGACGATTTTATTCAGCTGCAATAGAAGCCCGGCTAGTGAAAATGATAATAAAGGCCGCATCTAGCTCCTCTAGTTAGTCTATCCTTAGCACGGTGAAAGCGCTTGAAGATCGCAATGATAATAATAATAATAATAATAATAATAATAATAATAATATTATTATTATTATTATTATTATTATTATTATTATTATTATTATTATTATTTTTATTATTATTATTATTATTATTATTACTATTACTACTACTACTACTACTAGTAATAATAATAATAATAATAATGATAATAATAATAATAATAACAATAATAATAATAATAATAATAATAATAATAATAAATAACAATAATAATAACAACAATAACAATGATTATAATAACATCGCATTCTGACGGGGTTAACGCCCTCAGCCCCCGGACTCAGTTTTATTCTTCCCATCTATTGACAGTTTTATTCAAACTTAGAAGGATTTTTCGGTGGATGAACGCTTAGTGAAGCAAGGTCTCCCCTAGGCTGAGTAAAATTGTCTTGGTAGCAAGAATAGGTTCATAAAGATGCCACCTTACTGATGGTGATAGGGGCCCATATGCTGGTAAGATTATATGGCGTTGTAACACCTCTTTTTAGCCATTTGTTTTGTATACTCCTCCATCTATCATCCAGTCTTTCATTGTCCCAGGACTGCAGGAATGGTCTTAGATCGCTCAGTCCAGACATTTAAGGCGAGAGTTACCAGTCGCCCTTCCCTGAGGGAGATTACGTAAATAATCAACCCCAACCACACCCTCCGAAGCCCTATAGACATCCGGTTGGAGCGCCTTAACGTGGTTACTACTCAACATAGTGTTAAAATTCTGGGTTACATGAACCCATTCGGCTTGTCACTCAGTGCCGTTACCTGAAGGTAGCACTAAAAGTTAAATCATATAAGAGGATATTGGGTAACCCACCTGCACCAAGAGTGGCAGCACTCTATCGTCACTCCTGGATAGACCAGCTGTACCAATAAGCAAAAGTGTATATTGAGCCATACACTCATATATTGTACTTCTTTTGTGTGCCATATTTTAGAATGTTTATATCGACAAAGAATCAAAGACTGAATTAATAACATACGCAGCAAATTTACTGCGTCAAATGTAGATATTTGTCAAATGCAGACATATAGTAGTAGTAAGGTAGAGGTGGTAAGTGAGGGACAACTGTTGTTAACCACTTCTATACGGAGAAGTCTTTTCCTTTTTATCTCTGCTGTCACCAGCAGTGGTATAGTAGAAGGGGTAAGAGGGGATGACGTACAGTACACTCATTATTTTCACAGGGGAAAAATATTTAGCTGCATTTTTCTTTGATGTCAGATATAGATCCTGCTCGAACTCTACTCCCGCGAGTGGCCAGCTGTGTGTGTGTGTGTGTGTGTGTGTGTGTGTGTGTGTGTGTGTGTGTGTGTGTGCGTGCGTGCGTGCGTGCGTGCGTGCGTGTGCGTGTGTGCGCGCGCGCGCGCGCATTCTGAAGATAGGCCTATAAGTAGTGTTGCAACCCAGGACCAGGTGAATGAGAACAATTTTTTTTTTTTTTTAACTTCTTTGGCTGTGCCTTGCGTCCCAACCGTCTCCCTGAGATTCCACGCCATGAGGACTACGTAAGGCGCTTCCCCCTCTTCATCGCATGGCAGTGTTGTTTTTTATTTATTTTTTTTTACTTTTATGAAATCTCTAATAAACATTTAAGTGTGGGAGAACCAGCCCATGGAGGTATAGCTGAAATCAGTTGTAGTACCTCATGTCATCTCATGCTTTGGTCTCTAACGTGGCCAAAATCACTGTTAATGCAAAATTCAACGAAACTATCCGTTTCATGCAAACTTACATATTTCCTTAGTGTGTGAACCGTAATGATTTAATATATAAAATAATACAAATTAACTTCATGTGTTTGTTACCGTTATCGTGTGCAGCCTGTAAGTCTCTCCGACAAGGAGAGTATGTTTTCACCCCTGTTTGCTTGTTTGTTTGTCTGTTAGCAGGATTACTCAAAAACTAAAAGAGAGATTTGGACCAAATTTGGTGCGTAGATAGCCCATGTCCCAGGGAAGAATCGATGAACTTTGGGGACCGATCCGGATCGTATTACAGATTCTGAATCCGGAAAACCCTTTTTGCGAAACCCTAATCAGTGATGAGAAACCGTAATCCATTATGAAGAGTGGTCTAGAAATTACGTTGCCCTTGTCGAAGAGATGCGCTCCACTGAGTGCCCCTCTAGTTGGTACTGTACATCCATATAACTGTGGTTTGTTTTTGTAGGAAGAACAAAGGGAGTTCAAACATTCTCTTGGAGCTTGTTCTTCCTGCAAATTCAAAACTTAGACACAAGAATATTACCGAAAATTTATTTAAGAAGCAGCCCAAACTTATATAAATAATCTTACTTACCATAGGAATAATTCATGAATCTTGTCCAAAATAAAGCATATCTAGAGTAATCCATCTATCGTTTAATTCATTCCTGCACCATCATGAGTGTGGGGTTCCAGGGCTAGGCTACTGAAGCCCGACATTGAAGGCAAGAGTTACCAGTCTTTACTTGCCCCTGGGTGATATTACGTGAGCAATAAACTCCAGCCCATCCCCTGGGTCCGGGTCCCATCCATATGGACCACCTTAACTCGCTAAACCACCAGGCGTCCTTTGGTTGTATGGTTACCATTGCTTAGTAAATGGTTTCCTAGGTTACAGCAAATTATGCGCAGTTGCACCTAGTATAGTCACGTGGAGGGAGCACTTCATGAGGTGAGTGAATAGTGGGCTCCCCATGTATCAAATATCTTAGTTTCAAGGGCAAAATTTATCAAAAGTTACTTGTTTTTGTAGGAAGGATAAGGATGGGAATGTACAGAACCTTCCCATGGCTCTTGCATTTCCTGGAAAAACAAATCTTACCCACACCAAGGAGCCGTATCCTCGTTGCATAGGACACTTCGTAGCATTTCTTCCCAAGCAAATGAAGTTACACATTGTCATTACATCCTCTAGTAAGTCACTGATTCATAAGAGGGACGGCGTTAGAAAAATATTAAGTTCCGTACAAAAGAATAACACAGGATAATGTGTAAAACAAAACGCAGAGGAAGGGGCGTTACAAAATATGCTATGGCAACGAGGATAGTTTTTTTTTTTTTTTTTTTTTTAGGAGAGCCGTATTCTCATAAGTTAGGGAGCCTCCGTAGTAGCCTACCTCTTCCATTGCATCCTATCTCTGTATATGTCAGTTTAATATTCTCCTGCATCTATGCAAACTAATTGATATTCAAGATATAACTAGCTTGCAAAGGAATACAATCGTGTAAAACGATATATAAATCTACGGATGTTATGAAGCCACTGAAGACGACGAGAATCGACCCTTCCGTAACACCATTTCCTCACCAGTTCATTTACGCATTTGTCACGTTTAGTAATTTATTCTGCATGTTCTTTTATGTAGTCTGAGTCATTAAAATGCCTTAGATAACACACAAGAGAATATCTAGGCGTAAAATGCAAAATAGGTACCCGATATCCCGTGCTTGCCACAGCACAGCATAAAGGGTGCCAAGTAGAACCAAAGATTGTTAGTCACATTTTTTCTATCTTTAAGTTAACAGAAAGTTGTTACTATGAGTACTGCATACTTCTTTGACAAGAAGAAAATTGATAGACAACAGATAGACAAAATACATAGCAGTTCTAGAAGAATAATCAGACCCCCACTTTAATGTGAGGGTGCACGGTTTCTGGCCAACCTGCATCCTCTTCAGGTGTGAACAGAGAGGACTTAGCCAATGTTGTGTACGAGTATGTATATAATACGTGGCGGTGTGGAGTCGAGGAGGAGGAGGGATTAGTGTCGACTCATGGTGCATATTCTGGTTGGCTTAGGGCAGTAGTTCTCAACTCGTTTCAGGCCATGGACCACCAGCTCAATTTTAAAAAATATCGTGGACCATTTCATTTTTGAATAATGATAAATAAAGCATAGACAACAACATTTTGGCTAGAAATATATTTCTTAATAACAGAATTTCGAGAAATGATATAAAATAGTAGACAGCTGACATTTGGGTCTGAAATACAGTATATTTCTTCCAAACATAATTTCCAGGAAATACATGAATATTTATCTAACATTTTGTTGTGAAATTTATTTCTAACAAACAAAATTTTGACATTATGTAGGAGTATACAACTAACATTTTTCTTTGCAGCCAGACTTTTGGATTCTCTTCGCACTGACAAGCTTTTCAATATTAGGAGTGGTACTTGATATTGCACAATGAATATCGCTCTCCACTGCAAGTCGATTCCTCTGTTTGGACTTAATGTACAACAAACATGAACATCTGCTCTCACACATGGAAGCTGATGAAAATGGCGGAAGACATCTGACTGCATGTGTTGACAGATTTGGGTAAGTACCAATCATACTGGAATAATCAATAGGGATAATACAATAAAATGAATGGCCAATTATTTATTTTGATAAAATTTTTCGTACTGAATTTTCAATAAATTAAAGAAAAGATATGCACCAATCTCCAGTTTATTACCAAATATAGTGAACGTCCTGTGGACCACCAGTTGAGAACCACTGGCTTAGGGCTTTAGGAGATTTTCTCACACCTATTTCTTAACGATATACTTTGCATACGACACCTTGCAGTTTTCTTTTATGTTTTTTATGCGTCTTTGATATAAGCTACATAAATAAAATAAAAGATAGTATTAACGTGTCATAGCCTACAGTATATAGAATTAAAACTGGTAAGGATGAGATGCTAGAGATTTCGGTGTGGGGTGGGGGTGGGGAGATATACAGTATGTAAGATAATATCCGAGGGCTGCAGACACAACTAACAGTTCTGTGCTCATCCCTTCAGTCCAGTGATTATGATTTTTTTTATTGCTCAAACTATTTGTTAAGCTTGGGGAGACTTTTCGAACTAGAAGGCTAAGATATAATTCCTTCAGTGCTAGAAATGAATAACAGTATTGAATAAAATATTACTGAAACAGGAGAGAGGGAAGACGGAGGAGGAAACAGGGAAAAAGTGGCAGTAGACGAAAGAATAATGCAAGGGAAGGAGTGGAGGGGAGGGTAGGAGGAAGAGAAAGTGGAGAGGAGGAGGAGGAGAGATGGGAACTGGAGAGTATGAGAGGGGAGGTGGAGGAGGGAGAGGTAAGAGGAAGAAATTGTCAGAGAAGAATGCATGAAGATAGCAACGGAAATTACAGAGGCTGCGAAAAGGAATTGGTGTTAAGAGGAAAGAAAACGATAGGAGAGATAGAGAAGTATATATACTGTATGTGTGTATATATATATATATTTATATATATATATATATATATATATATATATATATATATATATAGAGAGAGAGAGAGAGAGAGAGAGAGAGGGGGGGGGAAAGGGAGGGAGGGAAGAAGGAAAGGGAAAATAGGAAAAGTCTGGCGAGAGGGGTGAAGGGTGAGGTGAATAGCCTAGTGAGAGGAAGGAAGGGAAGACAAAGGGACATGTGCGGGGGAAGGACACGATCTAAGGAGATGTGAGAGAGAAGAAATAGGAAAAATGTGTCCGAGACAGGAAAGGATAGAGAGGGACGTAAGGAAAGAATAATTTTAGAGAGAGAGAGAGAGGGAGAGGGAGGGAGGGAGGGAGGGAGAGGGGGGGAAGAGAGAGGGAGAGGGAAGGAGGTAGGGGAGGGAGGGAGGAGAATATAGAAAAAGCCTGACGAAAGGGGACAGGGGAGGGAGGGAGGGAGGGGAGAGAGGAGAGAATAGGAAAAGTCTGACGAGAGGGGTGAGGGGCGGGGTGAATGCTGAGAGGAAGGGAGGGAGGACAAGGAGACATGCGCAGGGGAAGGACACGATCTAAGATGTGAGGAAGAAGAAATGGGAAGAATCTGTCCGCGGTAGGGAAAGATAGAGAGAGGGAGACAAAGAAGAAAGAATTTAGGGAAAGGGGGCAGTGGATAGAAATGGGGTGTATTTTCGTGGACTTAGGAGACTCTGCAGTACCTCTTCCCTATCAGTTTATTTTCTGTATACGGCACATTAACCCACTCAAGGTCGGGAGATCAGGACTACCGTTGTTCTGCTTCAGTTAACGCCAGACAATTGTATTCAACACAGAATGAGCCATAGGAGCATGAGCATTAATACGCATCGTTAACCCTGCCATGATCGGACAGCTCTAGTATTCTACTGTAGCTAAGGCCAGATGTTTTTATTCAACTGTAAGTGAATCATAGGAGTTTGAGAGAATATAATTTCCCTACTTGATACATTTATACAAACGGTATCGAAAGTCTGCAACTTTACAAGTCAGCAGAGCGTATCCCTACCAACCACCCTTAACTGGGTTCAGCCTCAGCCGTTGATGAACGTGTAAAAGGGTTTATTAATATGCTCTTTCGTTTGCTTACAAATCTTAGCATCCTATTGAAATTCCCTCGATCATATAGTCGTATACAGAGATTCTCGCTAACAAACACAGCCACAACAACAAAGATTAAACATGCATTTATCACCTTACATTCAAAAGCTTTCCACACCTACACCTATCAGTGAAGCATTGAGTAGCGCTGGGTCACTTCTCCAGTGACTGAAAATGGTGTTCCTCAGCGTTATGGCAGTTGCCCTTCAAGATCCGCAGAGTATAACTTGAACGTTCATAGCAGAGCCATTCGCAAATGTCAGGTATGTGTAAGCCGGCTATTACAGTACCTACATCAGCCTAACTTAGATCCACTGCAGGACAGTACCTTCTCCTCGGAGGGAAAATACTTGCCAAAATGAACCTTTTCCTATGCCGGCCAAGTACGAATGGGTAAAGGGTCTTCGTAGGACAAGTGATTTATGTGAAAGTAGAAGTTATGAACTGGCAGTGCATACGTGTGTTAAATTCTGTATGGGTCATCACTGATAGAATCAACATGGTCCGAACATTATGCAAGCATTTGAAAGGACATGCTATCAGCACCTATTTAAAATGTCCATCACTGCCTGGGATCCAACCTTAGACTCGATGCACACGCCTCACGAGATGAATACAGGACTACATTACGACCGAGCCACCTTTGCCCAGGTGTCGACATTATAAAGTTAATAAACAACAGATTATTGTTTCTGACAACTTTTATGTCAATTTTGTTCTTTATACGGCCCGTAAAGAACCTCTAGTACGTCGGTTCGGTCAAATCACAAGTGACTGCTCATTCAATGAACAATACAATGATTTACTGGATATGATACACAGGGCATGTAACTTTCTTCTAAGGCATTTAGGACGAGTAATCCTGACCCGAGGTGGTTAAATAACAGACTGAAATTAATTACAGGTCAAAGCATGGAAATAATAGGAATATAATTATATAAGTATAAAAAAAAGAGGAGAACAGTGCCCAATTTTGAACAGGGAAGTAATGGAGACTGAGAGAGCAAAACATACTTATGAAATTACTGTAATGTTGCTAAGAGGTCCAAAGGATATCAAAAGGGCTTTTATTGGCTATAGGTTACATGCCAAAAACAAAAACGGGATAAGACCTCTCAGCACAGTCTGGTAACACTGCAAACGAAAAAAAAAAAAATTGCTTTATATTAATGATTGTACCTAACCAGTATTTACTAAGGAAATAGACGTAATCCATTAGGCTACAGCCACTTGTGTAGATAATATAAATAATGTTCATAGTAAAATACCTGAAAGTAGAGAAGGTGCACTGAAAATAATTGATAAGCCAGAACCTCAGAAATCCGGCACTGCAGTTAGGCTACACCAGAATTTAAAAAGATATCCAGGAGAATGTACCAGCCACTTGCAAAGTTATTTAATACTTCTTTATGCTCGAAAGTAGCTACAGATACGTGGAAGACAGCGAATGAAGTACACATTTTTAGGAAAGGGGAAAAATCTGATGTGTCGAATTATCGATAGCGATAAAGCATGCAGTCTTATTTATCAGGACTTTAACAAAGCCTTTGACCGTTCCACACAAGAAATTAATTGGGAAAGTTCGAGAATACCACAAAAGCGATGATATTTTAAAATGGATCGAATCCTGGCAAAGGACCGAAAACAGAGAGCACTAAGTCAGAGTGGCAGTTAGTACTAGTAGAGTGCCTCTGTGTTCAGTTCTTGGTCCCTTGTTGATTATTACACAGGCCGTCACTGGGAACTCCCGTTGTAGCAGGCCCTGTCCTCCCCTCCGTCAGAAACTGTGAGCAATAGATCCTCCCTTTATATTCCCCCAGTGTGACCAGCCCCCGCCCCACAGTGAACCCTCCCCGTGATCCCTCCCCAAAGAACATGTAACCCTTCCCCAGTGTGCTCACCTCCCCCTTGTGAATTCTAGAGTACCCTGTTACTCAAAGTGCTGTTACGCGGAGCGCTCGACATACCCGCGGATCAGTTCCCCCCTACCGTGACCGATATTACCCCAGTGTCACCTTCCCCAAAGAACAGCAGACGTCAGTGTAACTCGCACCCGTGGACTCTCACTAACTCCCCCCCCCCCCGCACTCTCTCCATTCCCACGAGAGTACACCCACCCTAGCCTCATTAACCCCCCCTCCCCGAGACTGCCAGTGTGAGACCATATATATATATATATATATATATATATATATATATATATATTCTCTTATATGTGACGCGGTATGGACTAAATTAGCTAGAGCTTCGTCTATGTGACGCAAACATAAATATAGGCTTTCGTCTCTGTGACTCAGACACCTAGGCTTAAGGTTGGGTATATATATTGTCATCTCCATTGTGCTGGAGACACTGAGCTCTGTTGTGTAAGTATGTGTCACATGCATGTCATGTGCCTGAATATTTCTGTGGAATACTCATTGTGATACTGTATGAACTTACTGTAAAATTACTCAGGTGCGATCCCGTATTAGACGAGCTGAACTAGGAATTGAGAGTGATCCTTGCAACTGATATATTGTACCATTGTATCCATCCGACTTTGATCACGGAATAGTGTACGTATGCATTCTTAGTTAATAGATAAGTGTACTGTTTGACCCAAGGTGTTTGTGTTTTTCTCTTCCTGGCTGACCCTGACCCGGTCTGGAACAAAGAACCCCACACTGCACCGTACCTAGGACCGAGAAGTCGGAACCTAGAATACGCTGCATAACAGTAAGGCCTCGGTTTGTATTCTGCCAGACAATTATAGCGTCCTTGCTATAGAAGGAATACTAATTAGCTTACACAGAAAATGTGCAGAGAAGAAATATATATATATATATATATATATATATATATATATATATATATATATATATATATATATATATATATGAAGAAATTGAGTTTGCACTCACTAGAAAGGCATTGAGTAAGCGGAGATTTAGTTTAGGTGTTTAAGTGGGTGAATGAAAACTAAGGGAAATATTAGTAAGGTCTTAAGAGTGAACTGATAGGACACGAAATAATGGTCTCAGACTAGGGAAATTCTGGGTTCACAGGGAGATAGGCAGGAACTGGTTTGGTAATATAATGATGGACGAGTTGTATAAGCTGTCTAGTGATGTATTTGCCACCCTGTGCATTGGGTTTCCCCACTACACTAGATAAACAAATGGCTGAAATGGTTGGATATGAAAAATGTCCTAGATTTTCTTTTTTATACGAGTCTGTTTTCCTTTCGCCATTTTTATTAACCTTCCACCTTAATTTTGCTATATTAAATGATGTTCCCCACTATTTCCTGCCAGTTTTAACTAGAGGGTTTGGTGGGCGAAGGAGAGCCTTGTTCTGCCATATCTTATTCTAGTTGTCTAGACCCTTGAAGGAGCAACCTAGCATGGAACATCCGGCCAACTGCTGTTATTCCTCTCTCTCTCTCTCTCTCTCTCTCTCTCTCTCTCTCTCTCTCTCTCTCTCTCTCTCTCTCTCTCTCTCTCTCCGTTTGTTTGTTCTTATATTTAAAAAATAGGTAATGGGAGGCACTACCGTGCTAATGAGATTATCAGTGTTGAAAATTGGTCAAATGGGAGGATTAAACCCACATGCTGATATTATTTCGGTCGGCCTTGGACCCTTACCAGGTACGAACAGAGACGAAACATGCACAAAACCCATAAATTCAGTGTGTGGGCTTACTTCTTACATGTTTTTGTTAACCACCAAAACTACGAGAATACGGTCAAGTAGGGGGGGGGTACGGATAAGGGAGGGGGGGGGGAAGAAGTGGGAGGAGGAGGCCTGGTGGTAAGGAAAGAAGGAGAAAGGATGGGAGGGGAGGTCAGAGCGTCACCACGACCACTACCTACCACCAACTGGCATGAGTGATGAGTCCACCGGTTCCAGTATCAGGCAGACCGTCGTGGTGGAAGGATACGTCGCTCCTGTTGCTGCTACCTTCAGTACTTCCGACTAGGTAATGTGGCCTTGGGCAGAAAAATGGCTGTATTTTCGAAAGCTTAGTGGTTTTTTAAGGTTTCTATTGAGTATTATTATTTTGTGCTTTACGTAAATCATTCTGATGTGAATATGTTTTCCATAAATAGCACACAAGTGAACATCGAGTATGCAAAATTTTGTTTGCGACGGCGGTGCCTCGGTGCCTGCTGTGCTTACAATAATGCTCCCTAAGGGGTCGTATGAGTCTGTGACTCAAAAAAAATTCATAGTTATTTTTGGCTTCCAGCCCCACATTTTTCTCTGCAGATACATGCAACTTCTTACGAAGACGAAGTTAACTTATCTTCACGAAGCTTTATGTATTCCAAGTAACTGTTGTGTATATCACGCAAAATACCAGATTCTTTAAGTATGACGTGTATTAACCTGTGAAATTCGATGATATCCTTTACTAATTACTTGTACTACTTCCAGTCGATAAAATTTAGCTGGAGACCTCGTGTAGTGATTATGAATGCGTATAATTATGAAGGGCAGGTCTAATCTCCATTTCGAATAGGCCCTCTCAAGCTGAATGAAACTGCTTGATGGCAGCAAGAACATAAATGCAGTGTCATCTTAGTGAAAGGATTAAGAAAAATTATAATGTGCAAACATTTTCAAGAGGACAGGACTATTTAGTTAAGAACGGCATTTCGTCCAGTATGGGATAAACAGTACTTGTGTGAGTTTGCATGCTTTCAGTTACGAAAATAGGATATTACTTACCTCATAAAAGGTACTTCTGTTTAACCACTTCATTATGATGATGACTTACTTTAGTGTTGCTGTCTTGAAGTCAAGAAAGTCTTATTCAAAGTAAGAAGGACCTTTATTAGCGAAAGGATTAGTTAAGGCTGTAATCCAACACCCTTCTGTTCGAAAAATCTTCTCTACGCGAAGTAGAATTACAGTTTATGTATTTAGGAAAAACGCAGTTGTTAAAAAAGATGTCCTTGACGAGGTTAATGTCGCACCAGAAATCACACCCAACAAATCAAGCTTCCTCATTCTTCAACCAGCCTAGCCCCTTTAGTCCGAGGAATTAACTTTTTTTTTTTTTTTTTTCCTCCGCCAACGAAGTTGGGCAGAGGTTATTGTATCCATCCGTTCCTGTTTGTGTACAAGATATCTTAAAAGTTGTTATCGAAATTCATGGAAATGTGTTGATGGGTTGGCGATGGGTCAAGGGTTGGAAACCTCTTCACCAGTCTACCAGTCGTCCATGTGTTGGCCTTATGGGTATCATCCAACGTAGAAAACTGTTTCCAGTATTTAGTTACAGGACCATTTGGCATATTTCTCAATATAGAGTTACTTTAAAGTAGCACTGCACAGAGTGAGAGAATGGTTAGCGCCTTCATCTACCACATAAGGTAACAGCTATAACAACAACTATGAGGGTGATGACTGTAGCAGAGATGATAATAATTACAGGAGAGTATCAGAGTTACTGGGAATGAAACATGTTTATTTGCTATCATGATAAAGTTGCAACGCCAGCCCTGTAAAACTCGTACAGCCCACCCAAATTCTAATTCAGAATGCTGCACTCTCTCTCTCTCTCTCTCTCTCTCTCGTCATGATATCTATCTTTGTCTAGGTATGTATCTGTTTACTTGTCTATTTTCCTGTCTCACGTACTGGGGACAAGAGAACAAACTTGAGGATCAGAGTATGGGGACAACAGGATGTAGGACTCGTAAAATGGGAAAAAACAAGCCAACTATGATTCAGCGAGCGGACTACCGGCGCTGTGACGTCATTTCATTGTTAGTGAGGCGTGTTAATTATCGTCTTCCTTTATCGTCTGACGCTGAAACGTTTGACTCACAGGAGCATATTTTCGTTCTGTAAGCCTGGGATTGAACTCACGTCATTTCAGACAACGGAAGACCTCTTTAATCATTCGGCCATCGCCTCAACAAATTAAAACCTATATCGTCCTGGTCAAGGTCAAGGCCTGCTCACGCGCAGGTAGCCTACAGAGCAGGAAGTTAGCCCTGTACGCGTAAGGAAGAGTGGTGATGGAGGGTGTATTCTCTCTCTCTCTCTCTCTCTCTCTCTCTCTCTCATGGGATCTCGGCAGATCACCTATTCCCATCAGACGGCACCAGGCACACTTGCCTCATTTCACCCCTTTTCATAATATTTAGTTTTTTAGTGCAGTATATGCTTATGAATTCTTGCAATAATCACTGTACGATTCATTCATTTAGGTTAAGCTATTTCTGCTATGACTTAAGCTGTCACCTGTTAAACTGTGTTCATGAGAAATTGTGGAAAATGTAAAGGAAAATTAATGTGTCATGCCATTCTTAAAATTTAATGCATATTCACAGATACCAAAATGCATTACTCTGTGCTCAATACCAGACCAGTAAAGTGCGCTTTGTGAGCGCGAGACGAGCGAGCAAGCAAATTTCATCTTGCGTAAACTTTCAACATTTCTGGTGAGGTAATCGAACAATAACAGAAAAATAATTGAACTAAAATATTTACTTTCTCATGTTTTCTCTCTCTTACGTTTTCTCCCTGGATGTGCATATAACGAAGCGCCGTAGCATTTATCACACGCGCAGTGTTCAGTTCTATTCTCCCGACTTGCCGTGCCATCGAACTGCTCGGTAAATCCAAAAATGGGGTAATTACCCTCCCTGATTTCATCCCCTAAACACAGAAAAAAAGTTCATGTAAAATCATGAGCGTAATATCCGATATTTAATTGTTAGAATTTAAGCAAGACAACATAGTGTTACAACAGGAAGTTTTTTAAAATTAAATTTCATAGTGAAGCATGTCAATTAAAGTCCTCGGCACATTCCCTTGGAAAGCTGGATGTCCAAGGGATTTATTTGGTCTCATGGGTAAATATATAGCTAAAAATAAAATTTATTAAATGTACTACCTGCTGAAAGAATCTCTTCTCTGTCTCACATAGTAGAAAAGTTGTTAAACTCTGAAAATCATCGCGGTCGGGCCTTGTCATGTCGGTCCGGGCCGGGTCGTGTCGGGCCGCTTATTTCTCAGTTGACCGTAAACATCGCTTAGCTCGCTGCGCTCGTTCGCTCGTAAGCATTTGATAATCTGTCTCTAATACTTTTTTTTTTTTCATTTTGTTCATCACACACATCTAGTCGACATAATATTCTTATTTAGTACTCTAATTCTGCAAAACATGCAGTAATTACTTCATCTTGCAAGGACACAAACTTAGCAGTGTCAGTGACAAGTTTCTCTGGACAGACACTGGTTCTGGTAAAACGAAATTCCCGTATCGACAACAGTAGGGAAATACTAGCACTCGCATGGAATGTATTCCTCTCAAACAAAGGTAATTGCTTTTCTGTTCATCACATTGTGAACTTGTGTATCCCGAAAAACACCTTATATCTGAGTAGAATGTTTGTGGCAGGTTCTCATGTGGATTCGTACTCAGAACCTTGAGTGTGATGGCTGAGCACTTTTCATCTGGACAACTTAAATCACTAGAAAGAAATATTTAACTTTTACTTTATTTATCACTCGATGACTATTCTTACTGCCTTCAGACGATCTTTTAAAGTTTAGGAGAGACATTTTGAACTGGAGGAGTTACATTTGGCCTTCAGTGGCTCATCTTTCTAAGGTGAATAATATTGCTCGACCAGTGGTAAAGAGAACGAAAATAAAGAATATGTAAATCCCTATTGATTTACCGGCATTCCTGTGGCCATTTTGTAATAAATTTTGCACAGTATCACAGATGGTGTTTTAAGGGGTATTACATCAATTCCCTCCCCTTTAGCGAACTGGGCTCTACCTTATTAATTTTTGCACAGCATCACAGGCGGTACTTTAATGGCATTATGCCAATTACCTCTTCGTCGGTAAATGTCGTTGTGGCTTAGCTACTTTTGTTGGCCTCTGATCGTATGTCCTAGTTTTGTGTTTTCCTAATTTTATTTTCTGGATCCTACCCATTCCATTTATGATTACTGGGCCTATATAGGATTAAGATGAGAGTGTCGATACCTGTTGGAACGTGTACGGAAGTTTATTTTGCTTTTCTGAAATTGATGGCTGTAGCTGAAGAGTAGGACTATCTGGATACTCGATTGCTCAGATTTCCCAAGAGAAGTGACCCAAGCATCATCCAACAATGACTGTTTTTACTAATCCATTGATTTTGTGTATATTCTGTGTTTATTAGCCAGTGTAGCATTTTCACCATACAGAGTGGTGTCTATCTATCAGCATATTATCAGACTGCTCCCTCTGTTGTGAGACGCCAGGTATTAGCCCCTTCAATCCTGCAACGAAATTTTGTAGCTTGTTCTTGCTGATTCTTAACGATTAAATTCTGCTTGGGGTAAACTTTTGGATCTGGAAGGGTTACAGTTTGCATTCTTTAACTCCTTCGCTAGAAGGGGGCTGTTCTGGCTTGAATAAAATCATATGGAGATAGCAAGAATAAATTTTAAAGTGCGTCACGGATGGAAGAAGCTAAAATTGCGGAGCGTGCTTATTTTCATCTTTTTATTGTTGTGGTCAGAGAAAACTTTGAATTAAACCAGTCTCCGAGCCCATACCAATCTACCTACAACGCCGATCTTAACAGTGTATTATCCTAGCCCTGCCCCATCACCCACTGCCCACTCCTCCCCACCCAAACCTTTCTTTATCTGCCTCTTCCACACTGAACTTAGAAGAAAGAAGTGTGATTTGCGGTTGTATGCAGGGGAGATTTCGCAGCATCTCTTTCTCACTGCCAGTTGCACCGTGTTATCATCTTGCGTGCTTTTTATGTGAACTATGTCGATATTCATGAGCTATGAATTACGAGTACATACGAAAGAATATTAAAATGTTGTATGCTAAATAAATTTCTTACGAAGAGGCGTTACGAACCGTTCTGTGCCGCCTCACCTAGCTCACACTGCCCCCTATACAACGGCCAGGTGGGGTGCAACTCACTCGCCCCGCCATCGCCAACTTAGCTCATCCGGTCCACCACGCACTCTCCTTTCCTCCATGCCTCACTACCCACCACCGCCAACTTAGCCTATCCAGTCCACCACACACTCTCTCCTTTCCACCCTGCTTCACTACCCACCACCGCCATCTTAGCCCATGCAGTCCACTACACACCATCCTTTCCACCATGTCTCACCACCCACCTACGACAACTTAGCCCATCCAGTCCACTACATACTCCCCTTTCCACCATGCCTCATCACCCACCAAGCCCATTCCATCCACTTCACCTTCTCTCCATGCATCCCCACCCATGTTTTGCTGCCTTACCTTTGACTTGCTATATTATGAATGTAGGTGGCGGCTGGTATTTATTTGCCTACATTTTCCTGGCACACATATACACCAATGCCTGTCTGATCACCACCTGTTTTTTATGTAGCAGTATCTAGGTGGCACAGTAGCCTTTGCAACATCCCCTCCATGTCAGTTTCCTCATATTTTTGCAAATTACGCCTTAGCATTCTCTTGGACGCTATCTGCATCATTTTGATATCGGCAGTGTTTACTTCGGTAACATAAAAACGGATACTGATATGCAATGACCAAAATAAGTCGCCAAGTTCAGGGTGGTACGAAGTTCCAAAGCCATGTGTACATGGTGTACACACTGTGTTTGGCCTGGCAGGACTACCAGTTGTGTTCTATATAGTTTTAAAACTAGTGTTTTATGGGACGTAAAGCCAGCTACTTAAACGGGAGAAACAGCTGTTAAGTAACTCACTTGACATCTCAGTGGCTCATCAAAGGCCAGCAGAGTCATGACTTTCAATAATGAAGATTATTTTCAAACTCTTCACGGTTAGGAGTCTCTAATAAACTGAATATCATCTAAAAGTAGCAGGATAAAATGCAACGTACAGTACGTAGTCGTGGTGAAGGAAAATGCTAAATAATTCTCTTAGTGATGGAGCTGGATTGAGCATTCTATCAAGCACACAGATACCCGTCACTTTCTCAAGGAAGTGCGGG
The DNA here is from genome assembly GCF_032717465.1 of Coenobita brevimanus. Classification (NCBI taxonomy): domain Eukaryota; kingdom Metazoa; phylum Arthropoda; class Malacostraca; order Decapoda; family Coenobitidae; genus Coenobita; species Coenobita brevimanus. The sequence continues at coordinate 10,151,998 of NC_137050.1, read as the reverse complement.
TGGCTGTGTTTTACGTAAGCGGAGAGTGGGCGAGTGTGGTGGGGCATGAGGGCAGTAGCAAACCAGTCCTGCCACACACACAACCTCGCCGGGGACACTGTATTTTCCTACTTCCCTGCCGCTGGTGGAGAGTGTTGATCACATTGCTCCCTCTCTCTCTGTGATAATTTCTTTTCTTCCTAGTTTTCCTCCCTCCACATCTAACATAACCGCTCCTCCCCTTTCTTCACCTTTCCTGTCCTCCTTTCATCCACATACGGCAACTTTATAGTGTACCCTTGTAATGGGGCGTAGAAAAGCTCGTGTTGCTTAGAGGCAAAGCGGGGATCCTCTCTTTGACTCAGTGGTTACGTATCAAGCGCGAGGGCCCGGGATTGAATCTCAGCCAGGTCAGTGATTAATTTGTTAAGTTTCATTTCAGTTATTACATTGGTGGCAGTAGTGGGATGTGAGGCGGGGCTTGGTTGGCAATTTGATGTTGGTCCTTGATTAGCTGACAACGTCCCTGTCGTTACATACCGGCGATGGGTTGTTTCGGTGTGGTCAGTAGCCTCCCCATGGTGGCCTCCGATGTTTGCGCTACCTAATTGTGTGTTTGAAACTCACCAGATTAATCACCAAGGGTAGAAAAGAGGGATGTAATTGGGTGCAGAAAAGTCCACGTTGCTTAGAGACAAAGCAGGTATCCTCACTTCGGCTCAGTGGTGACGTGCGCGTGTATCAAGCGCGAGGGCCCGGGATCGAATCTCGGCCAGGATTAATTTGTAAAGTTTCATTTCAGTTATTACACCCTAATGCATGGAAGAGAGGTGGGTGTCGCAGAACTTCTCCTCCTCAGATCTTAAATCCACAATGGATGTCTGAGTTAATGATCCTTGTGAAGTCGACAGGCATCAACCCAGTTTAACTAATTAATAAACAAAAATAATCATGTAAAAGTGTTAAACTAACCAACAATAATGAAACAGGATGAAATTTCGCTTTATCAGGCCGGAACTCGAGAAATATAAAGAATGTCACAGCCTGAAGAGATGCTGTCAAACTAATTTGCATATCATGGTTTGGAATCTACTGTAGCTTCTTACATAACGCACCTCCAGAATTGTAAAGGATCTTCCAAAACTATACTCTGTTCACTTTAACTAGGCGGTAAATTGCCATCTCTATCTGGAAGGCTGAGTTACAAGAATAATTAATATTGTAATATGGAACTTCTCTCTTACACACACACACACACACACACACACAAATAATGCTATGAAAACGATGCAAGGCCCTGGTTCGGACTTACTCTGTCATTGAACTGCGGGAATTGGACTGCTAAAGGACAACAATCTTCGCCGGGTTAAGATGAACATACTATAGTCAGCAATAATCAAATGGAATGAAGTCTCCCTTCGTAATTTCGGTACTTCAAAAGTGTTAGAAATGTCAGTCAGATGACATCTTTTTCCATTTCATATTTTATTATTCGCGGATGATGCTGGTGTAATCAGAAACACAGTCGGCTAGTAACAGAGAAGTCCCGGGTTCGATTCTCTCGCTGGTCGTGAGGTCCTGGGCAACCTCTTTACTCCAGCCTATTCGTACCCAGCACTAGGAAGGAATGTAAATTAGATGATTATGTGTCGTAGTTTGGTGGATGACTGGGGCTTAGTAAAAACTGTGTGCCTTAATGATTATCGTTTAATCGATAAACGCTAATCAAAACCTTCTTTTTTTATGGTAATTATAGACGATTTTTTCCATCTTAGGAAAGCTCTCTAATTAATAAGTTAATGAAGATTATATCCAACCCCCGCAGTAATCTCTTCTAAGGTTAATATTAACCAAAAAAAAAAATCTGGAGATAGAAAGGTTAAACCGGTAAAATACAAGTGGTTGATGGGTTAATGGTATTGCAAAAATAGTATGTATAAGCATGCTGGATTCTTCTGGAATTAGTTGGGAACCTCTATAAAATAAAATAAAAATTATCCGAAACTGTATGGAATCGTCTGGCCTTGGTGGAGAGAGAAGTGAGGGAAAAGTTGGAGGGAAGGAGCGGAGGGGAGAAAGATGGGAGAGATGGAGGGGGAAGGATGGGAAGATGGAGGAGAAAGGAGGGGGAGATGGAGGAGAAAGGAGGGGGAGATGGAGGAGAAAGGAGGGGGAGATGGAGGGGTAAGAAGAGGGAAGAGGAGGTGGAAGAATTGAGAGGTTGAAGTAGAAGAAGGGGAAGAAGGCTGTGGAAGGATTAGGAAGTGGAGGTGGAATGATGGGGAAGTGGAGAGGGAAGGAGACGGGAGTGGGGATGAAAGGATGAAACAGAGGGATGGGAGGAGGAAGTGAAAGTAGGAGGTAGTGGAGGTGGAAGGAGGGAGAGGAGGAGATGGAATGAGGAAGGGGATGGAGAGGGTGGTGAGGGGGAGAGGGGTCTAAAGAATTACGTTGTGTGGAGTTGGCCTACCGACACACATCTAAATGAAAAAGTAATACCTCTGTCTGTCTGTCAGTCTGTCTTTCTATCTGTCTGTCTATCTCTCTCTCTCTCTCTCTCTCTCGGTGTGTGTGTGTGTGTGTGTGTGTGTAATTCACCGGTTCGGTCAGGATCACTTGATGGTCGTGATCGTCAGCATTTTATCCTCCCGGAAGGGAGCTGAGAGCTCATATAGTCCGATCTAAGGGCAAGGCTGTGACCTTCACACACCCACACACCCGTCCCCTTGCTCCAGGGGGACAGTAACCACCCACTTCTTCAGTGAAACTTTTCGCAACCTGAGCGAGGCGCGAACTCCCGTCTACCAGATGGCAAGCGAGAACGTTACCACTGCGCCACTGTGTGAGTGTGTGTGTGTGTGTGTGTGTGTGTGTGTGTGTGTGTGTGTGTGTGTGTGTGTGTGTGTGTGTTTACCTGGTTCTTTACCTAGTTGTGATATACAGGAAATGAGTTAAGCTCGTTTGGTCCCGTCTCAATTTCTCGATAAGTCAAATTTTGCTTTGAACTCGTTTAAGTTTTCCGACTGGACGATCTCTTTGTTCAGGGTATTCCACAGGCTTATGCATCTACATGGAAAACTATATTTCTTGATATCCTTCAAGCAACTTGGCTTTTTCAGTTTCATTCCGTGTCCTCTTGTTACTCTCTCATCCCATGCAAACAGATCTTTTCTGTAATTTTTTCTACTCCTATCGTGGCCCTCAACGCTGCAATCATGTCGTCCCTTTCTCTCCTCTCTTCTAAGGAAGGCAGATCTGCACGACTAAGGCTAAGGATCATCTTGGTTGCCGTTCTTTGAATTCTCTCGATCTTGTGTATACCTTTCTTTTTATGTGGGGACCACACTACTGCCGCATATTCCAACCTGGGGTTGATCATGGCCACTATCAATTTTTTCATCATCTCATCCAGGTAATGGTATGTTATCCTTATGTTAGTCAAGAGATTATACGTCTCTCTAACTATCTTGTTAATGTGTTTTTCAGGTGACAAATTATCCTGGACCATCACTCCCAAGTCCTTCTCTTCTCTCTCTTTTGAGACTGGTTTATTACTCATCAAATATTCGGTGATGATTTCTTAGTACTGTTACCCATTTCCAATATTTTACATCTCTTTGCGTTGAATTTCATTTCCCACATCCGGCTCCAGTCATGAATCCTATCCAGGTCCTCCTGCAGCGTTTTACAGTCTTCTTCAACTTCTGCTCTCCTCATGATCTTTGCATCGTCAGCAGACAGACTAGCATAACTGTTCATCCCATCTACCATATCGTTTACGTAAATCAGGAACACTACGGACGCTAACATCGACTCCACTTGTTACTTCCCTCCATCCAGACATTCTGCATGTCTTTTACTGTTTTCATTTGTCTGTCTCTCAAAAAGTCTTTCATCCACTCTAAAAGGTTCCCCTTCAGTCCTCCTATGTGTTTCAATTTCCACATTAGTCGCTTGTGGGGCACCTCGTCAGAGGCTTTTTCCAAATCTAAATCCACACAATCCACACAACTATCTCTCTCCTGTAGAACGTCTATCGCCTTTGAGTAGAAGCTCAAGAAATTAGAATTATACGACCTTCCACTTCTGAATCCAAACTGACTTTCTGCCAAAATATCTATCTCCTCCAGATATTTTATCCATCTGTCTTTCGGGATTCTCTCGCACAGTTTTGCAACCATGCTGGTCAGGGACATTGGTCTATAATTCAAGGGTTCTTCCTTGTTCCCTCCCTTATAAATTGGTACCACATTGGCCCTCTTCCATTCCCGAGGCACGTTCCCTTCTTCCAGAGAACACACAATAAACCGTGAATCTTATCCTCCATTTGTTCTCCACATTCCTTTAGTATCCAGTTAGAGATCTCGTCTGGTCCTGGGGCCTTCCTTACATCCTGAGTTTCCAGTAATTTGTATACAGCCTTTACATCTTTTAACACTGCATTTCTAGTCACTCCCTCATCCTCCACAAAATCGCCTTCTCTAGTGAAGACTGATTGGAAGCATTTTTTCATTATTTCAGCTTGCATATCCGCATCTTTATAGACATTTCCTTCTACTTTCAGCTTATTGATTCCTTCCTTTTGCTTCAGTTTGCCATTAACAAACCTGTAAAACAATGTAGGTCCTTTCTTACATTAGTCAACTATACCTTTTCGAAGTTTCTCTCTTCTTCTCTACGTATTCTTGTATATTCATTTCTAGTTGCTTTATATTCATCCTCTGCTCTATCATTACTTCTCTTTCTCCATTTGTTCCATGCCTTCCCCCCCCCCCCACATTTTTTTTTTTTTTCTGTCAAACACCTTTTGTTGAACCAGTCATTTCTCCAGTTCTCTTTCCCACTAACTTTTGGCATATACTTTTCCACACCCGTATTATGGAAGTCTAGAAAGATATCCCACTTCTGTATCTCTCTTGTTTCCCAGAATTCTCGCCAGTCCGCTTCTTCGAAATATTTTCTCAATCCTGTAAAGAGTGCTTTCTCAAAGTTGTATTTTCTATGCCTGTGGTTCATCTCTTGTCTCCCCATTTCCTTCTGTCGTTTGGAACTCTATCACTACATGATCACTTTTTCTTATAGGAAACAGATATTTCAGATATTCAGTTGCACTAAGTTCTTCGGTTAGAATTAAATCTAGTCTTGCTGGTGTGTCATCCCCCCTAAATCTTGTCTCTTCTTTGACCCACAGGGACATTACATTATCCATTGCTACATTTAATAGTATACTGCCCCACGAATCTTCACTACTTCCTGAGTCCCACTCCTCCCAGTTTACCTTTTTACAGCTGAAGTCCCCGTCAGAATTGTGTGTTTTTTTTTTTTTTTTAATCACGGAAGAAGGAACCAAAGGCCAAGAGCCCGCAAACCATTCCTTTCAAGAAAAAAATAAAAACAATACAAAAGAGAGCCAAATTCAAGATCCGTTCATTTCGAGATGCCTGGACACAATGCGTTTGAAAGACTGGAGATCATTGGAAGTAGGAAATACAGACAAAGGGAGACAGTTCCAGAGCTGACCTGTTTATAAATGAAGGACTGGGCGTAACGGTCAACTCTGGCATTAGAGAGTTGGACAGAAAAAGGATGAGAGTTTGTCGCTAGACGGGTGCTACGCGCCTGTCGTAGTGGTGGAGGGATGCCAGCAGTCAGTTCAGAGGAGCAGTGACCATTGAGGTTGCGATAGAAAAGAGATAAAGATGCATCATTCTGGCGAAGAGACAGAGGTTAAAGGGAGCCAGTAAGAGGAGGGGAGTTAAAGAGACTAAAAGCCTTTGACTCCACCCTAATGAGAAGAGCTGTATGTGGGGAACCTCCCCACACATGAGTGTTGTACTCTACACAGTTGCTTTCCTCAATCACTTTCTGTAGTTGTCAAGCCATGTCCGACAACACCTCCTGATATTCCTCCTCATTCCATGCCCTTGTCTTGGGGGGGATCATATGCTACTGCGATGTTTCTCTTGCGTTTCCATCTGGCTTCTACAACCATGTTTATCGCTTCAGCCATACCTTCTCCCAGTTCCACACTATCCACATTTAGGCTGTTTTTCACTGCTATCATCACTCCTCCAGTTTTTTCTTTTCTACCTCTTCTCCATATTTTGTATTTCCCATTTCCCATTTGGATTTCAATATTCTCTCTTAGCTTGGTCACTACGAAGCACTTAATGTCTGGCTCATTTACCCTCAATAAATTGTCTATTTCTAGCCTTGCTGAGATTAGACCATATACATTAGCATATGCCACTTTCAATCTTTTTGCATTGTTTTTTATTCAGTCCTTTTCTCTCCCTCTCTCCTTCGATACCATTTCCTCAATTTCTGATCCATAACTCTCCAGTGGAACTCTGTCTTCTCTTTCTCTTCCTCTATTCTCTGGTCTTCTTTCTTTTTTTTTTCTTTCTTTTTTTCGCTTCCTTAACAAGTTTCTTTATTTTAGCTCTCTCTTCCTCATTTGCATCTCTCCTTATCCAGATATTTTTGAATCCTTCCTTATCTGCTGATTTCCAAGTCTTGTTGATAACTTTATTTACTGTAATCTGAGGTTGAAATTTTACTTTGAGTTGCCTTGCCCTTCCCTCCACATATTTCACAGCCTAAACACTTCTTCGATTTCCTCTTGGGCTTCGTCTTTCGTGTGTGTGTGTGTGTGTGTGTGTGTGTGTGTGTGTGTGTGTGTGTGTGTGAGAGAGAGAGAGAGAGAGAGAGAGAGAAAGAGGGGAGGGAGGGAGGGAGGGAGGGAGGGATTCATGAAAAATTCAACCCCTTATGCCTCAATACAGTGTGAGCAAAATAAAGAGACGTGGAGCCTTTTCTGTTTGTGGCGCCATGTTTCAGTGATTTAAGAGATTTCATACTACTTATCGTCAGCGACTGATTTTGCATACTACTGTTACATCTTAATATTTTTTGGTACGCTATTGACGCCGTATGTCAATAATGTCGGCATTTTAACATCTTAGTTTAAAAAGAGATTTACATTACCGAATGAATTCTTCGATAAGGTGACTGTTTCCTTTATTGTTGTTTTCCCAACTAATTTCTCGTGTATTGCTGTCAGATTGGCTCTTTCTTTTGCGTTGTGACGAAGCAGTCAAACCAGTCCGGGAGCTTTCTGGCAACTAATCTAACCTAACATTAATTAGGTTGAAGTATGTCAAAGTTCGGTCAGATTTTGTCACGGTTAGGTCTAGGTTTGGTTTCGTTTAGCTGGACGCGGTTCGAGAAAGTATGAAGTATAAAGAGGGGACGAATTGGGCTAAAAACATGGGGGACACAACAGGAAACAATCACCTTATCGAAAAAAAAAAAAATTGTTATAGTACTTCTACTATTTACAAAAAGCATCACCTCACCCTTTTAAACAGATATACTCGTAAAGAATTTACATAAGGATATTGAGGAGTAATTTGCAAAATACACAGCCAGGGAATAGGTGCTAAGGAGTTTCCTGTGCAGAAGATACAACCCCTTGAAGGTCTGCATAGCAATAATAACCTTACTCTCGTTATCTTAGGGAGACTTTCTGGTAGCTCATCCTTGTCAGTATATATCTGCACGTGAGACGCTATTAGTTTCATGTATGATATGTACGCGAACTTACTAGCACACAAAAAAAATTATTAAAAAGTAGAATGCATATTAAATTGCCAGTAAAAAAGTGTTTGGAAGGCTTCTAAGGCAGCGATGATTACGATGATGAGACTCTAGTACCGGTCAAGGTCTAGTGAGATACGGTACTCTGTTCTCAGTAGACCTTGGTACGGTAGTGACACTGATTATTATTGTCAAGACTCTTCCGTAGATGGCAGGAAGCTAGGGTTTCCGTAGATGGCAGGAAGCTAGGATTTCCCCTCACACACACACACACACACACACACACCGTGAGGATTTCCGGTTCTGGTTTAGATATCCTGTTTGTTACTGTGTTTGAATGTCGTACCATAAGTACTCACATGTATAATTCACCTGTTCTATTATCCTTGCGACCTGCGGGTACTGTTGATACCTGGTATTTTATATATATATGTATATTTATATAATATATACTGTATATATATATATATATATATATATATATATATATATATATGCAAGCTTAGTATGTTGGAACCTTTATAAACGATGCGAATATATATATTTATATATATATATATATATATATATATATATATATATATTTATATATATATATATATATATACAGGTGAGAGGCTGGAGATTATTATGGAAAAAAGAACAGGGCATAAGGTTCTCAGTATACCGCAAAACCACAAACAAGGACTATTTCATCCATAGTTTTATTGGAACAGTCTGAGAACAAATTCGGGTGTTGTAATTGGATTTTTTCTCAGAGCGCTGAGAATATACAGCAGTAAGTTTCTGGAAAAGGAGTTTAACATTGATGGATTCAGTCAAATTATCCAGTGGGGTTATTAATGAGGTTGAAAAGAAAGTTATAAATATAAAGAACAGACGCAAGAATAGCAAGTTGAAAAAGACGAGGTACTAAGCTGTCCCATACTCTGCAGAGACAGCGTGTTTGGGGAAATTCTTCAGAGGAACCGGGATAAGCATCGCAACATCACCAGGGAAGAAAATAAGTGATGTCGTGAAGATGAGATACAAGGAGAAGAATAACACTGAGAATAGTGTGGTGTGTGCAATGCCTTGCAGAAACTGTTCTTCCGTATAGTATAGTGAATCCACCCGGGGTCTTAATAAGAGGTTATATGAACATAAGAACGACGTAAGGCGTCACTGAGCATACAATTCTTTGGTTGTTCACATTGATGAGCATAATCTCTTGTCCAGTTAGGAGAAAGCACAAATAATACACAAGGGTTTAAGTAAATATGTAAGGAGGGCAATGGAAGCAGCTCACATTTGTGCAAACAAGGGTAGCACAACTAACCATCATGACGGATTTCTGTTCTGGGCAAGGCCGAGGGCAGAAATAACAATCAGCAGGCAGCGAAGTCAGGTAGTCATGAGGGGAGTGGTCAGCCAGTAAGAGAGGAACTTCCCTATGAAATCCACTTGTCAGTATGGAACATTCAGAGAGAGAGAGAGAGAGAGAGAGAATTAAAATGTAAGATTAACTCCTTGAATCCGTTGACGTATTTTTTATTTACTTCTTGCTCTCTCAAGGCAATTTGTACTTGGGTTAGGAAGTCTACACGGGGTGGTGGTAATGAAGGCTGTATAAATTTCTCCAGGTCGAAAAACTCTTCTTAGCCTATCGTCTGGAGATAGCAAGAATAAAGCAAAGAACACGTCATGGTAGTGTATAAATTAACCAATGTGCGGAAGTGTAATTGACAAGGAAAACAGGCCAAATGACGAAGACCTTGAGGGTTAAGCACTACCTTATTTCAGATGCTTTCCTTCTTAGTAACGCTTACATCCTCCAGCGGTTGCGACAGCTCTAGTACTGTATTCCAGATAACACTAGACGATTAAATTCAGCTGGAGGTGGGTCATAAGAGCATAACAATCTTAACCCTGCATTTTTCTCGGGCTGGTCATGCTGGTGGACTCGACCTGTTTCCTCCTTGTCCCTGTTCACCCAGCGGTACTGATGAGGACCTGGACGTGTAAACCAATTACTGCGGGTCGTGTTCTAGAGGAAGACTGGGACTTAACATCCGATTGCCGAAGTGACCTTTGTGCAGTCGATAGACATAAATCTAAACTCTTCATCTTAATTACATGAAACTGCCAGTGCGGTAGACAGAATAAAAGTTAAATGAATAAATAGATTAATAAATTAACAAATTAAAGCAAGAAAACTCCATGACACTGAATAGGATAATGGTGATAGAGCCTTACCATTTATCTTCAGGAATCCTTCCCTGAGCTATATAAAATCTCCAGATGGGTAGCTAAAATTTAAGGAAAAAGACCTCTTTGTATTGAGGGAAATGAGAGAGAGGTCGGAACACTTTCATTTCAAGAATTATTGTGATAGCCCCATAACACATTATGTTCGGCTGCTTGGCTATAAAAGACTCCAGCTTCATCGCACTTAAAGGACTGATTGACACCATTTTATCAGGCTTATCTCTTGCCACTGGGGAATGCCTTACCTATCCTACCATACAGCTCATCTGGTTCTGGGGCTTCCCTCAGGCTACACGAATCTGTCGGTGACTGGAATATAATCATGAGTGTGTCCTTGGCTTGGCCACATATTACGCAACAGAGGAGGTAATTCAGATGCCCCAGTTGCTCACTCCGTTGCCTTTACTGTCCCATTAACTCTTCCCATCTAAGACCTTCTGGCCCAGGTACTGCACAGTATATTGCCTATGAACTCCTCTGCGGTAGCTCTACTGTAATAGTGTTGCGTTATTGCATATACATCATCGTAGAGTTAATGGTGACGTCGGAGATGGACATGTTGGCATTGGTGTGTGTGTGTGTGTGTGTGTGTGTGTGTGTGTGTGTGTGTGTGTGTGTGTGTGTGTGTGTTTTAGACTATGTTGTATGGTGTGGGGTGTCTCTCTCTCTCTCTCTCTCTCTCTCTCTCTCTCTCTATTGTATTTTTTCGTATATGGTGTTATATACTGGTTTGTATTCATATGAGAGTAGTGATGGTGTCCACAAAGTTGTCAAAAAAAAAAAAAAATCCAGTCTGACCCTTAGGTTGTATTTCCTAGTTGCCTATGGGTAATTTTTTTTCCCCAAGGGATATAGATCAAAGGCTCTTATTTGTATGGTCGATATTGGAGTACAACTTGTTAGTTTATTTCTGCTTACATGTGCTGCCAGTGGAAAGACGTTACGTATATAGTATTAATTTACTTAGAGTAGTTAATATTTGTCCGGGTGTGACTGGATGTACGTGCATTGTGCATGCGTAGTAACGACAAAGGTGTTGTAATTTTTACGTGCTGCAATTAACTGTGTCCCTCTCGTGCAAATGGTCTTTGATTCTCAAAAGTTTAGCTTTTGTGTTTGGGTTTTCTTTGGGTGTTATCTGTGTGCAGCCAGCAAGGATACAGGGTGTCTTATTCTGTTTTGTCCGGAGTGTTGTGATGTTTGTATGATAAGTTACATAACAATACAGAACTGACAGTCTGTCATTTGTGTGTATTGTTTATATACTAGAGATGTTTCTTTGCCATGGCGTACGTGCCACTGTGAGTGTTGGACTGAGTCCTGTGTTGTGTTGCAGGCACTGAGGATGAGGCAGGTAGCTGTGGCTGTGGCTGTGGGAGTGGTGCTGCTGCTGATGGTGGTGGTCACTGAGGCTCAGAGAGGACAAAGTAAGTGTCATTTGACTTAGATCTTTGACAAATACTCAGTAGTAGTAGTAGTAATAAACATTTTTTTTTTTTGCTTTTTCTCTATGTTCACGATTCTTTCGTTACGCACAGCATATGTTAATTATGACATTCTCAGTTGTCATTACATATTATAATTTCTCCCATGTTCCGCACAACAGATCTATGATTTTCTTTTCTCAGAAATCTTTGTGTTTTCCTATAGTGATACAGTTTTTTCTGTATGAGAAAGTTAGCTGCTAAATGGTTGTGCCACAATTTATGAGAGCTTATCACATTTCCGTTTCCATAACAGCAACGGTAGAAAGTTCTATCACAAGGAAAAAACGCAGGGCTGTTAACATTTACGGCTTTAGTTTTACACTGTCATGCTGTTTAGTTGGTTAAAATATGAACACTCACAAGTCGTTTGTAAGCAAATATGGTATTTATCCTCCTGTCACTAGCAGTTATATTCAGAACATTCTGTTACAGTGATTGCTAATAAAGATTTTGACGAAGTTATCGTCATGATTTCTTTAACTGCCGAAGAATCATAATCAAGAGAACAGAGGTCAGCTCGTCAGACAATATCTATTTTGAGACAGTTTTATGTGTGTGTGTGTGTGTGTGTGTGTGTGTGTGTGTGGAGAGAGAGAGAGAGAGAGAGAGAGAGGCCGCACTCCAAGACCCCCTTCACCAAAGATATTTCTGCTAGTATGATTTTTAGTTTTCATTAATATTACCATTTTTACTTGAATTTAGTTAATTTTGCATACTGAGATACCTGGCTAGTTAGTGAGAGGTAGGGTATGATGATGTTGATGAGCAATTCGTTGAGATGCAACCCCGTTAAATCTAGCTGAGGCGTTCCAGCTTGATACACAAACCCAAAAGATCCAGTCGGAGCGTCACAGAGACATGACCCAGGCCGGAGTACGCAGTCAGGGAAGCACAGAAGCACAGTTTTTGTCTAACAAACAGAGGCAGCGGGGAACTGGGAATTGTAGAGAAGGAAGGTCGGAAAGACCTACCAGTGGTAATGGATATGATGGACCTACTGTGGAAGGGAAGGGCAAATTCAAGGCCTGACGGTGAGACCGCACGTGCGCTATTCATAAAATTTCCTAAACTTATGCTGCGTATGAGATCGTTAGTTTATGATTTTAAACTAATTCAGTAAGGCTACCAGACAATTTAGGGCATGACTAAACTGGATTTATGAATAATATAATAAAATACTATGATTTCTGACAGTAAACCGCTTACGAGTACGCGGAGAACTGTTCATTGTAAGAACTGGTTCAGATTTTTAAGTACATTGTCTAAGTTGTGGCAGCACGTGGATCAAGGACCGCATTTATAAAGGATCTTAGCAAGTTTTTACGATGAAGATGTCTCCGTTACAGTGAAGTGTTATTGGAAGCCATTGTTTCGTTGTATAATTCGTGGTCATATGAAATTCAACAAGTTTTAGTTATGAGGCGGTCATAAATTATCTAGGCTATTTAACTCTACCCTCTAATCTAGCTACGTTTGGCCATCATCTTCGTTGAAAGGGGCTAGGGATCTCTGTTAAGCTAAAACAAACACGCTGTAGTAACTGGTAGAGGCTTGGTAGAATAACTGGCAGTAATGGGTCGCCCTTCTCATAGTTTTCCCTTGTGGCAGCCTTAGGTGTAGATTTTGGGTTTCACGATCTTCCACTTTAAAGATGGACCGTATTCTTGGTGGCATAGGAGGCTTCGTGGCATTTTTTTAAAATTAGTTATTAATTGTGCATTTTAGTACCTTGATATTCCCTCTATTCTACTCTTTTTATATTATTTAGTCCTCAGTAGCTAATGTAGATGAGGATTTAAAAATAGTAAGAAAAATATATATATCCGAGGAAAAGGTATGAAGTCTTCTGTGCCTCCTACAATACCGCCTGTTGACCGGCCGTGTGAACCTTCAGTACATTGGTATCCAGCTGCCGACTTCCTCGGTGTTCCGAGAACACTGTGCCGTATTCAAGGTAACATAGGAGACTTAATTATCCTCCTTAACCACATTTTTGCACATGAAACAATAGGATTCCCTTTCATGTTGTATGTGTCGTTTTAATATCGACATAGTTTGCATTAATAGCATGCAAAATGAGTCTGAGGTGTAATGTACAGAAGAAATCGCTAAGGAAGAGGTGTTACGAAATCTCAAAAGCCACTCACAATATGACCATTTCTGCATTTGTTGTTATTCTGCCTTGATGCTTCACCCGCGGCAGTGCCACAGGCATCCAATGGCTATAATACTCCTGAGCCTGCATAGACATTCCACCATTTCAGGCACACCAAAACCCCTTCAGCCCATGGACGGCATTTTCATCTTGCTATTTCCAGACGATTCTTTTCGACTTAGGAGACACCGCGCCTCTCGTATTCAGGGGTGTAATGAAGGATGTATGTAACTTCTCCAGTCAAAAAAGTCACCTCCAGTTTGAATAAAATCGTCTGGAAATAGCAAGAATATAATGAATGATCTTTCACTGGACTGAAAGTGATAGCTTGGGATGCTAGGCTCTTGAACTTTGCAGCATAACACCGCCACCTTAACAAGGCGGCAGATATCGGCTTGACTGGTGTTAGGCCACAGTTGCAGCAGGGTAAGGTCGCAGGCCTGTATTGTAGGTGGCGCAGGAGTCTTCGTAACACTTCTTCCATAACAATTTGATTTGCATATTTTATTTTAAATTTCTCTAGTAGGTCAGTTACCGGTATAGTTTTAGAATTAATATACTATGCATCAGTAACATACAAAAGGATAAAGAGGTGTAAGGAGTAGCCTTGAACAATAAATGCCTTAGCAAAAAGGCGTTACGAAGTTCCTATGCCACCTACAGTACGACCTATAGGTATATACTGTACGGTATATTGCCTTCTGATGAGGTTGGTTAGGTTACACTGAGTTAGAGTTGCATATCCCATCACCGAGAACCCAGCATTACCTCCACACGGGAATGGTCATGAAACATGTATATACATGTTGATATGGAGGTAGTGATGTATAATGTGGCGCATAGCAAGTTGTTCCATAGTGTTGTGATATATGAGATGGTATATAATGTTCTGGTACATGATGTTTTGGTGCATAATGTGCTGTTCCAGGCTGCATCACAAGGGAGGGGTCACAAGGCATATGTGGGCCAATACGTGACTGCCTACCACTACGCACTCTCCTGGACCTGATCCGCAACAGAAATGCTCCACCAGGCACACTGCAGCGCCTCAGGAAGTGAGTCTCGCAGGACACAGTCAAAGAGGATGGAATTTTCTTGGGTTAAGGAGACTTCTTTGCACCTCATCCTCACTAGTTTTTCTTCATATAGATCATGAACAGTAGTAGTACCGTAGTAATAATAAATTTACATCATACGAGAGACTGGCAAGACAGAGTATGTAAAGACGAATCGCTAAGGAAGAGATGCAAGAAGGCCTCCAGAACTGACGAGAATACTTGTCACAAATATTTACAATCTTAACTAAGATTTGTTTTTGCAGGAAGGACAATAAAGGAGCGTGCTAGATCTTCTCTTTTGTCCTGATCTTCCTTTAAAAGCATAACATAGTTATGGCAGGGAATTGGCAGCTAAGGATGGTACAGTGCAGAAAGTGTCGTAACGAAAGAGAATTCGAAGGACCGTATTCTAAGTGGCAGAGGAAACTTCGTAACACGTCTGTCTTACCCATTTGTTTTGCATATTGAACCTGATTATTCTCTTGTATGCTACTTTTTCTTCCATATCAACATAGTTTGCATGGGTAACAAACAAGAGGATTCTAAGGTGTGATGAGAAGAATAAATCGCAAAGAAAGAGGTGCAACGAAGTCTCCCGTGTCACTTAGAATATAACCCAAAGATGTCCTAGTAAATGATGTGCTGTGGTAGCAGTGTTCATTCATTTTGTTCCCATTTAACTTTTCCACTTTTTACCATCAGTTTTTTAGTTGTAAACAGCATCAGAATGATTTTTCTAGAACTAGCCCAGTGGCGTGAGCTTGTATGTTGTGTACTGTCTCTTGCTCCTTCGACAACGACTGGGTATTGCCTGTGCTTTCCTACTTACCCATTCTATATCTCTGTTACCCTCCCCCCCCCTTTTTTAGGAGGAAGTAGGGTTAGAATCTCTCTCCCTCTCTCTCTCTCTCTCTCTCTCTCTCTCTCTCTCCATATAAACCCGTTTTTGTTTCTTTGTATTTCAGTGCCATCTGCTCGTTCAACAACAACGAGCCGCTGGTGTGTTGTGGCAGCACTGCGCCTCCCTCTCCCACTCCCCCAAGCCCGCAGCCCACACCCTCCCCCCAGCCTCCGCAGTCTGAGTCTGACAATGGTGGGCTGCGGCCATCACGCTGTGGCATCTCGGCCGTTGTTGATCGCATCATCGACGGCGAAGATGCGCCTCTCCTGGCATGGCCTTGGATGGCACTCTTGAGGGGGAAAGGTTAGAGATGAGATGTAAAAAAGAAAGATGTACTCTTAGGATTAGTTACCTCTTGTAAATATTATTATTATTATTTTTATTGCTTCTTCTTCCTATTATTATTATCATTATTATTATTATTATTATTATTATTATTAATGAAAGACTTGGACGAGTCGGCATTCAAATTTTCTTATCCCAGACTACGACAAACAACTATCAGTTCACAGTCCATTTTATTTTCACTTCTCAGTAACGAACAGACATGGGTAAACAATACTTTACCCAAAGGCCTAGTGGTCGGCTCGAGACGCGAAGTATCCTCGTGAAGAGTTACCATTCATCCATCTTTCGGATCATTATTGTCCCATCAGGAACATAGGGAACCGGGACCAAGGCTACTTAGTCCAGATACTTAAGGTTAGAATTACCAGTCGCTCTCCTCGTAGTGGTACTGTATAAACAAATAACCTCAAAGGCCACTCGGATATACACTTTTATGGACAACGCCTGGTTGGAATGCCTTAACCCACTAGAACACCATGTGTCCATTTGGTTATATGGTTACCACCCAGAGTAGCAAAGAGTGTTCTGTGTGACAGGGTATTATTTGGCGTGGTGCGAAGTCACTTGTAGGTAGCACTACTTGAGGTCAGTGGATGGTGGGCAGATTTGCTGTGCACCTCCAGATGCTTAATGTGGTCATTAAATGCCATATTTTCGCTGACATACTGTAGGAAACTTAATAGTACTTCTTCCTTAGCAATTTGTTTTGTAGAGTATAACTCAGTGTTCCCTTATGTGCTGTCTGTACTGCTTTTTTTTTTCAGTATTATATTGACTCAATCTGCACTATGAATAGTAATATACAAAAGGATTTAAGTGTAATATGTAAAACAAATAGTTAAAGAGGAGGTTACAAATTCTAAGCCATCGAGAGTACAATACAGTCCTATGTTGCACTACCACTTCCCTTCACCCTTGGACCTGTATATAATTATAAACTCTCAGAGCTTTACAGTACTGACTGTCTACTTCTGTCTCCATGCACATGGCTACCAAACACTTGATAGTCAGATTAACCCGCCCCGTCCCGTCGACGTATGGGTACGTTGCAATGATTTGCATTTGCCAGTCCCGGCGACGTACCAGTACGTCGTGCAATTGCAAGGTCCCTAATTTGCACAATTTTCAATTTTCGCTTGTGATTTTTCGTATGTATACACAGGACACCTTCCTCTATTCCTCTACAAGATGCCAAGCAGGGACAATGCCTTACACCGCATAACCTCCCCCCTCCCCCCCTCATGCCATTGTCTTGGCAAAGGACCTGTTACCAGTGACCTGGCTAGTAAAGATATTCAGGACCAGAGTGACTCCCCAATCGATGACAATGTGGAGGACAATGTTTACATAGCATTAGAAGAAGAAACAGCCAGAAATAATGATCAGGTAATGTGGCAAAAAAAGGTCAGGTATGCTGATTAGTTAGTGAGTGAAACAATGCTTATAATGCCTTTATTACTGCCTGGAAACTAATATACGCTCATACTACATATACATTCGTACCAAGTAAATAAATAAATACCGTTTATGAGTGGATAAAATAGTTACCCTCCCATAGAACTCGTTTTCTTTGGTGCCAGCATGTTAGAAAACCCAGTCAGGTAAGGAGGAACTCCTACCTGGATTGGGTGTTTTAAACCTCAGGTGAGCGATTTCTCTATGAATTTTCGATGTTTCTCACCAAAAGCGAAGGTTTTAGCCAAAAAAAAAAAAAGAAAATCGAAAATACCTCGGGACTGGGGGATGTCGGAGGTGCGGAAAACCTCGGGACGTGACGGGTTAAGTTAGAGTGAATAATAAAGTGACAAAGTACAAAAAACAAAACAATATACAACTAGAGTTAGCTGTTACGGAGACTGGCTTATCATAAAAACTGGTGGCTCTCGCTAAGTAGGGTCCTCAACTCCACGCCATCGTAAAAGCCATCGTCTCGCATTCCCTTCTTCTTCATTCCTTTTTAATATTTTTTCTCCTTTCTCCTTGCTCTTCCTTTATAATATATCACGCCTTCCTTTTCATCTTCATTTATTTTCCATTCTCTCTACTTTTTTCTTAATTCCTCTTTACTCTCGCCTTCTCTTTCACTCTTTACAACCAGTTTCTCTTCCCCTAGCTCTCTTTCTTTACATCCTCCCTTTTCTTGTTTTCTCCAACGCTCCTCTTTCTGTCTCTGTCTCTGTCTGTCTGTCTGTCTGTCTGTCTCTGTCTCTGTCTCTATCTGTCTGTCTGTCTGTCTGTCTGTCTCTCTCTCTCTCTCTCTCTCTCTCCTTCACTTCTTTCTTTACTTCCCCGTTTCTTAGAATCACGACCTCTGGCGACACGTTCCTCTTCTTCCAACAGTGAACGGACGCAGTAGCTGGTTCTGTGGTGGGGTGCTCATCAACTACCGCTATGTCCTCTCAGCTGCTCACTGCTTCAACCCAGATTTGGTTCAACTGTAAGTTATCATAAGCTCAGCATTTCAGTTGTATAGTCCAAAAACCAAGTCACAAAAAATTTTACTTTCATGGGTGCACAATTACAATGAAGTTTGCATATACAAGGAGGAACACAGAGAAAGTGCAACACCCACGCCCCGAGCAATTGGTCAAACGGTGGAACTTTGCCCTGTGACCTTAACATTAGACAGGTTCTCGAAACTGAATACCTTCATGCTTGCTTGACTTTCATCCCTTCCATTAAATTTGTTCCATTTCGAATCAAAACTGTTAAAATTGGCCTTGCCGTGTGACCTTGACCTTTGACACATTGTTATAAAAACAACTGGCCAACCCCTAAAAGGTGTTCAGTCCTTTCACCAAATCAGGTCCAAATCTAATTTTTTTGAAATTAGATTTTTTGCTCACACACACACACACACACACACACACACACACACACACACACACACACACACAGCGTAACACGTTATAATACCTCGCCGCGCTTCCAGCACACGCGAATGTAAAAAGTAAATATCAACAACTGTGAACAGAGTAGTTTACGAGTGTGTTGTGCAGCATGTACTTGGATCTCGCTGTTTAATTGCTACACAAGTTTGAACGACAATGCCCCTTTTTCCACGTAATTCTTGGTGATCAATATGTACGTGTAAAAAAACATTATTACTGGTGCGACACTCAACTGCCTTATCTAGTGCATCAGGTGCACAAGAGGAAGCGTCAAACACAGATGAATGTTTATAGCAGAGCTGCCTAGGGTACCTACCAGTAAAGTGCGCTTTGTGAGCGCGTGACGAGCGAGCGAGCTGTTGTACATACGCTTATCATAATTTCATCTTGATGAAAACTTTCAACATTTCTGGTGAGGTAGTTGAACAATAACAGAAGAATAACTGAGCTACAAAACGTTTTTTCTCTCACATTTTCTCTCTGGATGTGCATATAGAGAGGCGCCTTAGCAATTATCACACGTGCAATGTTCATTTATCTGCTCCCGACTTGCCATGTCAACGAACTGAGTCGGCAAACGCTTGGCTATTGATCGAATGATAAAACCCAGAAATGGGGCGATTACCCCTGCTGATTTCACCCCTTAAACGTAGAAAAAACGTTCATATAAAATTATGACCGTAATATCAGATATTTAATTGTTAGAATTCATGCAAGAAAACAGTTTTACAAGAGGTTAACTTTTTAAAATCGATTTCATAGTGCAGCATGGCAGACAAAGCCCTCGGTACATTCTCCTGGAAAGCTGGGATGCCATGAGGTTTCTTGGTCTCATGAGTAAATATATAGCTAAAAACAAAATTTATTGAATGCATCTACTATCTGTTAGAAGAATCTCGTCTTTATCTCGCATAGTAAAAAAGTTATTAGCCTTTGAAAACCATCGCGGTCGGGCCGTTTCGTGTCGGGCAGCACAGTTCTCAGATGAAGGTAATCATTGCGCGTAATGGAGAGAGCATATGAAAGTCAGCTGATATAATAAATTTATATATTCATGGCCTTAACTACCCTAGTTGCACCTCACGCAGTACCCTGAAATCAGTTTTATTGCTCTAGTGGACGCTATCAATTAGGACATTTATTTCACCCAATCCCCATTTAGTAACACGTAATTTGTTAGTCACTCATCATCCTCAGGTAAATGCATAATAAATTTTTGACAGTAACATCTTCCATCGGCAGTGAATTTGTACGTATCGGCGAGCACACACTGTCTAGGAACCCTGACTGTGAGAAAGGTCTGTGTGCTCCCCCTCCTCAGGACATCGTGGCGGAGGAAGTTGTGCGGCACCCTCAGTATGGCTCCCCCTGCAAGGAGTGTAATGACATCGCACTCATCAGGCTCTCAACACCAGTCGTATTTAATCCGCGTCAGTACCTTATATGTTTGCTGTCATATAGCTGTTTTTTATTTTTTTTTTTTTTTGCTGTAGATCTCTAACCCCTTGCAGCTCCGCGTTGATGACCTGTTTTAAGTCATATTGGAGAGCCGACTTTACTAGTAACCAAGCAGACTCATTCTTTCCCCATAACTCTCATAAACTGCAACACAACCATGATTGCCTTTTGCCTGTCTTCAGTCATTTTTTATCTTTTCTCTACTTTTCATACACCTTCCTGATCTTTCGTCTTACTTCAACCTATATATTCATCAGTCTAATGACTGGATAAATCACTGTGGCGTGATAATCAAAGACGGTGAATAAAATCCACACTTGTAGACGGAGAATATATTTACCAGATAGGCTCGGTGGACAGTGCGACCACTGAAGATGGTGGCAATGTCCACCGAAACTGTTCGGTAAATAAATACTCCGTCTACAAGTGTGGACTTTATTCACCGTTATCTGTCTTAATTGTTTATAAATCTACCCTGCCCCTTTACATATATATATATATATATATATATATATATATATATATATATATATATATATATATATATATCAGCCTAACTTTTCTGCCAACTTTCATCTAATTTTGACACACCTGCCAAATTCTTTATACATCTTAATGATCACTAGTCCACTTGTAATACACCTGTGTATCCTCTCTGCCTGTCTTTAGTTTATACTCCTGCCTAACCTTGCCTACCCTCAGTTTCTGTACCTGCCTAACTCTACTGCCTATCGCCATTTTATATACCTGCCAAACCTCACTGACCATCCCAGTATTCATACCTGCCTAACTTCACTGCCAATCCCAATTTATATACATGCCTAACCTCACTGCATACTCCCTTTATAGGCTACATACCCACCTAACCTCATTGCCTACTCCCAGTTTTTATACCTGCCTAACTTTACTGCCTATCCCAGTTTATATACTTGCCTAACTTTTCTGCTTGCCTTTAGTCTAAGCACCTGTCTGGTCTTCCTACCCACCTTTAGTCTACATTTTATATTCCTGCCCGTTCTCTTTGTATACTAGTCTAACCTTTCTCCTTGCCCTTACACCACACCAGCCTACTCTCTTTTTATACGTACCTGCCTTCAGTTTACATTTTATACACCAGCTTACTCTCTTTATGCTCCTACTTAGTCTACATTTTATGCACCTTCCGTTTATTCTTTATGCACTTACCTAACCTACATCGCATTTTTGTATACCACCTGGCCCCCAGCCTAGATACGATATAATTGTTTTTATTTCTTTCTATGTCTGTACTTTTATCTCCCTCTATCCAGTGATGTATTTATATTTCATTCTTGCTGCCTCCATTTTTATTTATTTATTTTTATTTTGGCCTTAGGATAGACTTTAAAGCTGGAAGAGTTTGCCATGTCATTCAGTAACACCCCTGGGGCAAAAGGACTCTCCTTAATTAAATAAAGTCACTTGTATGTAACTAGAGTAAAATTAATAAGTACGTCATTGAGTTGAAGGGGTTAATACATGAGCCGAACCTTAAGTCTGCTTATTATACGTGTGTGTAGCCTTCAATCTACTTATTATACCTACCTAACTTCCAGACTACTTATTATACTACTTATTATACACGAACCAAACTCTTATCTGCTTTATGCATAATATCACATGCCTGCCCGGCCTCCAGTCTACTTAATATACACGTGCCTTACCTCCAATCTTCTACTTATATTCGCACCAACCTCCAGTCTACTTAATATGCACGTGCCTAACCTCTCTGCTTACTCCCCAGTCCACGTAGTGCCCATCTGCCTACCAGTGGACCCTCAGAGAGAGTTGGGCTTCTCTGACTACCAGGGCAAGTTCGCATGGGCCGCAGGATGGGGTTCCACCTCCAGGAGTAAGTCTATAGTATTAAATGTCTTGGGGGCGTATTGTCGTTTACAAATGAAAGTTTTAAATATTCTTTAAATGTGTATATTGACATTTACTTGGCATCGCGTTTATAAACCATAAGTATATTGAAAGGAAACAGATAGGCTAGCAAGTAAAACAATATTGAGGTGTTATATGCATAATAAATCATTAAGGAAGAGGTACTAGAAAGCCTCTTAAGTGGGCGAGAATACCAGCCTTGATATAGTAGTGCCATGAACTGTTCAAGTGCAGAAATTATCACGGAGTGTGGTAGCCACTCCGTAATTAGGAATGATGCTGGTTCGAAATGGCGAGATTCTTTCCTCTGAATAATATCACCTGGTAGTACCAGTAATAAAAAGACGTCATCGTACTGAAGAGGTAGTCTTGCTTTTATGTTATTTTTCCACCACAGTCCTCATTTCTTTCCTGCTCCCCCTCTCCTCCCAGCCCCAGTCCCACCCTCACCCTCTCCCCATCACAGTTCCATCTCACTTCCCCTCCCACTCCTTTTTCACTTACACCCTCTACACGTTCTATCCTCCCACTCCCTTTCGCTCTCGCCCTCTTCTTCACTTTCTCCCCTCCCCCTCTCCCCGCCTTTCTTCCATGATCCCATCCCCCGTCTCTTCTCACTATTATTCCCAGTCCACCCCCTCCTCCATTTTTCTCATATTACAAATACAGCCCTAAAATCACTTTCTAAAGGGCTAGATGATTTGTTTTGGTGTCAAAATGATCATTTTGATTAGGCTGAGTCACTAAGAACCATGAACTCCAACAAGTCACCTGGTCGTATGCACGAGGTCATACGGTCAATCATGTGGCTGCCATCTCCTCTTAATCCCTGAATGGCATAAGGCATAAACTAGTACTAGGTGACCTTTCAAATGGCTCACCATAATGAGACAAGGCTGATTATGGTGTTACTGATGACTAGAACAGACAGCTGACTCTTGGTCATGGTAATAGCGTATCGCTTTGCTTAAACACACTTTTATCGTTCCCATTTAACTCCACTGTCCACTTTCCAGACCCTTTTGTGCAGGCCACTCCAGACAAGCTTCAGCAGGCCCTCCTTCCCATCCAGACGCTCTCCTTCTGCTCGGACCGTCTCCAGGTACCCTGTCCATAAATTTTGCACAGCTTTTGGTGTGTGTGGGATTGCTTGAGTATCTTTTGTCTTCACTCACACAGATATAGAGCTTTTCAGAACCAAACATAAGTGAAATTAAAGTAAAAAAAAAAAAAAAAAGACAAAAATATTTCTGACTGTAAAACACTTCACCACCAAACAAGAGTAAATATTAAAGTGAAAAAAATAAACCCAACAAAATTGTCTTTGACAACAGTTAATTGCCAAGGACACTCGTTTAACGGAAAAGTTGCCTATTAATTTTCCTCCCCCAACTCCCAGGTCGGCTACCCTGACCCCCGAATGACCTTCTGTGCGGGCGGGGAAGGGAGGGATACTTGCAGGGGAGACTCAGGTATTATTATTATTATTATTATTATTATTATTATTATTGAGCTTCGCCATATAAATGAAGAGACTAGTTTTCGTCAGATTTATTAAGCTTCCATATAAATGACGAAGCTTCTTGTTTTCATTATTATTATTATTATTATTATTATTATTATTATTATTTGCACTTTCTTCGTCGATCTTGATGATTTTATACATGAAGGTACCCTTGGGTAACTCAAGTCCTTGTGCCAAATGTAAATGACCTTGACCTATTTTTGATGGTGATACACTCATTTTTATTCTAAATAATGCATATCAGAAATTGAAATAGCTCAGAAAACAATTGAGATACAGCTATTTTGTTGTAAATTCTTTGATAAAAAATTTTGCTGAGAATTTTGACCGAATATATTGCCATTTAGCCTAGTGGAAAGTACCAAATTCAAATCTGCTCAATTTTCCTTTGTAACATGTTTTAGAGAAAACCACAAAAGCTTTAAAGCTGTAGCTTTCCAGATATATAGCTGTGGTCCCTCTTATGATATGAAAGGAATATGGTTACACTTAAGCATACAGTTAGCCAGTTATTGAGACAAACGAAAAATTAGACATGCGTTCGACATTTTTGTCTTCAGATCTCTGTCTATCTGTCTATCTATCTATAGCCCGACGCCCTAATCCCGCAAAGGGTGGCCGCAGACAAAAAGCCTCAAAGTCGCTCTGTCACCCACCATTTGACTACCCTCCCCCCAACTCACTCCCCCCTCCCTCATATACCTCTCAATTCCATCACTCCACCTCATCTTCGGTCTACCCCTCCCTCTCCCTCCCTCCACCTCACCTACATACACCTTCTTAGTCAGTCTTTCGTTCTCCATTCTCTCCACATGTCCAAACCACCTCCGTGTATTTCTCCTAATCATCTCAACCACATCCACATCCACCCCACAACGTTCCTTCACTTCTTCATTCGTCAACCTGTCCCTCCATGTCACTCCACATGCTCCTCTCAAGTAACTCATTTCCACAGCTCTCACCCTTGACTTGTTCCCCTCTTGCAAGGTCCATGCCTCGCTTCCGTACGTCAGGGTAGGGATCACAATACTAACATGCAGTGACTTCTTAACTTCCATACTCACCTCCCTATTTCTCATCACTGCTTTCAGTGAACCAACAACCTTCTTTCCCTGCTGTACGCTTCACGCACTTCATCCCCCAAAGTTCCATCCTTACTCATCACACTACCCAAGTACTTGAATGCACTCACATTCTCCATATCCTCACCATCTAACCTCACTGTACATTCTGTGATTTCATTCCTCTCAAACATCATAACTTTACTTTTGTTTACATTAACTTTCAGCTTCCTCCTCCTACATACTGTCCCAAATTCATTCACCAAACCTTGCAACTCCCATTCATCTTCACTCAACAATACTGTATCATCAGCAAACAGCAACACCGGAATCTTCCAAAATCTCACCCTCATTCATTAGAGCCACCTCCACATCCACTGCCCTACCTTGCACCTCCTTTACAACCCCATCCATGTATATATTAAACAGCCATGGAGACATCACAACCCTGTTTCAGTCCCACAATGAGATCAAAGAACTCACTCAGCTCACCATCCATTCGCACCGTAGCCCTAGCTCCTTCGCACATACTCATCACAGTACTCAACAATTTCCCCTCCACTCCATATATTCTTAATACCTTCCACATACGTTGCCTATCTATTCTGTCATAAGCTTTCTCCAAGTCCATGAAGGCAGCATACACTTTCTTTCCCTTCTCTAGATACTTCTCCACTAAACACCTTAGAACAAATATCTGATCTACACACCCTTTTCCCTTCCTAAATCCCCCTTGTTCTTCTCCAACTAGCTCCTCTGTCACATGCTTAACCCTATCAATGAGTATTCTACCATATATTTTTCCAGTCACACTAAGAAGGCAAATACCCCTATGGCTACCACATACTTTTCTCTCCCCTTTTCCTTTGTATAAAGGAACAATTATACCTGATTTCCAGTCCTCTGGAACCCTTCCCTCTTCCCAAGCCAATCTACACAACTTTCTTATCCACTCCACAACAATCTCACCCCCATACCTCAGCATTTCACCACACACTCCATCAATTCCTGGGGCCTTTCCCAACTTGATCTTCTACATTGCTTCCGCTACTTCCGCCCTACTGATCTCTTCCTCCCTCCTCTCATCCCTTCTTCTCCCAGCCATTCCCCAACCACTTATACTCGCACTGTTCTCACTCTCTACATTCAACAAATCCTCAAAGTGCTCCTTCCATCTCCTCAATTTCTCTCTCTTCACCAACAATCTATTATTCCTATCTTTCACTCCCTTACTATTTCCCCTTTCACTCTGCCTTACTTTCTTTACCTCCTTCCAAAACAATTTCTTACTCTCCCTCCATTTCACACTCAGATTCCTCCCAAACTCTTCATCCACTTTCTTCTTACTCTCCTTCACCAGTCCCTTCACCTCCCTTCTCCTGCTCACATATACCTCTCTCTTCTCTCTCTCATCTTCTCCCCTACTTCTACTCGCTAACCATTCACTATATGCCTTCTTCTTTTCTTCCACAGCTCGTTTCACCTCATCATTCCACCATGCTGTCCCTTGCACACCCTTGCATCTCCTCCTCACTCCACAAACCACCTCACACGCTGCACCTATCTCTTCCGTGAATATCTTGCATACGTCTTCCACCCATTCCATCTGCTCTAGCTCATACCTTAACAATCTTTCTTCCACTATGCTCTTATATTCTGCCATTTTCTCACTATCTTGCAAATTCTCCACTCTTCTCACAGGAGCTGTTCCCTCCTGTCTTCCCCTTCGTCTCCTCAATCATTTTCTTTGCAGCTCTACCTTGACCTTCAGATCTCGTGTTGATATTATATATGAAGCTACCTGAGGGTCTCCAGATCATGTTTATAATTATTATACATACCTTATACTTTCATACGACGAAGCTTCCGCATTGTGGCTACACGATTAGAATAGGTAACTAGTTATTATTATTATTATTATTATTATTATTATTATTATTATTCCCCATCTATTTATCTATCTATAGCCAGATACATTAAGGTAAGAGGTGGCCACAAACAAATCGCCTCTATGTCACCCTGTCCCCTGCCATTTCTCTGCCCTCCCCCCAACTTTCACATACCTCTATTCCATTCCTCCATCTCCACCTCGGTTCCCTCCCCCCCTCTACCTCATTCATACACTCTCCTCGTTAGTCTCTCTCTCTTTATTCATATGTCCAAACCACCTTACTGTATCTCTCCTAACGCTTTCTGTCACATCCACATCCACACCACAACGCTCCTTCTTCCTTTGTCAGCCTGTCTCTCCATGTAACTCCACATGCTCCTCTCAGCTAACTCATTTCCACTGCTTTCACTCTTGACTTATGTTCATTCCTATTATTGTCATCATTATTATTGTTGTTACCACAACGATCACCATCTACAGGGGAAACTGAGGTAGGCGCACAAATTAAAAAAATAAAAACGGCATATCATCATCATCATCATCATCATATCTGGTATTATTATTATTACTAGAGAACAAAAATTTTCTTCTAAAAATTATTGTTAAGAAGTAGCAATTTTAAAAGTGCGCAGATGAGAGATGAAAAAAGCATGAAACAAGAGAGCATTCAGGATGGGAGGAGGTTTGGAGACTTATACCCATTGCTACACTCCACATTTTAGCCACAGACTTGTAGCTGGTGGAATGTAGTACAGGTAATGGGTGTAAGTCTCCAAATCTCCTCCCATCCTGAATGCCCTCTTGTTTCTGTACTTTCTTTCACCTCTTGTCTGTGCACTTTTGTCATTCCTACTTCTTAACAATCATTTTAGGAGAAAATTTATGTTTTCTAGTTTATGATCTTTTTGTGGAAATATAATTATGCATAAAGCAAGTATTAGATTTGGACTGTTACGTGCATAACATACTGAAAAACTAAAAAGAGGGAGCCTTCCACTGAGTTCTGTAGTATGGAGAGGCTATCTCCGCAGCGAGCTTGTAACTTTGGCCGCCACATTGAAACACCCGCACTCGTCGCCTCCACCCCTGCATCCACCTTGGTAATGCAATTGGAACCCTGTTCTTAACCAGCTGTTTCTGTTTCGCTGTTGCTTACATAAGCAGAGCAGTGGGCCATGGCACTATATTTTAGCTGCGCAGTGGATCAAGGCACTAAATTTCCGAATTCATCGGCTGATTTCAAAAGGCGCGGGCGTCGGGTGTAATGCATAAACCATCAGCCCCACCGTTTGCCCCTGGCGGCGGGCACACAAAGTAGCTACCCTTGAGAAAGCCTCTCATACTATAGAGCTCAGTGGTGCCTTCCCGTGAAAAGAAGTTTTGGTGCGTTCTTTAACTGCAGGCGAGTTGTAGCTAACGAAGACTGCACAAAATGGCGTACTTACTGGCTACCGTGATGCGGTTTTCAGGCCATAACTCGCGAACCTAGCCTGAATACTTTTCTAAACATCGAAAGAAACATCCACACTTGACAGGCAACATTTTGGTGTACTGTATAATACGCTTTCGTACGCCTTTTTGTTTTGGAGTTAAGACTGAAGAAGAAGAAAGAAGAAAGTCGATATTTTTGCGGTTCGATTTTGCGACTCCTACGAAGGTTAGCAAGACTCTGCGAGTAGTTTTGCACTTGAATAGCGAAGGTCTTTTTGTCCATAAACTTAGAACTAAGCTTTGCGACCGTTTTTCGGCGAATGCTTCTGTACCCTACAGGAGAGGACACCACTCTGAACCTGCGCCATTCCTACTTACGGAGTGCCCATGATTATTACCATCATCATCATCATCACCGTTATTATTCTGGTCATTTTAGTCACCATTTCTGTTATTCTTGTTATCATCATTTTTATTCTGGTCAACAACAACAATATAAGGATTCCTGCAGGAGAGAGGTAGGTAAGAGTCCTAAACCACCACCTCTTCCTCCTCCTCCTCCTCATCATCATCATCATCATCAGTACAGGTAGCAGCAGCAGCAACAACAACACATGGCCTACTCAGGTAGTGCAATGCCTGAAACGTTATTGTACGTTAATGACAGTGACATACTAGTACCATTAAAAAAAAACAAAATATCAATAAAACTTTGATAAGGTCTCTGAAATAAATAATATACGACTTTTTTTCACTACAGTACTTCGCCTTGTCTTCTACCCGTTTCCTCCCCTCTCTTTAAATATCGTGGGAAGAGGAGAATTTTGATTTATCGGGCTCCCTCAGATCTGTAATCCTGGGGCGGGATTCATGAACATATTTACGATCAATTCTGTGTCATAACTTAGATTTTTTTCTGGGAATAACAAGAAACATGATGGAGAGATAGTGCATTCTCTTTTCTTTGTCTTTCCTCCTAAAACAAATATACAAACCAACCATAATTTTTCTCTCGTAACCAGTATTTGTATTTGCAGGAGAAACAAGAGATAGGGAAAGACCCCGCACCCTCCTCTCCTTGTCTACTGTAGGAAATTCAATTAGTTACGGCATGGCATCAATCATAAACATGCTCCAGAATCCCCTACCCTTGGATATAACCTTGACTTTGCTGGTCCTCACACCCTTATTAATAATCCATTCACAGAGACTGTTATTATATTTTCAAAACTTACTCGTACAGACTATTTTATTCAGCTTCGAAGCGATGTCCAGCAGTGAAAGGAATCGTGAATGCTACAGTATATCTAACCATCTCCATTTTTTAAAATAACACCCACAAGCTGAGTAAAATTGCCCGTTGTCAAGAATAAAAAACACGAGAGGCCCCTCCAAGGGGGGAATCACACCAACTGTGAACCGATACATATCTAGTGCGGCTTGGAATATGACCTTGACCTTGACCTACTTTCACCAATTTCGAACTCGTTGGAGATTTTCATCCCCAAAACACACCTGTAAAATTTTGTGATGATATCTTGAGCGGTTGCGAAGTTCGTGATAAGACACAAAGACCTTGGCATACTTTCGCCAATTTCGAACTCGTAGATTTTCATCCCTACTACACACCTGTAAAATTTTGATTATATCTTGAGCAGTTGCGAAGTTATAGTGCTAACAGACACACAGACAAACAGACAGACAGACAAACTGAAAACAATACTCGTGGACACAACTGTAAAATTTTGTGATGATATCTTGAGCGGTTGCGAAGTTATCATGCTAACAGACACACAGACAGACAGATAGACAGACTGAACACAATACTCGTAGGAGATCCTCATCCCTACTACACACCTGTTAAAATTTGGTGATGATGTTTTGAGCGGATTCGAAGTTATTGTGGTAACAGACACACCGACCTTGACCTACTTTCACCAATTTCGAACTCGTGGTCGATTTTATTCCCTACTACACACTGTAAAATTTTGTGATGATATCCGGAGCGATTGCGAAGTTATCGTGCTAACGGACAAAAACACAGATAGACAAATTGAAAACAATACTAGCTTTGCTATCACGGCTGGTAAAAATACGTTAACTGGCAAAGGTGTACGCTAGACACCGCATTCTGGGGATCTGGAACAATTTAAGGTATTAGATGTGGTAAGCCTGTATGTCACGGTACAGATAGTCCAGAAGCGTTAGCTCAGATTCAAAGGGAACCTGGAAAAAAATATTCGAGAAAACTTATTTTTATCAGGAAAGCTACTAGGAAGCATGCTAAGTGGAAATCCGCAAACATTCTAAACATTCCTCATGAGGTAGTCGCGTGGGACGAAAATCCAAGATGGCCGCCATCGGCATGGGACGCTTAAATAACTTTGGAACCAAAGATCACAAATGGTCACGTAATACCTCTTTTTTAAGGGTTTTGGGGTATAAAAAAACAATTTTTACCATTATTTCAATTATTTATTGACATATGTTCAAGATATGAGCAAGGTAATGTACTATTTTAAACAAAACGGTAAATTCAACTCATTTAAAATCAACAACCACCACTAACATTTGCCAGCAACAGTTAATGAACTACTTATATATCTATATATATCTATATCTATATATATCTATATCTATCTATATCTATCTATATATATATATATATATATATATATATATCTATATATATATATATATATATATATATATATATATATATATATATATATATATTTAAGGATCATAACTAGTTATGGTCACAGTTACAACATGGGGACTTAGTATCTTCTTCATTAAGTGGGCAAGATAGCACAAGACTGGCCAATACACGAGGAACACATAGATGTACAGCAGAGTCCTGGTTTCCAACAAATACATCTCTTGCCACACGTTTGTTTACACCCACAAGACGATGAGAAGAACATTCTCTCTCGCTACTGGTCTGTCAGTCAAAATGGGATTGAGCATTTCGCCTTGATGCTCCCAACCCTAGTCAGTAGGATTTAGATCCTCAACACTTGCCCAACCACTCCTGAACTGCGAAGTAAGCTCAATATGAGTGATACGTATAGTGCAGCTGAGGATGTGGGAGTTAGGCTCTGAAGTTGGAAGTTGCTGGATGCTTTGCTCATCCTCTGCATATACTGCAAAAAGCTCAGCTTATCAAGTGTTGCACATGTCGGATTGGCATTATATAAAATCATTAAGAATATATCCCCCCACTCTGGCTACTTCTTCATGGTTGGCATCACTTTTCTTTACCACATCCAACGACCTCCAATCCTCGCTTTCCAAGACTGTCATGGCCTTTTTGCCAATGCCATATATGGCAGAAACTTTGTCACATCCGGTGATAGCGTGTGCTATCAATATGTGTTGTTCGGTGTGTGGATGCAATGCTTGCTGGATGCTGTGCATGCTATAAACGAAGTCTCTTGCATACTGCATGAAGCTATTGTCTTGTTACTCGCAGCCAACCTCTTGCCGAGACAACACCTCCACCGCTGTTCCCGACGGGACCAGTTCTCCACAGCAGCCGCACCAACCGAGGGTCGGGCCTGTCCTTCCAGCTGAGGAAGTGCCCTGGTCTGTTCACCAGGAGGTCGGGGCTCCTCCGCCCTTTACTACCCGGCCGACGAAACTCCCTCCGCCACCACCAGGACGGGGGTTGTGCCCTCGTGACGAACGGGAACGGGCCTCCCCTCCATGGTTCCATCTGCTGCTGCTGGAGAGCTGGGCGAATTTCCATCGCCCTTTCCATCAGGGACTGGGGGCTGAGGGCAGTGTCGGGGCGGCTTTCCATCTCAGCACTTTGTCGGCGCCCCCTCCATCGGCGCCACGCAGTCCACCGTGCTCTCGCCGTCCCGCCCTGCCCTCCTCGACCATCATGTGCCAGTTTGCCGAAACCACCGCGCCTTCCCCTGCCCTTGTTCCCCTCCTCGTCAGCCTTCGTGCCGGCCCAGCTACGCTCATTGGAGAGCCATCATCTGCTGCTTCCCTGACGGGCTCTTTGTTTGCCCGTACCCCACCAAGTGTGGGACAAATATTACACAACACAACAACATGTTGTGGCCCTATCAACCAACATGACAAGCAGATCTGTGTCCTTTGCCACAAGTACAACAGGTCGTGCTGTATTCCCAGCAAATGCCAACGTCGTGCTGCTTATTATAAGTAGTCAAGATCAGCCTGACTTTGACAGCAAGCAACGCCTTCAGATGTAAGTCGGTCCTTCAGCCTACTGATAACCGTGACTTGTTACGATTTGCTAAAATGGAGCGTTGATTGCCCGTAACTGACGAGCTGAAATCAAACGCTGTGTCTGCAAAGACATTTGGATCAGTGCTCTTGTGCCTTATCTTTCAAGCGCTTGGTAGTGTAGCATTCACCATCATCAGAGTACTTTCTTATCAATGACTCCATAGTTCTGTAATGGAGACCTGATGTTCATTATTCTTATCTATGTGCTCACAGAGTTTCAGGAACGCATGTCGTTTTCTGGTGTCAACTGACCCTGAAGGCCTCCCCCTTGGTGTCCTCTGAAGCCGCCCTTTGCCCATCATGAACTCGAATTTGACAATCATGGTGGTACTTGGCCTCAGCTGCCACAAGATCACCAACATTTTGAATGCGTGTATATACAGTCTCCACAATTATCAGCTCGTTCCATCGCCTTGGCTGCAATAGATGAAAATAGTTCAGTTGCTGCTGCTTCAAGAGTCGCTTCACGTTCGTTATTTGGTTGTTTGGCGGTGTAGCTATAGTCCACATATTTACCACAGTACAGACAGTGGTGTTTTATATCAAAGATTGTGGCCTGTGAGCGGCAAGCGATTTCCTTAATCACTTGTCTCTCCTATTCTTCTGATTCCTTTTTTCGTTTTTTTTTTTTTTTTTTTTTTATGTAGGATGGCATGATGTAGGCTAATGTTCTTTGCACCATTTATGAGCCGAAATTGGCAACACTTTAGATAACAGCTTTTCATCAAGTCCATCCCTCAGATCAGCACTAATGTTCAAAACGCTAAGTAGGCCTCATTCTGTGACAGTACTTCGGCCAGAGTTGATTGGCTTATCGTAAAAACCACAAATATCACACTGTTCTTGTGCTGCCATCTCGTTCCATTCACACTGCCTTCTATCCATCTATGTACTTCTGCATCTACACTTCAGTCTGTATCCAACCTTAAAAATAAAATCATTGATGAAGTATACTCTAGTTTTAAAAATCATAGCAAAATTATCAATACAGATTTCCGATTTTTTGCGTTTGTCGCACGTTCTCTATGTACATAAGTGACACAGAATCCTTAGAATAATAGCAGAAATGGATTTATCACTCCTTAAAACCCATAAGAGGCGGTGTTACATGACCAAGCGTAAATTTTAGTCACTAAGCTATATATGCGCCCCATGCCGATCTTGGCCATCTTGAATTTTTCGTCCCACACGGTTAGCTTACTTGGAATGTTTAGAATGCTTGTTGATTTTGACTTAGGAGGCTTTTATGTATCTTTCCTAAAAAAAATCAGCTTTCTTGATTTTTTTTTTTCCAGGTGTGTCCTTAAAGTTCCTGGGCAACAGAATGCATCAACACCGATGTGGAGATGTATATCACGCTTTATCGTCGTCATGACCTTCATAGATTATTGTATAAATATAAGGACTTGTGTACACCTTGACCATGTAAAGTTTAACCTTCAGACTTCGGGAGGTGTCCTAGTGGCGAAAAAATCGTCTAGCGCTTAAAGTTCCTGGGCAACAGAATGCATCAACACTGATGTGGAGATGTATATCACGCTTTATCGTCGTCATGACCTTCATAGATTATTGTATAAATATAAGGACTTGTGTACACCTTGACCATGTAAAGTTTAACCTTCAGACTTCGGGAGGTGTCCTAGTGGCGAAAAAATCGTCTAGCGCTTGACAGAGTAAACTAGATGTAATCCCCCCCCCCTTGAAAAAAATAATAATAATAATAATAATAATGCGGCCTTGTATCTACCCTCAGGTGGCCCGCTAATCCTGAGCAACAGATTCAGCACCAAGTACTTCGTGGTTGGCATCACCAGCCTGGGGCCCACCGTTTGTGGATCATCTAACACTCAGGGTCTCTACACCAACGTTAACTTCTACGTCAACTGGTTATACGCCACCATGAGACCTTAGACCTACTATGCCTTCATTTTCAGATTACATCTGTCTTTAGACTAACTTTATATCCTTTGTTTAGTGTTAGCTGTTTTCATTGTAGAGATAAGCTTATGTACAGTATTTAGTCATTAACTTGCATGGAGACATGCCCAGCACGAAGATGATGCCAAAAGTAGAAATGCCTGTGAGAAGATATTGCCTCATGAGTGTAATACCGAACTGGCAGAGAAAAAGATACATAATAAATATAGCATAAGCTAATCTACATAAATGCAGATGATAATGTGAAGGCTAACTCAAAGACTGAAATGACGGAAAGGAAATGAGAGATAAACTCACTACCCTGCGGTGAAGGGAGCAAGTCAAGGGTGCCGGGTTGACAGATGGAAAGGGAGCTGATGTTGTAATAGATGGGGCTGACCCATTGCACTCATGATGTGTGGTGGTGGAACCTATAGTGGCTGGTGTCAGCTAACCAGTACCAGTGCCCTTATAGTGTGCTGGACAGTTACCTCTTAACCTTAAGTCTTCGGAACGTCCACTAAATGCAGTGTACAGAAAATGCTGTCAGAATAAACTACCGGTAGCATACTAGTCCAGACTTTTTATATAGAATGCAGATAATCTTCAAAGGGGTAGATGTGACAATGGTGAGAGTTAGATAATCCAGGCAGAGTAGAAGGGATTGATGTTTAGACAGAAATGGAGAGATGTCACAACACTCAGTGGTGCATAATAATATGAGGTATAATTGAGATTACACCAGTACGGTATGTGTACTGAAGACGTTTTACCTTAAGATATTACTTTTTTAATAAGCTCTCTCATACTCACCTGCGATATTGAGTAATGATAACTCCTCAGGTAGGTAGGCAGCCAGACGCCTCCCGACAGTGTGGTGACGTGAACATTACCTCACATCTTGCTAATGTGTAAGCAGAGTTTGAGTAGGTCACCCCTTGAATCACAAGACGCATTTTCTATTTTAATCAGGCTACCACCAAACGATTTTATACCAGTCAAGAAGAACCACCAGTACTGAAGGGGTCAGTGGAGGCTAATTCTACCTCTTCCAAGTAGGCACACTTACCCTAAACTAAATAAACTCTTCTGGTGTGAGCAAGAATAAAATATAAAAGACGTCCCTGGGTTGAAGGGGTCAAGTCACACATGGTTTGTATAGTATAGTGAACATGATTAAAATGTTAACGTTATATTGTATAACTGTACTACAATGTCCAGCAAAACTTCACTCAAGAAGACATAAAAAAGACCAGTATTTTGAATGAAAGGCCTATCTGTGTATGAATGTTTTTTTTTTTTTTTTTTTTTTTTTTTTTTACCATTTCATATATTCTGTAATGTGTGCTGCACATTCGATCAAAAAGCATAGGTATACATTTTGCGCGAAAAAGTTCGAGACCACAGAGACAGACACAGCAAAATGCCCAGTGATTTTACTCTGTACATTGGTAAACCTTCTTTAATGAGGATCCCATTATATTGCTTGGTTATGACATTTCCTCGTCAGTATGGACACTCAGATGATGGTAAATAATCTTGGGACATCATGAGCTATATCAGAGTGTTGGTAGACGACATTCTATGTAGAGATTTTTTTTTTTTTTAATAACAGAACACAGGAGGGAAAAACAAATGAACAAAAAGAAATCCATACACCAGATTACTGGCGTCCTCCATTCATAAAATATCTGTAACAGTTGGACTTAACAGCTGTTGGTTGAAGTTTGGGGGGAAACAACTCCGGGGAAGCGAGATGCAGCTCGGGGAATAAAAGAATTCTGATAGGCAGATGCCCGTGTATCATGAGGGAAGGCATGGAGAGGTGGCACAATGGACGCAACTTCGTCCAAGCATTTGCCATAAAAGTATCTGTAAAATAATGCAAGGGAGGCAACATTCCTTCTTACTTGTAGGAGAGGTAGTTTATTTATAGTAGCAGGGTTATTAATAATTCCAACAGCTTTGTTCTAAATTTTGTCCGGTTGTTTTAGTGCAACCTCTCCATATCCATTCCACAAGGGTGAGCAATACTCAAGCTGAGAGCGCACGTGGCTTATAAACTATAGCTAATTGCTCGTCAGTGAAGGTACGGACTCGGTGCAATCATCCAAGTTTCTTTGAGGCGGTTTTAGCAAGTGATCTGACATGAAAGGTCCAGCTGAGGGCATTGTTAAGTGAGACACTCAGAA
This sequence comes from Coenobita brevimanus, assembly GCF_032717465.1. NCBI lineage: Eukaryota > Metazoa > Arthropoda > Malacostraca > Decapoda > Coenobitidae > Coenobita > Coenobita brevimanus. The sequence goes on along the minus strand of NC_137050.1, from coordinate 10,115,690 downwards.
TTTCTGTACTTTTAGAGATGGGAATATTAGTAACATTGAAGGTAATATACGAATCTGACAATATCTGCCTACTAGTAAATTGTATATATTTGATTTTGCCATAGTCGCGGCGCATGGCTCTGAGGTTGTCATTATCGTACCCTGGCAACCCACCATTCAAAAGAGGGTCCGATTTCGTATCATACACGAATCATAATATTATGCACGAATACAGTATACTATACACCAATATTACTATACACGAACATATTATACAAGAATCACATGCATCTCAAATTATACACGAAATCAGACACACTTTTGAATGGTAGGTTGCCAGGGCACGATAATAACAACCTCAGCGTTGCACGCCGCGACTATAGCATTAGATGAGACAAGGTTATTTTGTTCCCATTCATTGATCTTAGATAAGTCTTGATTTATGGAGATGGCTGTACTGAGTTGAGAGAGAGATTTAATTTTGTAAATGGCTGTTTAAGTGTGAATGAACTGTGAAGTGTTGAATCATCTGCATATGACTGGATGGGACTGGGGGTAACAGATATCATGAATATGAACTAGGAATAGGGTTGACGCCAGAACTGATCCCTGTGGCATGCCGGTGTTAACTGAGTGGAAATCAAATTGGAATATACGTCATCTGCTTTTACTCTTATTTTTCTGTCACTGAGATATGAGGAAAGCAAAGCAAAAGATGTTAGTCCATAGCAAGGGAGTTAGGAGAGCAGGGAACTGTGCCACACTCTGTCGAAAGCTTTAGAAATATCAAGGGCTACTGCGCGAGTTTCTCCATGTTGGTCAATTGATTGGTGGATGGTGTGAGTCAGGAGACTGAGTATGTCAAAGGTGGATCTTTCGTGGTGAAAACCATATTATCTATCACTAATTAAGTTGTTGGATTCAAGGTGTTCAGCTATGTGCCTATTAATTACAATTTAAAATACTTTACCAAGAGAAGATGTGATAGCTATTGGTCTGTAATCTGAGGGGTCAGAGGAATTTCCATTCTTTGGAACTGGATGGATATTGGTTTCTTTCCATGAATTAGGGATTGAAGAAGTACTTATGCAGTCTGAATAATTTAGCTAGAACAGAGGCAAATTTGGGGGAACACTTTTTCAAAACAATTGGAGGAATTCCATCTGGACTTGGAGCTTTGTTGGTTGGGAAATTGTCTAGGATGGATTTTATGTATCTAGTCTGAAGTTTAAGTGGAACAATTTCGGGAGAGTCAAGTTCTAGCACTGGGACATTCTGGCTGACTTCTACGGTAGAATTTCTGGCAAATGTACTGGCAAAGATATTCGCTTTTTTTTTTTTTTTTTTTTTTAATGGCCATCACCCACTATTTTGGGTATTAGGCCAAACAATCTATTATACACAAAATTTTAAAGAAGTCCAAAATCATTGAAAACAGTCACTCTAAGACACAAAGGCGAACGAGGCAGGAAGAAGGGCACAGGATGTAAGTTAAACCGAGCTGGTGGCCGAGGCGGAGTCGGACGTAGAGATAGACTGCACCCCCTGGAGGATATGGTTGAGGATTTTCACCTCGTCAGGGTCCTTGATGGTCTGGAGGGATCCCCGGCGCAGTTCGGTGAAGGAGAGCATAGCCCGCCGGAAATCCCCCTTGGAAAAGTCTTTCTCATCTGGAGTCACAGGGGCAGAGTCCTCGTACTCGTGAAGATGGCGATACACGGAGTCCATTTCCGACTCATCAAGGGCGGCAAAGTCTGCCCAGGTGAGGTGATGAACTGGACCAGAAGGCTCCCGATCCACTGGAGCCAGCCCCGTAGGTGGAGCAGACTCCACCTCGTCGTGTACCACGGTAGGAGCAGGGGAGACAAGGGCATCAGAAACAGCAGCCTTAGGTGGGGAAGGCAGCGCCGCATCCCCAACCTCCATAGGTACCACGGGTAGTGGCGGCGGGGCAGACTGGCGAGAGACTGAACGTCCGGCCAGCTGGAGCCTTGTAGGTGGAGTTGAGGGCTGCAGCTGCAGCACCCTCGGGACCAAGCTGGTGGAGGTCACAGGATGCCCCGAAGGACGACGAGGGGCCCTCCTCCAAGGCCTCTTCCGCACCACAGGCGGGGAGGAGAAAGACTCTGGGATGAGTATGGCAGGAAGCCCATTTGCCTGGAAGATGGCGGGCAGGCGCTGGGCGAGAACTGCCATATCACCCCCCGAGAAAGCCTTAGCAACCTCCACGCACATGGTGACTAGGGTGGAAGCAGAAGAGGCAGAGGCAGAAGCAGAATCAGCAGAGGGAGACCGAGGCTGACGACGGCGCCGACGACGGGGGAGGGCGTGGTGAGAGCCCCGCACCTCCTGGCCAGCAGGGCCGGTGACGGAGGCAGCCGCAGGACCCTTATCTCTCGCCACCACGACGAACTCTACAACCTCACCAGCCTCAACCGAAGGCACAGGGTGGGAAGGGTTGGGGGCCACTATGGACGAACGATGTATAAAAATGTCGTCCCCCACGTCCCGGCGAGTCAAGAAGCCAAACCCCTTCCGTACGTGGAACCAACGCACCTGGCCCACAACTTTAGCAGCCATATTTCCGGTTCAGCACAGCAGTGTCAGGAGTACACGTCCATCTTCTCCCAACAGTAACCCCTAACCAAATAACCTCACTTTTCAGCTGCTGTCTTTATATTCGTCGCTGTTCCTCGTCGACTCGAACCCTTACTCTTCAGCTTCTGCCGTTATACTGCCATATTCGCTTTCCCACGCGGGTCATATGTAACGTTGCCATCTGAAGATGGGGGAATGGATGATGGCTTGTTCAAGTTATTATTGAAAAAACTGAAAGTTGACCAGAATATTCTATTGTCATTAGGGTAAATTAGTTTTGATGCTTGATTTTGAAGAAAGTTTGATTTTGCGAGTTTTTTTTTTTTTCAGCTTTTGCATGGTTTCTAGCAATTTTAAATTGACAGTGATTCAGATTTTTTTTTTTTTTAAGTAAAAGTTATATGCTAATGACTTTTGGGTCGTTACACAGTTGTTATCAAACCATTTTGGAGAGTTAGAGCTTTTAGAGAGCTGTTGACTTGGTATGTATAAATCCATACCAGCTAGTTTTAAGTCGTTGCCAACTTGCCTAATGTAAGTCATAACTTCCCAAGAGGTATTAATTTTTTAAAGCATCTAGCCTTAATTCTCGTGATTGCCTATACCTCAAACATCTCCCAAAGTAGCTAAAACATAATGCTAACACGCATAAAATGGTAGAAAAAAAAAAATCTCCATATTCTTTCTTTTTCTTCATTTTTAGACTCCTCAGGCTCGAAAGTGGTTAAGCCGATCACCCTGGTTTTTTCACAGGGGTTGCATTTTGCACTGGACTGGAGGGCTGGATTCACGGCAGTTATTGCCTGGAAAAGGACAAAGCTAAGAGAATGGGAAGAGGTCAACTTTTACAATTTTTATCCGATTTAGACAAAACTTGGTAATACCAGACGATTTTTATCAACTTAAGGGAGATGGCTTGAAGTGGAGGGGTTAGTGATGAATATATTTAAACTCTCTACCAAAGTTGAATAAAATAGTCAGGAAATTGCAAGAGAAAAAGCAAAAATGCGTCATCGGAGTGAAGTAGTGAACTGTTTTTCGCCTACCGATATATGACTGGAGCGAGGTCTTTTGGGGGAATCTCGCCCATTCGCTTACTTGGCGGAGTTGTGATATACACAACTCCGTGTCTCAACCAGTCAAACTTTGCTTTAAACTCATTTAAGTTTTTGGACTGGACAATCCGTCTGTCCAGGCTATTCCACAGGTCAAGGCATCTATATGGAAAACTGCATTCCTCGATACCCTTAAAGCAACTTTGTCTTTTTCAATTTCTTTCATGTCCTCTTGTTGCTCTCCCATCCCATACAAACAGGTCTCTGTCAATTTTGTCTACTTCCATCATGGCCACGTACACAGCTACTGTCACCCCTCTCTCTTCTTTCTTCTTAGGAGGGCAGACCCAGCTTTTCTTGTCTTTCCATGTACGATAGATCTGCCAGGCTGGGGACCTTGCTGCTCTTTGTAATCTCTCGATCTTGGTTATACTGTACCGTATCTTTCTTTTTATGTGGGGACCACACCACTGCCGCGTATTCTAACCTGGGGCGGATCAGAGCCACTATCAGTTTTTTCATCTCTTCATGCATGTATTGGAATGTCACTCTTATGTCTGTCAAGAGCTTATATGTCTCTCTGACAATTCAGTTAACGTGTTTTCGGGTGACAAATTACCCTGGACCAATACTCCGATGTCCTTCTCTTCTCTCGCTTTTGTGATTGGTTCCTTTCCCATCGAGTAATACAGTGATGGACCCTTAGTACTTGTACCCATTTCCAGTATTTTGCATATATATATTTTTTTTTCACTGAATTTCATTCCCCACAGCCGGCTCCAATCGTAGACCTAAATCCTGTTCAGACTTTTACAATCCTCTTCATCTTCTACGCTTCTCATGATCTTTGCATCGTCTGCAGTCAGACTTGCATAACTGTCCATTCCATCCATCATATTGTTTATGTAAATCAAGAATATTATGGGCGCCAGTACCGAGCCCTGTGGGACTCCACTTGTTACTTCCCTCCATCCTATCCTTACTGTCCTCATCTGTCTGTCTCTAATGAAGTCTTCCATCCACTCCAAGAGGTTCCTCTTCAGTCCTTCTACGTGCTCCATTTTCCACATTAGTCGCTTATGGGTTACCTTGTCAAAGACAATCCACCCAACTATCTCATATGGCACGTCAATCGCCCTGGAGAAGTTCACCAAATTAGAGACACACGACCTTCCATTTCTGCATCCAAACTGACTTTGCCAAAATGTCTATAGCCTCCAGATGTTTTATCCATCTATCTTTCAAGATGCTCTAGCACAATTTTGCGACCATGCTGATCAGGGACATCGCGACGCAACTCTTGTCAGGTAAGAAAATCATATTTTCGTGTCTCCAGTATAATTTTTGGGCCTACTTCTTTTCATTTTTTTTTTTTTTTTTGTACTGATATATCTGTAGAATGAGGTAAGCCCAAGAATATTACTATTTATTTGTGGTGAAATGTGCATAAAGTGGTAAACAATACACATCACTCCTCGCCCGCGGCATGATACTGCCACCGGTGGATGTGAAGTGCATATCTAAAAAATATGTGAAAATGATTATTTAACGTGTGCACACAGTAGAGCTGTGGGCCTCCTCAGAATGGGACTTGCCTCCACCTTGTCTCCCCCATCTCTTACTTGAGGATTGGCTATGCTACTGTCTCCAACACTTGTTGGCCAAGTAAAAACAGTACAGTATTCTTAAATCGCGTCTGGGCACAGTTCACATTTCTGTTATTTTAGGGGAAGGTACCATACCATTACAAGTGAGTGTGTGTGTGTGTGTATGTGTGTGCGCGTCACAAGGACACACACTTGTGAGAGCAGGGTGGTTTCAGATTGTTAGGGCCGCGGTCCTACCCAGTCCGGGAGAGCAAAGGCAGGGTCTCTTAGGTGCACAGCTAAACTTCCTGGACCGCCGGCTACTGATATGGCCGTGGACCCAGCAAAATAGTGGGGGAGTCCAGGAAGTATCTACCACTTCACCAGGGAGCAAGTTATTAAGAAGACACAAGAAAAGATTTAGGAAGGATGTTATTACGATATGGTTTACTGAACGATGGCTGGATGGTGGTTGATTTCAGCAAGGTCTAATCTTTAGACCTCGGCTTTCTGGTCAGGATCCATTAGTCCGCGATCGTCGAGCCTAGGCGTCACGAAGTGACAGCTGGGGCTAGAAAGCAAGCACATGCATGCCTTTTAGTCCCAGCTGTCAGGCAGGGCGTCACCAAGTGATGACGTCTTTTTATGTCTGCGTGCAGCCGTGCACGCATGAAGGTGTGTATGGCAAGATTCACCACCTTTTTTTGTTGTTGTATAAGTACTCTGTACACCTTTTACACACTCAAATTCAAATTCAGTTTGTAATTGAATACTTTAAAATGACTACTCGTTTTACTAATTATTTGATGATAAGTTTTAAAAAATTATGGACGTTATTCAAATACAATGTTCAGAATGTTTCTAATTTTTGATAAATATTTATATTCATAACGCTTGTTAACTTGGTAGAAGTAACGAGGTTCCTGATTGGTTGTTATCCTTTACTGTATAAAACCTCTTAGATGATTGGACTTTAGATAATAGATTGTAAACATACGAACCCGCAACATTGGACTTCGGTTCTCAGGGGAATTGACTTTTTTTCAGCAAATTCTCTAAAGGTTTATGTTGTGAGTAGCTAATATGAGGGAGACTGAACTTCCGCATTCTCACTTAAACGGACTGAGATTTCAGCACAAGTTTTTGCATCGGAAAAGTAGCAGGCTAATGAAACAGTAGCTACGGTGGACGTGAAGGATTTTACTTCCACTTCAAGATAGTTGTATGGTTAATGTTTAGCATAAGCCCCAACACGGTTTAAGCATTGAAACTGATTATCCAGCACTTTTTTATGAAATTCATTCAATTTTGATCTGTACCACAAGGTACCGTTAAGTGGAAGTCTACAAAAAAAATTGGTAAATATCGGTTTCCTGCCCATATTGCTTTTTCCCACGAAACTTGGGCTATTCTGATGGATTTTGATGTGATTCATTCGATTTTGAGCATCATTTCCGTCGGAAATGTTGATGAACTTGAGGAGATGAGTGTGTAGAACATAATAAAATTCACGGGAATGATTATGAGCTGAAAACCGATATTATCCAAAAAATTAATTCTGTTCTTCTGTTAGCACTGAGAAGCCTAATAATTTGAGAAGAGGCACTTATATGAGCCTTGTGTTGAGCCTCTTTAGTATCACTGAAGGTAAGCAAATGGATACAGGTCTTCTAAATTTGCCACTAAAATATGTCTTCACAGGTTGATTATTCAGTTCTTAGTGCTTCTTTCAAGTTCTGACACATATTTACATGATTTGCCTTTTGACCTGTTTGAAGACAGAAGACAAATTTTTGCTGACTTGGTGCATGCCAAGATATTTTGTCAAAATCTGTTGGATTGAACTCCAAGAAACGCCTGTGGCCTCCACTAGTTCGTTGATAGTGCGATAACGATCTTCCAAGATTGCCTGTCGAATTTACTCAATGTTTTCATCTGTTTGAGAGGTTGAAGGACAGACAGGATGTGGAGTCTTTGACGGACATGTTGCCCCTTTTAAAATGTGCATATCATTTGTAGACTTATGTTTTTTCATAGCCTGCTCCATGAAAGTTTGCTCAGGCATTGTCACTGCCTCAGCCACAATCCCCCCACCCCCACTTCCCCCAGAAATGCTCACTCTTTGCTCATTCAAATCTACCATAGTAGTTTGAGGATGAAAATTGCAGAAGTCTCATGCGTGAACAAAGAAAAACTTCCAGAAATACTGACTTGACCCTCTCAGTGCCACGTGGCAGAATGATTCACCAGACTGATCCAAGTGGTACCTACTAGCATACAGGGGAACTGTTTTTGTTTCCCACTCTACGGTACTGATTTATTCCAGGAATTTTGGGGTCCCCCTTGTGTGCCTCACACGTACATAGGCTCATCGCATCAGTTGATGACATCATCACATGAGTGAGCTGTTTTCATTGACTGGTATGTTTTAGTTGTCAGAGCTTGTTTTTTCATTGGTCCACACCATCACAGGTAGAAGGTGAGTTTCTCCTATGTTGACCACTTAAACCATCACTTCAACATAGTGCGGCAAAGGCAAATCATGGACTACTTTCGACAGCATCAAGAACAACAACAAAGGCTACTATCTATTAGGCTAACCTAACCATGCCTAGGTGTGTTCCTGATACCATAACATTTTGTATGTATTTAGTAGGTTTTAAATTGTCATAAAAGGGAATATTGGGGTTAGGTCTTAGGTGCCATGGACCAATTAGGATGTATCCCATAGGTTCTGGGTCTTTGTTATCACGAGTTTTCGTTATCGCACATTTTATGCAGTACCAATTATGCATGATAACCGAGGGATGACTGTAAACTACAACTCGGTTGTGTTGTGACTTGCATATTTACAGTGCATAATATGTACTGTAAATATTCAAGTCACATGTTAGTCAGTGAATGAGCATGTAACCAAATACCATATTATGGTATTTGTTTGCATGCTTATTCACTGACTGAGTAACATGTTGAGATGGATGGCAGCAGCTAAACTGTCCTGGTGTAGGTTTAATGTATTTGATATAGCAGAATCTAGTGTACGGTATAATGAGTTTGCTCTCTTTCAAATGTTCTTTCAGCTGAAGCACCATGTCTCCTCATCAGAAAATTGCCAAGAACCCAAAGTCAGAATGGACAAGATATTTTTATAGTAGTGCTATGCGAGAGATCAGCCAGTTGGAAGAAGAAATGAAAGAAGTTGAAAAGAATATGAAGTTTCTGAGAGGAGAAGCATTACTTCACCAAGTCCATTTATCATCTAATGATGCAGATGTCAGGTAAGGTGTATTTTACACACCATTCTTATTTAACTAATAATCTTGAGTTGTCATCCACTTTCTGGTACTGTGTCTGCATTTACTGGCATGCAGCTAGCCTCAGCTACAGTTCACTGACAGATAGTTTGGCTAGTGAACAGTTCAAGAGATAGAGATAATACAATATTCACCATTTCCCCAAAGAGGTTGTGCAGTTTGCTGTCCTACTATACCTCATACCAATTAATCTGGCCAGGCATGTATGGCAACACTGCTCCTGCTGAGATTCTGATTGGCTGGAGGTGTTTGTTCGATTTCGTTGTTGCTTAAACTGATACCCTCTATTATCAGGTGTGATACTGAGTTTGTCGACAATACAATCGTCAAAAGCAATAAGAAATCCGTTAGATACTTAACAACAATGAAGTTTTCTTAGGAAGATAAAGATATTGAGTTAACTAAGTATTATGACAGTCCAAGTCAAGGTCAGCACTCGAACAATTCCTTTAAATCTCCGACACTCCTTAATATAACAGAAAATTAAGGAAACCTGCATAATCTAAGCGTTGGTATAACACATTTAAATTTTAAGATCAGTCCGTACTGTGATAATAGAGGATATATAATGAAATAGTTTTCCTTTAGCCTACTTTGATTTCTCGCGATTTTTTCAAACCTCCCTCCCCACAGAACTCGACTTTTCATTAAAATTTTTAATTATTCAGAGTTGTGGCACGATTTAACGGTTTGGACTGATCTTAAAATTTAAATGTGTTATACCAACGCTTAGATTATGCAGGTTTCCTTAATTTTCTGTTATATTAAGGAGTGTCGGAGATTTAAAGGAATTGTTCGAATGCTGACCTTGACTTGGACTGTTATAATACTTTGTTGACTCAAGATCTCTATCTTCCTACGAAAATTTCATTGTTGATAAGTATATAATGGATTTCTTATTGCTCTTGACGATTGTATTGTCGACAAACTCAGTATCACATCTGATAATAAAGAGAGTATCAGTTTAAGCAACAACAAAATCGAACAAACACCTCCAGCCAATCAGAATCTCGGCAGGAGCAGTGTTGCCATACATGTCTGGCCAGATTAATTGGTATGAGGCCATGCCACGTTGAGTACGCCGCTTCCCGTCCGATCAGCGAAGTTAAGCAACGTTGGGTCTGGTTAGTACTTGGATGGGTGACCGCCAGGGAACACCAGATGCTGTTGGCATCCCTACGTGTCAAGTGGGGTTGGTGGAGGATTAGTGTCCCTCCCTGTAAAACAATTAACTCTAAGCCCTTGACCACCCCGTTTGGGATACATGGCGTCTGGCAATGGATGGATGGATGGAGGTATAATCGTGTTAAATGTACTGTACTTTACCTGTAGTGCGAGATAATTTTGTCCAGTCGTGAACCATACACATAGGTACTCCAAGTTTATTATGAAACTCTAGTGTCACCTGTACTCATTGATATGAGTTCCCATCATCATCATCATCATCATCACCATTATCATAATGTTAATTCTATTGCCCACTAATTTATGGTGTGGGTGGGGTCCAGTTTTTGAAAATAGAAAACTCAGTCTAAAAGCAGATGAACTGTCAGTACAGTACCCAGAGAAATAGATCATATGGTGCACAAGTTTGACCAGTAACTCATCATGCCACGTGATGCAGCACTTTCCATACTCTTTTCATGTTTACCTTGTCATGTACTTTTTCCAGATCCATAAATGCCATAAATATATACCTTAAAATCCTTTTCAGAAGTTTTCTTGATCTTTCCCATTGCAGGTATTTTATCCATGTACTCCCTACTGCTTCTAAAGCAACCCTGTTTAGCACTCACCAGATATTCTGTAATTTTTACCTTCTTTGGTACCGTATAGTTTTTCCATATAGCTTTCCTGTAATACTGAACAGACTTAGTACCATGATAATTTTTGCACTCACTGTTATCACCTTTATGTTTGTGCAAGGGGATAATCACACCTTTTTTCCACTCTTTGGTTAAGTTCCACTCATCCAAACTTCCTTATATATTTTCAACAAACACTTCATTCCAGTCCCCACTACACTTCATCATGTCTGCATACACTTCACCACCACCTGATGCCTTCTGCCAGTGTCACATTGTCTGGCCTTGCATTCATTTTTGTGTACGACTCTGTGTTCAGCAAAAATATGAAGACACACATCAATGCCTGATAATGTAGATACTGATTAGTATTTCAGAATTATTTCCTAGAGCAGAGAACTGTATTACATTACTGTATTATTATTGTTTTTTAAACCAAAAGCATTAGAACCTTTTCAAATTGGTGGGATTAGATGCAGTCCTCAATAAAGCACTGGCAACCAGAGGGCTCCCCTTAGCTGATTGGAGTTGTTTAGTAGCAGTAGCATGAACAACAAAACTATGTCAGTCTACTGAATGGGATAAATTAATGGTTGATACAAAGAACCTATTGTGTTAATGATGTTCAGAGTTGTCTGGCTTGAATCATCAATGTGGAGGTAGCATGATGAATTACGGAACAGTACGTATGTAGCTTACTGTATAGTGTACATAGTAATGAAAACTGCACCAACATGCCACTATACTCTACTGTATTAGACAACTTGTTAATTGTCAGTGTGAGATAGTACAGTGTATATATGATATACTGTATCTGTAGTTTCAAGAATTCAGACAGTTTTAAGGACCTTAGGAAAAGCACAGTAAGTATCATACACGTGAATAAATGTGATTATGTTACTGTGTATGTAGTATTGTATGATTTTTCATAATATTTTTGTGTCTTGCATGTTTATGTACCAGTACTGTATCATGTTTGTCAGAGCCATGTTTGACATCTGCTAAATACCCTGTATACCAGTATAGTTGTAGCACATAATAGCAGATAGATATAGTAGGTTCACGTAATAGACTGTATTATGTAATTGAAGTAGAAGTTGAAATTAATCCTATTTTAAATTTCATTTCCCCCAGCATGTTTGGACCTGAAGCTGAAAAGTTATATCTATCAGATAAATATATTGATATACTAGAAAAAAGGAAAGCAACGCAGGAATTGCTGAGTGTGAGTGGTATGTCAAAGCTGGAGCTGGCTGTGGACAGGCTGGATGAAGACTCCGAGGGCAGTAGGAAGGACAGGACAATACCGGGGGTAGTGGTTGTGGTCAAGATGCTTACAGTGGAAGGCAGAGTTGGGGATGTGGCATATGCTGCAGATTTCTTGGCTTCATATGATGTGAGTTTTCTTATTTGAGCTCAGTTTTCACTAGGCCTGATTGAAAAACCATACTTCAGTGATTTTTTTTTTTTTTTTTTTTTTTTGGTCTAATAGCTGCCAGATTAAATTATTCAGAAATGGAGATCTGTTTGTGGTTAGAAACAATTTCCTTATCATTTTAGTACAGTGACTTTTACAGCGTTTTCTGCAACTACAAGAGCATCTTATTCCATTTCCTGAATCTTTGTAGTGAATGAATTAAAACAAATATGCACTGGGGTTTCCTCATTGGGGCTCTGAATGAAGGGAGGAGAGTGATATGAGGTTTCTATTCTGAAGCCAATTGTCTTTTCTATTCTATCTATCTATCTATTGTCAGACGCCTCAATCCCGTTTGGGGTGGCCACAAACAAATCGCCTCCACATCGCCCTGTCCCCCACCATTTCACTGCCTCGCTCCCAACTCACACCCCCCTCTCTCATATACCTCTCCACCCCATCCCTCCATCTCATCCTCGGCCTCCCCCTCCCTCTTCTTCCCTCCACGTCACTCACATACACTCTCTTCGTCAGTCTTTCACCCTCCATCCTCTCCACATGGCCAAACCACCTCAGTGTATTCCTCCTAACACTTCCTGTCACATCCACATCCACACCACAATGCTCCTTTATATCCTCATTTGTCAGCCTACTACTCCATGTGACTCCACAGGCTCCTCTTAAATAACTCATTTCCACTGCTCTCACTCTTGACTTGTGTCCTTCCAGCAACGTCCAAGCTTCACTTCCATACGTTAGAGTTGGTATCACAATACTGTCATGTAGTAACTTTTTCACTTCCATGCTCACTTCCCTGCTTCTTATCAATGCTTTCAAGAAACCAGCAACCTTTCTTCCCTGCTGTACCCTTTCAAGCACTTCACCCTCCAAACCTCCATCCTTACTCATCACACTACCCAAGTACTTAAACGTACTCACATTTTCCAATTCCTCACCATCCAACCTCGCTGTACATTCACTGACTTCACCTCTCTCAATCACTTTACTCTTCCCTACATTCACCTTTAGATTCCGTTTCATACACACTCCCAAACTCATCCACCAAGCCTTGCAGCTCCCCTTCGTCTTCACTCAACAACACAGTATCATCTGCAAACAACAGTACAGGGAGTTTCCAAACACTACCCTCTCTCACCAGGGCCACTTCAATATCCACTACCCTACCTTGTACCTCTTTTATTACCCCATCCATGTACAGATTGAACAACCATGGAGACATGACACATCCCTGTTTCAACCCAACCTTCAGAGAGAAAAATTCACTCAGTTCACCATCCACACGCACTGCAGCCTTAGCACCATCATACAGTACATACTCTTCACAGCATTCAACAACTTCCCATCTACTCCATATCTTCTTAATACTTTCCACAATCCTTGTCTATCCACCCTGTCATATGCTTTCTCCAAATCCATGAAAGCCGCATACAACTTCTTTCCCTTCTCTAGAAACTTTTCCACTAAAGAACTAAGAATGAATATCTGATCTACACAACCTCTTCCCTTCGTAAAGCCTCCCTGTTCTTCTCCAACTAATTCCTCTGTTCTTTCTCTAACCCTGTCAATAAGTATCCTACCATACACTTGTCCTATTATACTGAGAAGACAAATGCCCCTATGATTACCACATACTTCTTTTTCCCCTTTTCCTTTGTACAAGGGAATAATTATACCTGACTTCCAATCCTCCGGGACTCTACCTTCCTCCCAGGCCAATCTGCACATTTTCCACATCCATTCTACTATCTCTCCCACATGCTTCAACATTTCACCACACACACCATCAATTCCTGGGGCTTTCCCCAATTTAACTTTCTTCATTGCTTCCACAACTTCTATCCTACTGATTTCTTCCTGTCTTCTCACCTCCCTCCTTCTCCCAGCCATTCCCCAGCCACTTATACTCGCATTACTTCCATCCTCTATGTTCAGCAATTCCTTAAAGTGTTCTCTCCATCTGCTCACTTTTTCTCCCTTCTCCGCTAGTAATCTCCCATTTTTATCTTTCACTCCCCTGCTAAGTTCACTTCCACCCTGTCTTACTCTTTTCACAACAGTTAAATCTTCACATCTGTAGTTTCACATAAATGTATCTGATAGAGTCAATCTGGATGCCGTCACATTAAAAAGGGGTGCCAAGTCCCTGATCATGCACTTCCTGTCATTACATTCATCCAGCCAGCTTGATCTCTTGTCAGTCCCTAGCCTCACCAACTTCCATACCTCTCTTCTTCACATACCATATCTCTCCACCTTCTCCTTGGCCTACCTCGCCTCCTTCAAATTCGCTCAGATATACCTTTTTCGCCACTCTGTGGTTATTCATTCTCTGCACATGACCATACCATTTCAGTACACTCTCTTCAATTCAGGTGTCCTCAGAGTTTCTTTCATGAATCACATTATTTCATATCCTATCCACTTTGTACTCCACATACTGTACATTCCTCAGCAGTCCCATGTCCACTGCTTTCACTCTTGACCTTTCATTTTCATGTCACACCATAGTCTCACATCCATATGTTAAAGTTGGTACTAGCACTCCTTCATGCAAGCCTGGTGCAGCTGCAACACTCGAGCCCCTGTTTCTTATCAAGGACTTCATTGCACCAGCTACTTTCCTTCCTTGTGTCACTACTTTCCACTTTGTTTGCACATTTTCCTCTCTTTTCTAACACTGTACCCAGGTATTTGAACTCTCTCACCAATTCCAGTTTCTCTCCTTTCACTGTAACATCACACTGGGAGTCACCTTCTCTCTCAATTTCCATCACTTTACTATTTTCTACAATTACTCTCAAGGCATGATGCTCACAGACATCAGCAAAACTCTGCACTAGTCAGCCCAGTTCTTATCCGGTATTTGCAAGTAGTACTGCATCATCAGCATACAACAAATTTGAGATATTCCATCCATCACCATTCATTACCAATGCTCTCCCTCTCTCCATTACTGATGTTTTTACTACTCTTATCACCTCATCCATATACTGTATATATTGAACAACCATGGGGACATCACACAACCTTGTCGCACGCCCACACTGATCGTGAACCCATTCACTTAGATGCCCATTTACCCATACACATGCCTCACTACCATTATAAAAACTCGACAGCACCTAGCAGCTTATCATCTACACAGTACATGCACAAAACCTTGCACAATCTTCCTCTGTCTTCTTTGTCATTTGCATTTTTCAGATCCATGAATGCCATAAATATGTTATAGACCTTCTCACAAGCCTTCTCCACTATATGTCTTAATGCAAATATTTGATCCACACATCCTCTGCCACTCCTAAAGCCACCCTGTTCATCACTCACTAGGACTTCTGATATCTCTCTTACTTTCTCTGTAATAATTCTTCCATATACAGTACCTTCCGTACCACACTCAATAAACTTATGTCATGATAATTCTTGCACTGTCTTTGTTCACTTTTTTTTTTTTTTTTTTTTTTTTTTTTTTTTTAATACAGGGATACAATCACAGCCTTTTTCCTCTCTGCTGGCACAGTTTCACTCATCCATGCCTTCTTACCTATCTCCAACAACCACTTCATTCCACTCTCTCCATTACACTTAACCCCTTAACCGCGGGGCGTCACTTTCGTGACGCTTGGGAGCAAGGGATCATACCGCGGGGCGTCGCTTTTGTGATTCTGTGTTATTTTGAATTCACCCGGGCTTCCAAGTGGGGGCTTGTATCATCTATCAGTACTGCCAATGTCCAACACTAGTCAGCACTCCTAATCTCATCTGTACTCCCATCCATTGTTGACAATTTAGCCTTTTCTCCCCCTTCTTGACTCCCCTCCCTACCCCCCCTCCATTACCCTATCCTCTCGCCTGCCCGGCCGTGCTACGCTAAGTAAATCTTCCCTGGAATTTTTCACTGATTTCATCCATTGAAATAAGCCCTATGTCCTATTCTTATACCAAATAATATATACAAGAAAGAAATAAGGTAAGTGAGAGTGCCAAACACCTGGAATTGGCTAATTATCACCTGACAACACCTCACGTGCACTCGTTCGCTAATTTTCGCTGTTTTTTTCCCCTTGAAATATGCCCTATAATCTATTTTCGTAATAAATATACATGTAAGGAGGGAAGGGAGAAGCCTAAGTGATATTTACATTCACTTGGAACTACCTAATTTATAATGTATTGTCTAGATTTCCTACCAATCATATCAGTGCTAAACAAAGATGTTTCAAGATCTAACATTGGTAGCTCTGAAAATATATCTCCTAAGTAGGCCTCTACTGTAATCTATTTTCGAAATAAATATACATGTAAGGAGGGAAGGGAGAAGCCTAAGTGATATTTACATTCACCTGGAACTACCAAATTTATAATGTATTGTCTAGATTTCCTGCCAATCATATCAGTGCTAGACTTAGCTGTTTCAAGAAGTAATATTGGTTACCCTGAATAACCCCTTAGCAGGCCTTCACGCTAGCCCTCCGTTATCAGGTTACTCTCAACTTCCGAAGTGAGAGTACGTATGTTTCTTCTTGCTGACTTCAAGACCTTTTTTCACCCCCATGCACATGGCCCTGTGACCTTTACCCCCTTACTAAACCTCGTGTGGAAAGAGGTAAAGGGCTGACAATTGATAAAAGAGTGACTACGATCTTTCTATTGAGTAAAACAGTGCAAGTGGAATTGTAAATAATGTGTAAACAGCAAGTGAAAGTAATGAATGTAAATATACGTGAACAATGGAAAACAGTTTTATAAGTTATTTCAAGTGACAGTGCACAACACAGTGTAAATAAAATAGAAATGTAAATAACGTAAATAAAATAGAGAACGTAAATAGAAATGTAAATGAGTAGTATTATAAGAATACGAGTATATACCCTAGGAGTAATGAAAGTGAAAGTTTCACTCTAGCATGTCTGAATGCTATGAGTTATGAGAGTGAAGATGAAAGTGACATTCACTCTCAGTGCCAGTATACAGGACGAGAAAGTGAATGCTACGTATTTTACTGAAAGAAATTGAATCCCTACAGTGACAATAAACTAATACTACTGAAGGAAACTTATGAATAAAGACTGTAGATATATATAAGTGTTATATAGTAATAGAAATATAAAGTGTGAGGGGTTTTATGAATAATAAATGACAGACTACTAAGAGCGAACTAGTGCCAGTGCGACAATCAGACGCGCTCGTAATTTCCATTGCTTTCACAGTGTTTTTTTTTTTTAGTATGGATCCCAAACTACTTGAAAATTGTAGAATAGTGTTTATAGTGTTTGTATCTGGCTGTGGTAATCATATTACGGGTTGTCGGGAAGTGTAAAGTGGAGACTTCGTTACCCTACTTCAGAGGTCTCCACAAGTCCTACGGTAACTGACGAAGGCTCAACAACCATTCCAGGAGAAAGCTGAAGGTATGTGCCATAAGCATATGTAATTTTATTATTCTAGGACTAATAACTGATTTTTGGCAAATATTTTTTGAGAGTCTGTCGGAGCCCAAATAACCCCGCGGCACACGCAGGTCATTGGTAAACAAGCCCGCGGTGTAGGGGTTAATCATCTGTGTGTACACCTTGTCAGCCCCAGCTGCTTTCTCATTTTTCAGCTGCTTCACAGTGTTCTTCACCTGTGCAAGTGTCACGTTTCCTGGCAGTGCATTCCCTCTCTGCACACCCCTAAAACCAATCACGTTTATGGTGACTCTGCTCTTTCTCCCATTTGGTAGGCTTTCAAAATATTCTTTCCATTTGGTCCTAATTTCATCCCCGTGGGTTAACAGTCTACCACTTACATCCTTCACACTGTCACATTTCTTTCCGCTGCCGCCTTTACATTTCCGCACCTCTCTCCGGAATAACTTCCTATTTTCAGAGTAATTTGTGCAGAAATGTGAGAACTATAGCGAAGTGAAGCTATTGGAACATAGTATGAAGGTCTGAGAGAAGATCTTGAAGGCAAGGTTGAGGGAGATCGTAAAGATTGACAAGAACCAGTTTGGATTTCAGCAGGGGAAGTCAACACTGGATGCCATTTTTATCATGATACAATTACAGGAGAAGTATGGAGAGAAAAAGAAGATGTTGTTTCACATATTTGTGGACCTGGAAAAGGCTTTTAATAGGATACCAAGGAGAGTGATTGCGTGGGCACTGAGGAGGCAGATGGTGCCTGAGCAACTGGTGGCGCTGGTGTTGGCTCTGTATACAAATTCAAGGTCGAGAGTGACAGCAATTGCATGAACGTCGGAGGCGTTTGGCATCGGAGTTGGAGTTCACCAAGGGTCGGCGTTAAGCCCCTTTTTGTTTTTGCTAGTGATGCGGGAGGCGACGAGAGATGTAGTAGGTGATAGCATATGGCAGCTGATGTATGCAGTTGACCGGGTGTTGATGGTGGAGTCAGAGGTGAGAGTTGTGGAGATGTTTGAGGAATGGAGGAGAGAGATGGAAACAAGAGGACTGAAGGTCAGCAGATCAAAGACAAAGTTGTTGGTGGTTGGAAGGGAGCCAGCAGTGAGACCGCAGAGAGGAAGGTATCCATGCGGAGTGTGTGGAGGGGGAGTAAGTGTCAACGCTGTGTGGTGTTCAGGTTGCTCAAAGTGGTGCCATGGTAGATGCTCTGGACTCAGGACCTTAAGGAGAGCTGGAGAGAATTTCAGGTGCCCAGCATGTGTTAGAGGGCCAGTAGTGAGGCCACATGAGGTAGCAGTGGATGTTGGTGTGTTGGAGTTAATAGACCAGTTCTGCTATCTTGGTGACACCATGAGCTGTGAGGGCGGAGCAGAGGCCGCAGTGAGGACCAGGATCACAAGCGTGTGGAGAAAGTGGAGAGAGTTGGCCAATCTGTTAGTGAACCTGGGGATACTGCTGGTTCACCGTGCGAGGATCTACTGTACCTGCATCAGAGTTGTGCTGCTGTATGCTGCAGAGACATGGGCACTGACAGCAAATTTGGAGAGGCTCCTGTTAATATGTGATCACAGGATGCTGAGGTATATGGCAAGAGTTAAGTGGAGAGACAGAGTGTGAAATGAGGAGGTGAGTAGAAGATGTGGAGTGGAGAGCATAGAGGATAGGATTCGGAGAATGAGATTGAGATGGTTTGGTCATGTGCGCAGAAGAGAGCAAGATGACACTTTGAGAAGGGCTATGGAGCTGGAAGTAGATGGAAGGAGACCAGTAGGATGACCAAAGAGAACTTGGAGGCAAGTGGTTACGCAAGATATGAGACATTTAAATGTAAGAGAAGAAGACGCGGAGGACAGAAATAAATGGATTCGACTCATATCACGTCCAACCCCGGCACTAGGAAGAGAAGAACGCTAAACGATGATGATGATAATTTGCATTCACATGCTTCTTCCTTTCAATATATTTAAGTCTTATTTCAGTTGAACCTCTTTCCTGTAACCACTGTAGCCACTTCTTCCTCTTTTCCTCCACTGCTCTCTTAACCTCGTCATCCCACTGTATTGTAACTTTCTTCTTTGTTGTTACTGCTGTCACACCACACATTGCTTTCACATTCCTAACTAAGCACTCCATCTTTGCATTCCACAGGCTGTCCAAATCTGTTTCTTTCCAGTTCACTGATTGTAACTCCTCCACTACTTTGATCCTGTATTCATCTGCCATTTCTTTGCTCCTCAGCTTCTTGACTTTCGTCTTTCTCCCTAACTGCCCCTCTCTCTCCTGGGTCACCTCACTCCTCTCAGCTTGATCTTGCATACCATAATCATATGATCTAACAGACCTCCACATCGTCCTCTCACAGCCCTTGTATCAACAACCATTCCAAGCATCGACCTTTCTACGAGCACGTAATTAATCATGCTTCTTTCGACATGATCCTTGTTCCCTCTATACCATGTATATTTATGCTCATCTTTGTGTTTGAAATACAAGTTACAAATGCACAACCTCCTTTCCTGACACATATCTTTCAGTCACTTCCCATTATCATTTTCTCCAGATACTCCATTACAACCCA
This sequence comes from Coenobita brevimanus, assembly GCF_032717465.1. NCBI lineage: Eukaryota > Metazoa > Arthropoda > Malacostraca > Decapoda > Coenobitidae > Coenobita > Coenobita brevimanus. The sequence goes on along the minus strand of NC_137050.1, from coordinate 10,095,929 downwards.
TTATGTCATCCTCAGGACCAGTGCCTGCTCTTCCATTCATATCACCCATTATGATCACTTTATATCATCTCCTGGGCATTTCTTTCACTGCTTCATTCAGCTCATCCCAAAACCTTTCTCTTTTTCTCTCCTGTCGTCACATGGTGCATATGCTACAATCATAGCCACTTTCACCTTCTCAAACTTGAACCTGACAAACATACATCTTGAGCTGACACATTTGCAATCCCTCGTTCCACTCTACCACATGTCATTCATCAACAGTGCAACTCCTTCCTTGCATCTTCTTCGCCAATTCATTCCTGATCTTGCACATTTCACACCCTCCCACACCTCCACTTCACACCCTTTCATCTTTGTTTCACACAATGCCATCGCAGCATATCTTGCATTCTTGAACACATTCACCATTTCCACCCTCTTGCTTTCCTCATTCACACCTCTCACATTCCTTATGGCCATGCGAATCTGCCCATTCGTTTGGGGCTCTGGGCAAGTTTTGGGCCCTCCGAGGCTCTCCGAAACATTTGCCATGATTAAGTGATTTCAGATAGGGGAATCTGAGGGACACTTAACCCGACCAAAGACCCCAATTATATGGTTACCACCCAACGTAGTAAATGGTTTCCTGGGTACAGGAAACCATTTTGCTTGTCATTCAGTGTAGAGACCATAAGGCAATCCCTACATTGAGTGAGTGGATGATAGGCACTCCCATCTACCACAGATAGAGCCAGGATTTTGGGGGTTTGAGTGATGAGTGAATGGGAGGGTGACCCACTGGATTGGGCAAACTTGGGCTGTCTGGATGTTGCTACTCCTCACCCTGCCATAGGGTGGGAGGGGAGGTCAGGATGATGATGATGATGATGAAAGGTTCACCCTCTTAATTATGGAAAATGCCTGTATTGGTTTGTAATGGTTTTGGCGCTATTTTTCACTGGTTGGCTCAAATCTTTGTTACTTAATGCATTTGCTTGGCCTACATGGGAGGAGGATAACATTCTGCAAGCAATCCCAGCAGGCCTGCTAATGCATGTAGACTTGTCGTTATTGGCAGCTAAATGGATCACAGGTTGTGGTTGCTTGCTGTAAAGGTTGAATACTAAGGAAAACAAAGGATTAAAAATACAGAGACAGTGTTCTTACATTCAGATGAAAAGCATTGGTGATGTTATTGTTACAGCTGTCAGTTTGAATGTGGTGTTAGTGTTACATCGCTACTGCCAGACATGACAACTGCCAACCAAGCATGGATGATGAATGAAGGGGGTGTGGCCAACAGATTTTTCCAGCTGGTGTTTGTTTCACCCTAACTCAAAGAAATAATAAATGGAAAAAAAAAAAAAATGATGTAAAAGGGCATCACCCAAACTCAAAAAAATTATAAATGGAAAAAGATAAAAATGGATGTTTGCAGAATCATCAAGAAGAGGGTTGATGGATATGATAGACAAATTTTTGAGAAACAGAGGTATGGAAGTTGACACCGCTATTGAATTGACAGGGAACTGAGATGGGAGGATGAAGTTATTTATTATATGTAAAGGAAAGTACTTGAAGAGGTTTTGATATCCTCATTTTCTTGGTACTTGGTGGAATGACAACCTGGCAGGCATATAGGACGGACATCTGTAGTGAAAGTTACAGGAAGAGAATCATATGCAAATGGTTAGGCTTGTAAAATGGAGCCTAGATTATTAGGGCTGTTATGATGCGTGAATAATGGTCCAACCTATTCCATTTCACTGGACGTGCAATTGAAATTTCTCCCATTTTATTGCATTCTTTGTGTTTCTGGGTCCTGCTTCCTATCATATTAGATGTGAATGTGGGTTGGGATGATGATGATGATAATGATGTATCTAGTTTCAGGTAAAAGTAACTTTATTTTGTCTTGCAGAGGGACAATGAACGAGAAGTGGATGTGATGACAAGCCTTAAATGCAGTTCTCATAGAGAGATTATTAAGCAAGCAACTCAGTCTGACCAACCTCTTGCACCCACGACATTACACAGCATCACTAGTGACTTGTATTTCCTTCAGGTAATACTAGTTTAATACTGCACATTATAACAATACTGTAGTTGTGGGTAAGAAAACTGATGAGATGAAGAGATGGAATAAAAGTGGACATGCAGAAGCTAGGATTGGCAGAGGAGGATGCAGTTGATAGGAATTCACAATACAGTACGTTGTAACATAATGGCCAACCTTGAACTCTGTGAACTGGGATAATACACTGAAGGAAATAGTTTTTCCAAAAGGAATATTTGCATGTTGTAATGCATTGATTATCATTTCATTAAGTGCATGATGTTAAACCTGTTATTTGTGGCCTGTTGTACTGTTGCTGAAAACTGGGAATGTTAGGAACATCTGTGAAGGTAATCATACACGTGTATGCTCTGTTTACTTTCTGTATATGGGGCGTTTAGTCAGATAACGACGAACGTGTCAAATCAGTGTTTTGAAATAAAGAGTTAAAAATTTGTTTTGTTGTAACTCATTAACCAGTAGCCCAATTTCAGTAAACAATGTCTCAAAAAATAGGGCTGGTATAATACTTTAAGCCAAATAAAAATAAAATACAAAATATATGATAAATCAGGTCATAATGCTGTACAGTTATTAACCCCATACCATAGTACCTCTATGAGAAAAGAAAAGAAAAATTGAGGTGTGAGGATTAACAGTAGTCAGTACATCGTCTAACTAGTGCCTTCCATTCATCACTAACTTGTATTGGAGTAGGACCAGTCCCTCACTTGTCAGTTTCCGCTGATCCAGTTACAGTCACATTGCTGAGTACAGAATGAACTCTACACTATCCTAAACCGTGAATGCAGAGGAATGATTAGTGACAAACGTCATAAGTCACATTGGCATGCTCAACACAATAACTAATCGTACATAACTTAGGTGATTTATGGCCCATGACACAAGGGCACTTCATAGCAACATTTTTCACATAACTGGCAATGTAACTGTTCTGTCTGTTATCCCTTCATGAGCTGAGTGGGGTCCCTTTGGACCCTACAATGTCTTTAAAATGATGCCATTAAGCCACTGTTTATTTTTCTGATCTGCCTGTCCTTGACTTTTATTGTAGATGGTTATTTTATAAGCATATAATTTTTGAGCTAAAAAACTTTCAGCATTTAGGAGTGACAGTGTAAAAAATGTTTGTGGGAGTCTGCTGTGACCCCACCTCACTTTCCATGTGACTTTTTTTTTTTTTTTTTTTTTTTTTTTTTTTTGACATCTAAAGACAATGTCAATACCAAAGTCAATGTTTTATGACAGAAATTTTTTGGCAGATAATGGCCAGCCTGATTTTTTTTTGAAGATATTGATCCAGGCAGTGAATTATCTGATGCTGCTGAATATGAAGTGGTTGAACAGTCTGACATTAACATTCTGCTGTATTATCATTATTAGCATTGTAGAAGTCACTGTTTTTTGTATTGTGGGAAAGGTGCTATTATTTGGTTGTTTTCCCATGATAAAAATTAAATTTTCTTTATATTTGTGTGATACTGAAAACAAAAAATTTTGTATCTAATTTGAACATTATAAAGATAGCTTTATTTTATGATTATGTATCATAATTCATACCAGAGCTTGTTTTTATGTAAAGAACTTATTCCATGAGTACTGACAGTCAGACATTCAAAAAGTGTAGGCTCAGTGATTCCATACTGAAACTGTTATAAATTTCTAATATATATATACCATAAATAATTTTCGTAGAATACAAACAAACAAACAAAAGGGATGCTGGTGGGTTGCCTTCATGTACTTTGTCCTGGGCAACATATGCACAAAATTTAAATGATGTAGCTTTATGCATATGGCAGAAATCTACCAAAAAGTTTTAGGGTCCAGTGAGACCCTGTCAGCCTCCCGTGTAATTTGGAAAGGCTCTGCTCACAAAGGGTTATAATCACTCATTGCCCCAAAAGCTGTAAATAGATCACTCACTTTATCATTGCCCAAGTTGATGATCGAGCCACACACAAGTAGGACCAATTTTCTTAGCTGGCACATCCCTTTTTTTGCAATAACTCACATATGCTTCCCCAGCATTTCGTTTTTGTTTGGCAACTGCATGTTTCCAAGAAGATGGATCACGTTTTCACATCCGTGTATGGTCAGGGACCTCCTGGTCGCCGTCGCTATGTAAGTCGCTCATGTTGTGATATAAATCACTGTAAATCTGAGGTGAAAATAATGTAATAAACCATAAGCACATCTGTGTGGCTTGCAGTGTAAACAGAACTGGGAAGGGCAGGATCTGGTTACATCCACAGAACACGGTTGCTGATTGACTGTGAATGTAAGGTCATCATGAGACCCACCACTCATTGGCAGCCTGAAGGAGTGCTTGCTGGCATGTTCACCTTTCTTTTACTACAACTTTCCCCAGGAAAAACACAAGCCAAGCATACCAACCTGCAGCGTGATGGGACAAGAATCTACCTTGTTATATTGGACTTTCGACCATGTTGTAAAGATGAACAAGTCATAAAATGTTTCCACTGGAGAGAAAAATGGTGGACGAGTGTGTTGCGACCTAAATCTCAATTTTGGATTTGGCACGTTTGTCATTATTCGACTAAACGCCTCATATACAGTATATACATTCTCCAGCAGAGGACAAAGTGGTTAGAGTGATAGAAGAGCTCTGGCCAGATGTAGAAGCATGCCTGCAGAAGGTTAAGAGTAAAGGATGTTTCTGACTGGAGATAGGAATGAAAAAATGGGGGATGCTAGAATAGATGGTGTGATTGGACAGTGGGGACTATGCACCTAAATGAATGGAAATGCTCATGCCCTGGTAGATGAAAAGGATAGATTGTCAAAATATCTCTTATCTTAATAAGGCACAAAGATTGCATTACATAAACTTGATGTAGATTTTAGTGTATTGGGATGAAGTTGGCCATGTGGATGTGTAGTATGTCTCTGAATGACAGAATTGCATGTGACTGAGCAGCTGAGATATTAGCTGGGAGTTGATGGCATTGTTGACGTGATGAGGTGGAGAACATTGAGATGGTTTGGATATGGGGAGAGAGTGGAGGATGAAACTTGGATAGAAAGTTCTGTGAGTGTAAATATGGAAGGTAGAGCACTAGGAAGTAGACCTAAGAACACTTGGAACAAGATCCTAAAAAATGACCTCATGGTTAAGGGACTTAACAGAGATTGTGTAGCATGGAGAGCTGCCATCAGGTGAACAGTGCTGACACATGCCAGTATATACTAAGCCTTCAAAATGAAATGAATCTCAAATGATCCATTGAGTTTAGGACAGTCCCAGGATTGGGGGGTTTCACTATTGCTGTGTTGGAGGTAACAATGCTGTAATAGCAAAACAGTGAAAAATGGAGATGTGATACATTGTACAGTATATGTTGTAATCCTTTCTTGACCAGGTGCTGGAAAGTGAGCGTGAAGAGTGTCTTTCACAGTTGGAGGCAGATGTTCCAAACTTTGATGTAGTGAGGGACCTAGAACCCGTTGTCATCACCTTCATACCTGCTCGTGGACATGAGGTTGACATTCGCTGGAAAATTATTTGGGATGCAGGGAATAGGAGATACAAGTATGATATTGCAGTGGCCTGTGCAGATGAAGGTATGATTTACAGTATATTTGTCTGTGTTATTTCTGCAGATCATTATCATGATACAGTACTGTACTCTAGTTTAATGAACTGGTTGATGGTTGATTTTTCTTTTTTTTTTAAGATAACAATTTATTTGGATAATAAATGTGCATAGTGGTAGGTGGGGGCACTCACTATCCACTCACTCAGTGTAGTGCTGCTCTCAGGTGCCTGCCCTTTCCTCTCTTCCTTCTTTCCCCCCTTCCTGTTCAGTCTTTCTTTCCCCTCATTCTTTCCTCTTTCTTCTGTCTGTGGGTGACTCTGCTCTGCATGACAAGTTAAATGGTTTCCTGTACACCAGGAAACCATTTACTGTGTTGGGTGGTAACCATATAACCAAATTATGGTGCCTGGTGGTTTTGTGGGTAATTAATCCGCAAGCGCGAGGTAATATTTAACGAAGTCGTCACCTCACTACAGGCAATTTTTTGGAAACTGCAGAAAATTGCTTGTTTTCAAACCTTAATATCTTGGAAACTAGGGCTTTTAGGGAAATGAATTACCGATCATTTTACTCACCAACTCTTCCTCTTGTGAGTGAAAGTACAGGTATATATATATATATATATATATATATATATATATATATATATACACACATACATACAGTTCTGTAGTAGAGTAGGGTAATAGCTACATCATATTCTGGCAGGATGATTTTATTGTTGTCTAAGAAAGGAAGTTTCAGAGGGAATAATGGCAGGAGCAGGTATATGAAAGATGTTTTTGATTGTGAAGATTTTGGATGACTGTTTTGATAGTGTGTTTTATATATATGTTTGTATATCATTTTTTTGGGGTGGAATGGTGATGGTGGGATGTTTTTGCTACCTATAAATACTCATGCTGTATACAGAGGCTTCACACTTTGTACCCACACATTATAGGTTACTGTTCTTGAACTACATAAAGAAAGAAATATGGTTAATGTCTGTCACTCAAACTGATTGACAATGCATGATGTAGTGATATGATACTTAAATTGCATAGAGGAACTATTGCTTTCTGGTTTAACTGCATATAGACTTTCGTGTATCTGAGACTTGTGAATTGGTAAAAATGTTGTCTGATTTTTTTCAGTGGCAGCCAGATTTCGGAAGGTAAAAGAAGTCCACCCATACCTTAGTGGCCAGTCCCAACTTCTTACCTGCCAAGACGTCACAGACTTTGTTGAGGCATTTGAGTTATAGACCTTTTTACCCTTTATTTATTTTTATTTTGTTTTATTGTGTTTGTTGTCTTAAGTACATTCATTTACTTTAAAGTTCTGATTATCCAGAATTTTTACTACTGTATCGTTCTGTGATATTATTTTGCAGAACCGGAGACCATACATATGTTGACAGTCCAAGGTCTAAGTAATTAAAATTTTAACTTTATTTTTAAGATAATTGTTCATTCCTTCTTTAATTTTTCTTGTTTATATTCACTGGTCCTTTCTCAGCTGAATAGAATTGTCTGGCATTATCCAGAGTAGAAATTGAAAAGCTGTCAACATTAAGTAGATTTTGGGGATAGAGTAGCCCCTTTGCTCTAAGAGGTACTTTCTAGGTTGAGTAAAGATCATGTAATAATAACCAGAGAAAGCTGTCATTTTACTGAAGGAGTGAAGCTGTAGTATATCAGTGCAACAGTATGGTATACTGAATGTTAATCCTAATCCCCATGTAGGGAAAAATCATTTGGTTATCTTTATTTGTATTAGTACAGAGCAGTATAAATACAGCTCCCTTTCCCAGTTGTTGTGGTTAAATGAAATTTTATTGTACAGTACTGTGCATGATCTAAAACTGTAGTTATGTTTATGGTATATGTTTGTAGATCATGGAAAATGATTTTTTTTATTTTTATATCTTTTTCCATATTAATAGCAGTAGCTTTTGTACAGTTAAATTTAACATTAGAATTATTACTGGTACTTCTTTAGTTATGATGATTGAATGGAAGCTTGGCCCATTGAATTGGACAACTTTGGCTATCTGGACGCTGCTACCCCTCTTCCTGCCCTTTGGTGGGATTTAGGTCCAGATGATGATGATGATGATGATGATGGTGAAGATTTGTATAATTGTATATTATTACAATTCCAAAGGGAGGAAAGGTATTGTAAAAAGTGTGATATCTTTATTTGTCAGTCTTTGTTTCTGTTTCTCTGCTGCCCCATCAGGAGCACAGAGGTCCAGGGCTAGGCTGCTTAGTCCAGACATGAAAGATGAGTGGCATTATGTGAGCAGTAACTCCCAACCGGTCTTAAGATTTAAACTCTTATGGGCCAGATCCAGTTAGAGTGCATTAACCCACTAAACCACCAAGTATCCATTTCTTGGCTGTATGCTTACCACCCAACATATTCAGTGGTTTCTTATGGTTTAGGAAGCCATTTGGTATGTCTTTCAATATAGTGTCCTGAAGCTAGTACTGTATACAGTGAGTAAATACCCCAGCCTACCTGTGTTTGCACTTTGATATTCAGACCCCCTTGAAGTGTTTTTATGATGGTACTGAAGCCTGTTTAATGTAGGTGGCCATCTAAATGAGTAGTTTAATGTCTGTGTTAGAGTAATATAAGGATGTGTGTTGTCCTCATGGCAGTTAAATATATATATATACACTGGTATGTGGTTATGAGAGAGGTAAAAATCAAGGAATGGAGAAAGGTATGTGGATAGTAATGAATGGTGAAGATTGGTGTATATTAATTTGTATGTAGATGATGCTGTACAATTTCCTAATAGTGAATGAAAGCATTGTAGGTTGGTGCAGAGTGTTTTAGATATCTCAGGCTATAAATGTAAAAGTAGATAAAATAGCAAAGTGATGGTTGTAGAGAGAGAATATGATTCCTGATGTGATGTGATGATGATTGGAGAGAGACTTGAGGGAATTTAAGTACCTGGGTGGAATGACAGAAAAGAGATGTAAATGTGCAGAGGAAGTGGAGAATTGAGTAACAAAGGAAAGAAAGGTTGCTGTTGTCTTGAAGGTCGTGATAAAAAACAGATGTTGGAGTGGAGTGGCTATGAGAGGATTGCATGAAAGGTGTGAGACTTTGGTGTGGCATGAAACCGAAGGTCAAGAGATAAAACTGTGGAGATGGGGTTTTGAGAAATGTGTGTGGAGTGTGGCAAGGGGATAAGTAAGAATGTGATTTGTGAAAGATGTGGGAAGGAAATCCAGACAGCAGAGTAGAAGAGAGTGTGCTTAGATGATGATGATATATGGAAAGAATGGATCAAAATGAGATGATGAAAAGTGTATACAGATAAGTGAGAAAATTTGAAAGTGGAAGGAGTCTTCTGGGCCAAGGAGATGGATAGATATGGTAAATGAGTATGAGAAAGCAAGGTTTGGAGGTGATGAGACTAGGGAACTGACAAAGGATCATACTGGTTGGGTGCATATTATATGGAATGCATGACAGTGGTTAGCACCTCTGTTTTTTCCCAGTAGCACATAATTTTCCAGTTGACTCAAGCTGATGGATAATGGGAAGTGCTTCAGTGTGGAAAATTGTGCCTGTGAGGTGGAGTCATGAGTCCAGGGTTTAAACTGTGAATGATCTTAACAATGGACTCATAAGTTTTGCAGACAACAACAAAAATTGGAGGTAGAGTAATTACTGAAGTGGACTGTGAATGTATCATATAACAACCTGGATAAGCTAGTAAAATGGAGTGAGAAGTTCGAGATGAAATATAGATACAGTGGAATTTCAAATTTCGATGGACATATGTACCTAAAAATCACCGCAAAATTCAAATAATAGAAATTTAAACTGAACTTCTCATGGGAAAAATTAGTTTGGGTCCAGGGCCTCCGAACCTAACTCCCTAAAATCATGATTTTTTGCCCACACCTCCTGTAAACTTTATGAACTATAATTGTGGTTAAGTAACTGTAGTTCTGCATTGTATTGCCATACTGTCAGCAAGTCTATACTTGGTGTATTTCTGCCCTTTCCTGTATTGCCATTTCTCCTTTGGCTGCGAAGATTTAGAGGTGCCGGGCTGCTCTCGTACATTACCACTGGAACCCAGAGAACCACTCGCTTGCCATCTTGAAACAGGTAAGTTGCGACAAAAATACAAATACGTACAATTAAATTGCAGTGAAATGCATGTCCACATATGGAAGTTACAGGCTGAAAGTGCAGCACTTGGCGGTAGAGGGCTGGCTGCTGGCAGGACAGTCGCAAGATGGCTGCCGACAACAGAGCATTGCCTTGCACGTGGCCTGTTGTTGTTGGTGTGTACTCCCATCCGGGAGCTCTTGTCTTTAAGCAACATGACTATTTTTTTCTCAGTCTCTATTGTTCATTTCTGTGTTACTCCTTATATTCATAATTACTGTACTTCTCTTCGTTTCAGTATTCTGCCTCCTGTACAGTATTTGCTACCACCTGTAGTTCATTTTGTTTTAGTATTTCTATTTTTGATTATCTTCCTTTAATTTCTCTTGTTATATCTTCGAGTTATTAAAGTATTGATTAAGTAATAATAAGTATATTTATAGAATGACGGGTAATCGTCCAAGGGGCGAATTGTCCTGACGGGAAATCGTCCATGTTTTGACAGGGAATTATCTGACGGGCGAATTGACTTGATGGTGAATTGACTCGGAACCATATCATCATATGCTTCATATACTGTACTGTATGAATAAATGATGTTGATTTTCATTCTCTTCTCGACACGTCACGTACGTTACTAGGTTAGACTCATACTTTTTCTTAAAATTTTCCTTCACTTCTAGCATTTTGGTTTGCATCAAAAATATTATCTTTGCTTGTTTTGGTTGGAGTCTGGCCCTGAGAGCGTATGTTACATACGATATTAGGTTAGGTTCATACTTTTTCTTATAATTTTCCTTCACTTCTAGCATTTTCGTTCGCATCAAAAATGTTATCTTTGCTTGTTTTGGTTGGAGTTTGGCCCTGAGAGCATCGAAATACGCGAATTTGCATTGAAAAGTAAGGTAGACAGACCACTCCAAAATGCATCGAAATTTGATTTAGCTAATTCTAAACTGTCGCAATTTGAGATTCCACTGTAAATATAAATTACTGTCATGCCTTAGTATGTGTCAGTTTGGTGTGCAGCAAATCGATATAACACTGAACTAAAAGTATTACTCTGTTTTGGGATAATGGTGATGGCAAAATTCATTTATATGAATAATTGTGATGATTGCATACGACAGTCCTCTGCATACATATTGCCTCCCATGCCATCAGATGTTTGAGTCAAGATCGCTGCCCAGTGTTTACATTCACTGTGATTGTCACCCATTCATCTCATGGTATGCATACAAGATTATTTAAACACCATTGCCATCGCCACACAACAGTACAAGTGCACAGTGAATAGTGCAGTATGCAGTATTAAGGGAAGCGATAACTTTTTGTTTGTGCAGTACTGAAACTTGTGACTTGAAAATAATTTTAGTCAAGGATGCTACCCTTTGATGGATAGCATGGTGTCACTGAAAGTAGTTTTTGAGATTTTAGGTTAAGTCGCCCTTGACCTCCATTGTATTCCCATTGAGCCTGTGTTATATCTACTTCGGTATACAATACTTCTTTATGCAATGAGTTGTCACTTGGTATAACTGCATCGCGTACTGAGGCATGACTGTAGTGCACACTGGTGACAAAAATATTAAGTATAAGAACCAAATGTCCAATACCCCACTGATAAGAGTAAAGAATGAAGTTGATTTATAAGTTACTGTCAGTAACAGAGAATTTTAATCAAAGTACAGTATAGCTGTGAGTAACAAGGCTAACAATATGCCTGGCTCTAGTGCAGGGGTCTTTGACCACAAAACACCTGCAATAATCTCATAAACTTATTGAGTACAGTCAAGTCGCCTATGGCGCAGACTTCTATGCCGCGGTTATCTATGACATGGCAAGGTGCCAGAACCAAAAAAAACGAACCACGCGCATAAAATACCTGTGGCGCGGGGGCTCGGCAAAATTTGAAATGCGTCTCTTGCCTTGGAACCCCCAACCTTTTTTCGTCTCATTAACTCTCCTCCTCTTACTGACTCCCTTCAACCTCTGTCTCATCACCGCACTGTTGCATCTTTATCTCTTTTCTATCGCTACGTCAATGGTCATTGTTCCTCTGAACTGTCTGCATGCATTCCTCCACCTCTACGCCGGGCGCATAGCACCCGTCTAGCAGCAAACTCTCACCCTTTTTCTGTCCAACTCTCTAATGCAAGAGTTAACTGTTACTCCCAGTCCTTCATTTATGCAACAGGTCAACTCTGGAACTGTCTCCCTCTGTCTGTATTTCCTGCTTCCTATGATCTCCAGTCTTTCAAACGCAGTGTGTCCAGGCATTTCAAAATGAATGAATCTTGAATTTGGCTCTCTCTTGTATTTTGTTTTTCTCTTGGACGGAACAGTTTTGTGGGCTCCTTGCCTTTGGTTCCTTCTTCCTCACATTAAAAAAAAAAAAAAAAAACTACCTCTTCCACTTTAGGACTGTTGTTGGTGTTAGGTACATTCAGTATTTTATGCCCTTAAAGCCCTTTAGTTTTTTTTGTTTAGTGTTTAATTTGTGTGTAATACATGCATTGACTGATTGCTTGATTGTGTGCCTGTGTAAAGTGGGGGAAAATGGGGAAAAGTGGGGTGAAAAGGGGGACTTTAGGCAGATGTCCAGAACCAAATTCCATTTTTTCCATAGGTTTAGTTATTTGTATGGCACGGTTTTCTGTGTTGTGGACTTGGTCCAGAACCAATTAACCGTGCCTTAGGCGACTTGACTGTACTGTACTGTACTCTATGTCACAAGTTAGGCTGCTCGTAGGATGTTAGGCACTGTACAATTGAGTATACATGTAGGTAAATGGGAGAAATGGAGTTCCCTCGAGCTAAGCCCTGTATTGGACTATATAGCCCCGCTAGGGTTACAGGAGCGAGCTACCACTCCCAGCACGGCAGCAAGGGCGAGGCTCGAACTCGCAATCCCCCGACTACGAGTCCAGCGCGCTACCACTGTGCTACCGCGCCCCCCCATACATGTAAGTAGAATTGATGATATATGGAACAGAATACAATCAGTACATCTGTATTGTACCAGAGATTTGGGATGAAGTTGAGAGGTGCAAGACTGACTTACAATGAAGTGGTGAATAGAGATATGATAGTCATTACTAAAGAATGCATGTAGAAAGGATATCAAGAAGGTCTGAATGTATTAGATAATGAACAATATTAGGAGAGGGAGACTGCTGTGGTAAGGGGAAAGTGATTTCAAGTAATATACAGTATAATATGGTAAAAATGACAGCGAGACCTCTATTAATCCTTGTAAGGTTTAGGGCCAGGCTTGGTGTATATTGAAAAAAAAATGAGATTCATAGTGCAGGGTAAAGAAAATCATCACTTTCACCAGCTCCTCAAGAATCAAACCACTAGGTATCCAGTACATTGATATGCTTTAATATCATTAAAGGTGAAAAATGGAAGATAAATATAAAAAAGTGGACCAGAAAATGAAACAATAGTATGTCTACCTTAACTTGGCAAAGATTTTTATCCTTTTGCAGAGTGTATTCCTGTAGCTCAGTGGCAAAATAAAATGTGGATATGTATTGGTAACAGTCAGCTTGCATATGCCTGACATTGGCTGGCAGCTCCAGCATACAAATTCTAGCCATGTTTTACGGGTTTTGAAGAGCAGTTGATTCTTAGGGCTGAGGAACACCAATTTCTGTCACTGGAGAAGTAACCTTACCCCATCCAGTGTTTCATAGATTGGTAGAGGAATGGGAGACTTTTGGAGCGTAGGATGAGAAGCTGCATGTGGAAATTACATTGTAGTGGCTGTGTTTGTGAGAGAGGGAGAGTATAAACCATAAAGGGAACCTCAACAGGTTGTCTAAGGACAGACTCCATAAGGTGCGTAGGTATGGTGCTTATTTCCTTGGGCCTTTGAGCCTGTGGAGCATTTTTCATTCAGTTTGCTGGCATACAAGGCCACTGCATCATCCAAATTACCACAGTTAACTCCATAAGTGTTAGCCTACGTACTTATTTTATGATCCATTCCACAAAGGGTGGATGGACACCTAAGTCAGTATTTCACTATCACCCCTTAGTCATAGTTAGGTGAAATTTCATGAAAGGACACACTTCTGTACCCTCCTAAATATATGCCCCCACATGGATTTGAACCCAGGATAGGAGAACTGGTAGGCGCACATTCTACCGCACACCATTATAAGTGAAGGATGGAAAATATAGTGCATTATCATTTCTTAGGTTTATTTGATTCTCACAGCAGTAATTTATCACAATGACCATTCAGTACCAAAAGCTATGAGTACTGTACAGCATATTCACAGATTATTCACTCAATGGTTATATGTACAACCAACCTTTCCATTACTGTATTAAAATACAAGTTTACTAAAATGATAGTTAATTTTGCCAGTAGTAAAGCAATGATTGTAACAAGAAAGAACGACGTGAGTGATACGATGATCAAGACCAACAAATTATGCAGAGATGAGTAAGTAATGAGTATGAAATGGGAAACCCTCACTTAAAAAAATAAATCATTACCAAAATCACAAATATCACATCAGTTATGGATTCTGAAAGTTTGCATTATACACTGATTCACCATTCTGTGTCTTTTGGTTATGGATTCATGAAGTTTGCACTAAACACTGATTCATCATTCAGTTCCTTTCATTATATGGATTCATGAAACTGCACTATACACTGATCACTATACAGCACACACATTTACCCCCTTGAATACAGATGATGTCCTTTTTAGTTTATTTTTGCTACTACCAGGCAATTTTATTCAGCTCTGGAAAGGCCTCTTGAACTGGAAGGGTTTGTTACTACTTTATGTAATGCAAAGATTTCAAAAAGTCTATCCTGAGTTGTATAAAACTGTCAGATAGCAAGACTGAATATTAAAAGACATCCATGGGTTCAGTGGGTTAAATATATCTGAATTTTCCCACTGGCATAAATGTCCGCAGGTGGTTCTCATCCTTAGCTATTTCATAACCCCATAGTCTTAAAGCTTTTCTGCACACCTTCTGTATTCGCTCCACTTCTTTCCAGGGTAGGTCTTGCCGCCAGTGTATGGGTGCAGTCTTGGAATCACGATATGTACTTGACACCCCACCAATTGTTCTTTTGGTGTGAGTGTCAAGGAACTGCTGAACTTTTGGGTGGTAGCTGAGGCGGAAGAAATTAAACAGTTCCTTTGTCATGTTGTAGGCATGGAAGGAGAGGTCCTCATACCGTACCACCCTGAAAAAGATGATAATGGAGGTTACTTATCTATTTCCACATTCTTTTATTTATGCCATGCTCCATGCTATACAATGCAGGCAGTTCTTCAACATAATGTCAACTAGAGACCTCTGGGAATGAGCAATTGAAGTGGCTGGCTTACCCGTTCCATGTTCATGTTATTTAACTCCACCCATTTACCTATGTTCTTTCCACATTTTCAGATCATCTCAGTCTCCCTGTGTCCATCCTCTCACTACCACAATACCCATGTGTCCTTTTCATTCTACATACTTCTGTCCTTCATTGTGACATTACACATCCAGCTCACTATTTTCATTCTGTATGCTCAGATCTGCTGACATCTTCATCATTATCTGTCCATGCTTCACAAACATGGATCTGTGTTTCACACAAGGCATAAACTTTCTTTTCTGACTTAACTGACCTAGCTTTTGTACTGCCCGTGCACTAATCATAACTCAAGTCCAGGTAGCAAAGCTCATACACACACACACTCAAGAACTATGTCCGCTGTGGCGGTATCCTCCAGCCTTGATTAAGCAATACAACCTTCCCAGTATATGGGATACTCATAATTGTTTACATCTTTTATTTCACTTTTCACACAATTGCATCTTTTACGTACCACCATCCACAAGCACCATGAGAGATACAGTAATCCCTGTGAGACCCGGACACCCCAAGTACCAGACATTTTGGGCTCAGGCCTCCTGACTCCCCCACCCCCCCACTATGTCTGCTGTGGCGGTATCCTCCAGCCTTGATTAAGCAATACAACCTTCCCAGTATATGGGATACTCATAATTGTTTACATCTTTTATTTCACTTTTCACACAATTGCATCTTTTACGTACCACCATCCACAAGCACCATGAGAGATACAGTAATCCCTGTGAGACCCGGACACCCCAAGTACCAGACATTTTGGGCTCAGGCCTCCTGACCCCCCCCCCCCCCCCCCAAAAAAAAAAAAAAAAAAAAAAAAATTCAACTGTACTTTGAACTTGGCGCACGGCGCCATAATCCCTGTGAGACCCGGACACCCCAAGTTCTGGACATTTTGGGCTCAGGCCTTCGGAACCCAAAAAAGAAACGTTTTCAATCGTACTTTGAACTTGGCGCGTGGTGCCAAACTGCTGTGTTTTCGCGCATAGTAGAGTGCCCCCCTGCATCCTCCCCTCCCCAGTTCCCACCCAACTACCATCGTGACTAGACGCTCATCGCAGTGGCAACCCCACGTGCTCATTTTTGTGAATAAACTGCAATACCTCACCACCAGACCACATGGGAATTTACAGTGTTGTGCAGTGTTAAGAAATCATAATTCAGAGTGCAAAGGATTAAGTGCAGAGTGCAAACTGGCATGGTTCAAGTAAGAACAGAAAGTGCTGTGTTAAACAATTATAATTCACAGTGCAAAGGATTAAGTGCAGCACAACATTGGATTACTGTACATGCTTCAAGAGCCTTTTCACCACTGTCAGAGCCCTAGAGGAGGCGGGTTAATCTTTGTGATGGCCACGGACCTGTTGTAAGCACCCTGTACACTGTTGAATATTTCCCATACTTCTAATTCCTCATTCTCTGGTTCCTTTTCATTTATTTCATGCTTCCTGTCCCTTATTTGTGTGAATAGGGTCTTAAATAGGTGCTGTGCATGTCCGGTAGGGAGTTATTTAAGTGTTTGTCAAAGTTAGGCTGGGTTAGGGTCCATAAGTACCTGTTATTAACAAATAAATAACTCGTATGACTGAGATTTTATCTCAGGCCCTTGTGCTCCACATATGTGTGTTACCACTGAGCCAAACAAAGGATCCCTGCTTTGCCTCTGGGAAACATGGGCTTTTACAAACCTCATTACATGACCAAGCAAGATCAGAAACCCATTTTTTCCAGTTTAGACCAAACATGCTGGAATGGTTGAGAGAAATGCAAGAGTAAAATAGTGCAATTTTGAGGACAGGCATAGGCCAAGGTCACTGGCAAAGGTCAGAGTTTGGGGGGCACGGTGGCTCAGAGGTAGAGCGTCGTGCTCGTGATTGGGGGATTGTGAGTTTGAGCCTCGCCTGGGGCTGCCGTGCCGGGAGTAGTAGAGCGCTCCTGTAACCCAGTGAGGCTCTATGGCCATAGTTACCTAGTTTGGGGGTTAAATCCCTTTTTATTATTCATATAAAGGTCAGAGTTTGACCTGTGGACCTGTGCATGAACAAAATAACAACAGTTCTGATTTGATTTAGACCAAACTTGGTGGAAGTGTTGAGAATCAGCCAAATGGCTTTTTTTTTTCTTTCTTTCTTTTTTTTAATGAGGAAAAGATAAAGGTTACATGGCAGGGTCAACTTAAACATTTTTCACCCAAATCAGACAAAACCTAGAGGACTGGTTCAGGGTAAGGCAAGGATAAAGGTCAGTTTTGAGAATGATCAGTCAAAGGTCAGTGTCACTGGAACAGTCAAATATCAAGTCTGGCTCAAACAGTTTTGATCCAGGTTGGACTGAAGTTTGTAGAAAGGTTAAGAGTCAAGTGTGAATAAAGTAGTCACCGCTTGCATAACACAGGAATATTGTATCCTGAAGCTCCCTCACCATGAAAATTCTGCATTATCGGGCCATAATGTTTACATGTTAAAGGGTTTCATGGTACCTAAGCCAGCCTCAAGTTTACCTTCTGGGGCAATTTTCATTATTGTTATTTTTTTTTTTTTCAGGATATTTACCTACCTAATAAAGACCTTACATACAAACACGAGAGGATTCCCCACCATGAATTCACAAGGTTGTGGGATTGCTGGGGGGAGGTGGAGTGGAGTTTCATGGTCAAAAAAAAGGGCAAAGATCACACAGAGCATGTGTGCAGCCAGACCAAAGGGATAGGGTAGGCTCAACTGGGGTAAGAATGCTCAGTAGACCGTGACAACACCCTATGCAGACACGTGACAGCCATATGTCATAGGTTGATGCAACCCATGCTATGACTGTCACTGGCCGTGTTATGTCTGTTCCTACCACATTATGACCCTATTTTTCTGCATTATGACTGTTTGAATCATAATATGGGACCTCTGGTTGCATTATCTCTATTGTTGCAGCGTAGTACGGTTTTCAAATAAAGGGCCAGCTTCTTCCACCTGCGTTGTCTATCATTTTCGCATTGTGCCCATATTTTGGCCTCAGGTTTTGCCTTCCGTGTTATGTGAGTTTCGCGTACTAGGATCGAGCATTATGCAAGCGATGACTGTACTAGTATTCCGATTTTTAACAGCAGCTGGTTGAAGGTCAAGGTCACAGGAGTGAAGCCACATCACACAACACACTGTACAGTACCGCCATCTCACACCACACCACATCAAAGGCATTAAATAAAGGGCCCAGAAACTCATGCATCTGGAAGTTTTGTATTTTGTTTTGTCAGTCATGCAGTAATATCTGCTGTGCAAAATGTTTTTCATGTCATATGCAAATCATACCATGATTTGCTGACAACATTTGATATTATGCAATACATCAGTGGTACTCTGCTGTATCCCCTAAGCCCTAAACTTACTTGAAGGAGTGTGGAAATTGCCTGCGGAAGGCAACCGCAGTATTGAAGTCACTGACTAAATCCTGACACAGTCGGGCAGGGTCATCACAATCGGGGTTTCCTGGGCACCAGCTGCGATGATGGCGGGATTGCATGGTTCCTCGAGGGTCTCTTACCAACAGCAGCACATGCACATCCAGGCTACATCACCATGACACAAAGGACAGAGGGACAGATTAATACTGTAGTATCATCATTGTTACAGAGTATATTCATATAGGATCTACGGCCTTGATAAAATAGAGGTAGCTATGTTAAAGTTCAATACCACAGACAGCTAAAATAGTTGCAGCTTTGAGTGCAAGTATAGTGCAGGCCATAGCAGCCTATTCATACTCTGTATGTCATAATTTCTGAGTTAAACCATTGTAAAGAATGAAGAATTTGTATTGTACTGCTTTTCCGTAAGTAAAATACAAAGCCTTCTTGTAAATTATGGTAAAGCTTAACAGATTTGAGCCTGATGAATTATATTTACTTATTGCAGAATTCAGTGACAAAACTAATGCCAGTATCAGTTGTTTATTCAGGCTGTTCTGACTGTCCTCCTTGCTGAATTTTGTGACAGATCTAAAGTCAATATCAGTCCCTTATCCAGGCTCTTCTGACTGTCCTTCACATTAATTTTCTCAACTGAAAGTAATATGTCACTTCTTGCCCTGAGTTTAGATAGACAGGATCAGACTGGGCCCAGCCATTGCCTCTTATGGTGGTAGAGATCTTTATTCTGTATATTTCGTATATACTGCACATGGATTATTCTGCCAAAGAGGAAATATGTTGTGTTGCCAGTTTTTGATTTTGTTAGACAGCATTCTTGGTGATGTCATGGATTATGGGGTTGTCAGCAGCTCTTGTAGATGTTTGCAATGCTGAATCTAAGGTGATCCCTGTCAACAAGTACTATACTATATATAGGACTTCATACTCATTCTTGAAATGCTTGTCAGATCCAAGTCATGCCAAATCTCTTGCTCAATGCCGGGGCACCTCTCTGAACTGAGCCTTTGCCAGCTCCCATAATGCAAGCCAGAATATTAATATCATATACAGTATTAGTCTGTCTACCTTCCTATTTCATTGATGTGAGGCCTGGGGAAGGCTAGGTTTATAATAGAAGAGTTAAGGGGAAGGATGGAACTGGGGTGTATTGGTGTTGTGATGAGAAGAGGTAGAGTGAGATGGTTTGGGCATGTGGAGAGGATGGGGGATGACAACTGGATGCAGAAAATGAGCAGAGTGAACACTGGGGGTACAGTAGCAAGAGCAGACTGGAAAAGTCCTGGGATGAGGTCATAGAGTGTGACCTCAGGGAAAACAGACTGAATAGGGAGGCTGCCAGAGATCGAGCAGCATGGACAGCCACCATTTTGTGACCAAGACCAACACATGGAAGCATGTTGGAGGCTTTATAAATGAAAACAAAAACGAAGTCAAGGTCCTGTCTCACTTTCCATTATTTCTCCTTGTATGGTTTAGACTGCCATTATTGCTGCTGCTGCCATTAGTTTTCTTTGTAAGTGGGTAATTAGGTAGTTTTACTCTGTGATAATGCTCAAGCACCACAAATTATGTCAGATATGTCAGTTATTGATATTAATACAGTAGAGGGGTGGCAAGACGAGAAGCTGTTCTTGGTGGTGTAACTGACCTGTATTATAACCAGTAAAGACGGATCCCCTGAAAGCCACTGATAAAAAATAGCAACTGGACAAGGTGCCCACCAGAACATAAAATATCTTAGTGGTGGAATGATGAGGGTCATGCAGTGATAAGAGAGGGGATAGTGAGAAGTACTCTGTAGCTAAACATGGAGCTAGAATGAGGTGTACAGGGCTGACACTATCCCAGGAACCAAGTTAAATAATGTCACTGCCAGGAATGAAGTACAGTACAGTATTTATAAATGCTAAGCAAATGAGGGGAGAAAATATGGATACTGTTGGTAAGCAGTGTAAACAACGATGAAGTTAGGATGTCAGTGGTGAGGATATCAAGAATGCATGGAGAGAACCTCTCATTTACCAGCTGAATGTGGAGTTTGACTGGAACAGGGTGAGTCTGGGGATAGACGAATTAATGTTTGGCCATATCAAAGGCAATTATTAAGATGAAAATGGGTAAACCCATAGGTGTGTCCGATGTGGCAGCTGAAATGTTGAAAGTGTCTGGGGATGCAAAAGTAATACTAATAGCTGTTTGATAAATGCTGTACTAAATGAGTGCTCCGCACTAAATAACTGGTCCAAGCATGTTACTGTGAATGCCTTTAAGGGGATGGGTGCTGCTATTGATGAAGGTAACCATAAAACCACAAACTGTTATATCAGATAATGAATGAAAGTGATATTGAAGTAAGAATGAATGGTGGTCTAAGTGATGACTTGTAAATAAATGTTGAAGTGCACTAGGGATTGGTTCTGAGCCCTTTTCTTGCTACTGGCATTGGCATTGTGCCTGAAGTACCGTTGAGTGATTCTGGAACTTGTCTTCCTTGGAAGTTGTATGTTGATTACTTAATGCTGATTACAGAGAATGAGAAGGGCACAGAGAGATTCAGGAGGTGGGGAAATAGAATGGAGTCAAAGAGATGTTGGGTAAAGGTGGATAATTTAAAAGTGATGATCGCTTGAGTAGCTGATGGCATGGTGGTGGTGAAAGGTGTGTCTCTGTGCTGTGTTGGAAGATTTTGGGAGGAAATCCTTTTTTATGTATGCAACAAATGAGTGGGGTAGGTTCCATGGATTGTACTACTAGTGAAAAAATATTTTATAAAATCTAAAAACATGCCAGAAATAAAAAACAACACCTGTCATTGAAACTTGTGGTAGTTGCCCCTCTTCAGAACTACAGTTGAGGTAAATGCAATATTTGCAACACAGGAAAATAAAAAACATAAAGGATAACCTTATGTACCATCTATCACTTAGAGGTGATGTCCATACAAACCTAGAGGCACCAACGAAATAATGTTAAGCAGACACAAAAAACACGTATATAAGTGAAAATGTTTCCTGGATTTGCTATGCTAATTTTGTGAAAGGAAGAATATATTAGGATGGAAAATCATGTTTCTAAATCATATTCCTGGACATTAATGAATACTGAATTGAGAAAGAGAGAAGGAAAATTTGATTGTGCTAGCAAGTCTGGCAGGTGTTGGAAGTACCCTTTCCCCTTAATGCCTGTAATTACTCCCTGCCATGCCATAGCTGGGAATACAAAACATCTTCATTCACAACAGATTTCTCTTTTAACCACATCATTGTCAGGTTTCTCTCATTATCTCTTTTTTTCCTTTCTTTCAGATGCATTAACTGCAAAAGCCAAGATTTAACACTTTCTTCCCATCACCCATACATTTTATAGTGTTATAGTGCACTACATTTTCAGTATTTAAATATGTATTTTATCATGTTATAATAAATAAGTAGCAATGGCTTATCTTTCAACCAAACAATGAAAATTAGAAATAAAAGTTAGTTTGGGTATGATGATATATGGGTGTAATGTACCATGTGGAGGTGTATGAAATGTAGGAGGACTAGTGGGCCTTGAGAATGGGCTGTGAAATCAATGTCCAGAGTTGGACACCTAAAAAGAAAAAAAAAAAAAAATCATGTACAGATCATGACTCATATGTGGGGTAGGAAGTAAATTACAGTACATTATTACATTATAACTAATACCACAACTTTTATACTAATTTTCATTGTGTCTGATCACCAATATTCACCATCCTTGACAACACCATGATACAGTACACAATAGTTTAAAGACAGGAATACATGCACAGTATACTGTACTGACAAAAAAGTACAGTTCATCAGGGGAAAGGGGAAACAGATACCTTATCCCTCAACAAAGACTTGCTGGAGGTAGACACATGCTGCATGGTGAGTTGATTGGCACACCCACAGTACTACCAAGGCTACTAGTTTCATTTGCATCACTGCATAAACATGTACATATGCAGTGATTTTAGTGGATTTGTACATTACATCACCTCTTATGGGCTAAGGTGACTCCATGTACACTAATGGTTCAGTGGTGTCAGAGTTAAGCTGTAGGATATGGGAAGTGTTCAGTGAACTGCGTGTAGGAGTGAAAAAAGAAAGAGGGCTAGACGTGACAGGACTGACTTGGCAGATGTGTCATTGAGTGTGCAGAGGAATGTTCATCAGGAGGGGAGCTGAAGCTAACTTCATTGCTAGGGTCAGAAGTACATGGAAGAAGTTTACAAAGTTGTTACCTCTGTTTATAATGAGGGAACTTTCAATTTACATTGAGGCAAAATTGCATGCTGCATGTGTGTGATGTGTAATAGCTATATACTTTATGGTATTGAGACTTCGGCAATTATTGTTGTTGTGACCTTTGACTCTTGAAACATGAACTTAGTGGACTGAAGGCTGAAATCACCCTTCTACAGCTCACCTACTTTTGGGGGGCTAGGGAGCGAGACAAGGGGGTTAGTGGGACTGTCTTCTTATATCAGTGCCATGACTTGAAGGCATCCCTCTCTTGCACCTAAACTTGGGCAGTAAAGGGGGAGGATGTACATAGGTTTATGTAAAAAGAGATGAAGATAGCCAGATGAATATGAAGTACTTCCCTGAATGACAACACTAGAAATATCAGACCTGTGTATGAGTAGCTGAGGGATTGGCTGGGAATTATGGCAATAATGAAGTGATGTGAAGGGAAGGATTATTGTGTTCTGGACTTGTGGAGTGAGAAGAGGATGAAAAGTATGTGAAGAAGTCTGTGAGTTCAAATGTGGTGGGTTAAGCACCAAAAGGTAGACCTAAAAAGACTTGGAATGAGGTTCTACAAAATGACCTAAGGGCTAAGGAACTGAAGGAAGATGGCACTAATGATCATGTATCATGAACATCGACCATCAAATGAAAAAGGCTGATGCATGCATGCATTTGCAAATCTTTTCATATTAAACAAACTGACAAAATCTGTAGTTTCATGGCTGCTTACGAGGTACAGTCTACTGTACCAATGCTTGTTTGTATTGTTACTTCTTAATTCATGCTGTTATGCTAATGGGTAAGATGGTTATACTGGCATTTAACTATTTCTGGAAGCTCTCGGAGATCTGTAGGAATTATACATGGGTGTAGACTGTATGAGTGAGATGAATGGAGCGAATGTGTATTGTGTGTTGCTATTGTTGTTGATCAACCCCAGTCTGTCTTGCCAAGCAGAGTCATCAACCACAGACAAGCAAATGCCCCTGCAGGGCTGTCCTGTATAATGAAATGATGTTCCCTTCTGGTTGACAGTGCCTCGCGACAGTGAGGTGCAGTGAAAAATGTGGAGGTTTGGTTCTAGGAAGGATGCCACATTTGCATCTCTTCATCCTGTTAACAGGGACACCATAGTAGGCTGTACTTCACCCTGCTATTTTTGGTTATATGTTTACCACCCAGCACTGTAAATGATTTCCTGGGATACAGAAAACCATTAGGCTTGTCACTCAGTGTCAAGCCACCTGAAGTGGAAAGAAGAGTGACAGGCAGAAAAAGGGAGAAGTAGGAAGAAAGAAGGGTAGACACAGAAGTAGAATGATAAAAATGAAGAAAGAAATAGACATCACTACATCAGGTGGGTGGACAATCGTTGGCACCACCTACCACCACCCAAAGCGGCATTACATTGATGGTGATGTGGTGGTGTGGAGTTGATGTAAGCATATTTAATGTTCTGTGGTAGGTGGGGGCACTCACCATCCACTCACTCAATGTAGTGCTGCTCTTGGGTATCTGCCCTTTCCTCTCCTTCATCCTTCTTTCCTTCCATCCTCTTCTGTCATTCTTTCCTTCATTCTTTCCTTGTCCTTCTGCCTACGGGTGACATTACAGTCCCTCTTCTGTCTTTCTTTCCTTCATTCTTTTCTCTTCCTTCTGCCTGTGGGTGACTCTACACTGAGTGACAAGCCAAATGGTTTCCTGTACACCAGGAAACCATTTACTACGTGAAGGTTTATATCCAAGGGATGGTTGGGGTTTATTGCTCACATAATGCCACTCAGGGATGAGTGAGGCTGGTCACTCTCATCTTAAATGTCAGGACCAACTTGCCTAACCCTGGGCTCCTACTCTTCTCATGGGGCAATGTAGGATTGGATGATGAATGAATGAATGATATTTATTTAACGTAAGTAGAAGACTGTACTCCTTGGTGTATTATAATGTAAAAGATTTCTGTATAGTATTTATCACATAATGGTGCATAATTTTCACATCTTTAAGTGGCCACGGTTGCTTTCATAGTACAGTACTGGTAAGATTTCATCCCCTACTTCTTGCAACAAATGAAGTATTGTAATGTGCAGACCATAATAAAACTGAGTTCTCATGACTTTATCTACCATATTCCCCTTTCTCTGTTTATTTTTTAATACTCCATTACAAGTAAATATTAGTAACTAATGAGTACTGTATGGTAAAGCAATATAACTAACTCCTTGTCCTGCAGCAGTTCCTTAGTGAGGTTGAGGCGGAGGCGAACTGTCTTGACGGACTGAAAAGGAAAGAGCTTGCAAAAGGGTGAGAGGAATTCTGTCCGCCAGCAGATGTCAGGGAAAATGTTGCAGTAGAGCCAGAGGCGGGTGTTGTGGAAGAATAGCCAAGGGTGATCTGGACCAAAGTTCAGGTAGTGTTCTGTAGGAAAGACAGAAGTCATGAGTCTTATAATTCACTAATACATTACTTCTTCCTGCAAATTTCCCCTCAGGTGGTTACCATGACAACAGTCTCCAGTCTACTTATCTTAACACATCTTTTTCACTCTCTTAGCCCTTTCTGTATGCTACTTTCTCTCTTCCTTGCAAATTCCTCAAATTCATTCTTCTTTGTAGCTACTGATCTTCTTCCTGTATTACTACAGTACAGTAATTGCTTTCAAACACCCAGTACTGTATAACTATCCACCTGCATTATATCTACATGTTCACATCACCTTGTGCATTTCTTCACCAGTCATGCAACTACACTGTACTGCATGTCTTTTGCCCTTTCTTTGGAATAAAACTTTTATGTATAGTAACATAATTCATCTTAGTATCTGTAATAGCCACAAAAACTACATTTTCCACTCCAACTGGTGCCTTTAGAATACAGTATTCATGTCGGCTACTTAATTTTTCTGCTTCATTCAGTTTCATGTTTTGCTTCCATAAGTACAGTAATACAGTAGTTGGTACTGTACAGATTATTTCTCCTGTCCTTAAGAAAGTTTATAAAAAACTGATTATTTTGTTCATAGCTCTTGTATTGCATTACAATCAACAATCATGTTAGTTTTAGATTGGTAACACAGTACTGCAGTTGATTTCATGGCACTGTGAATGAAATTTTTTGCCTTAAGTCCACAGTACAAGAGTTTATTTTTTTTCCAAGGCCATGGAATCATTAGCTCCATTGCTGAACAGATACTGGTATGAGTGGCCTCTGCTAAATAATGTCCTATTTCTGCTAGCTTTTGTTCATAATATCTACAGCACAGCTACTTTACTTCAGTGTTCAGACATTTAATGAATGTATTAATCCCTTAACATGATAACAAAAATGTATGAGGAACAAATGTTTAAAAACAAGGAAGATTTTCATCAGTTTCTGCAGCTGTAATGTCTACAATGCACACGACCAGTGTATGCCCAAAGGGTCTGTGTAACTGCATCAGATAAACTGACAGATACTAGCCTGAGCAGTAACTAATAGAATTTTAAGTGAAGTTCAAATATATTTGCATTATAACAGCACAGTTGGCACACCAGCTGACCCACTGACCCATGTCTGAATAATTGCAGGTAAGGAGGTGGCGAAGGTTGTGGACGGCCTGGGTGGCATTGCCTCCAGTTCGCACTTGATTGATCCCAAAGTCAAGCAGAGGCTCATAGTGGTAGTACGTGGCAGGATGGCTCTGCAACACATCACCTGCAATGACCATCACAATGAGGTACAGAGTAATAGGTTATAGAGGCTTAATAGAAAAGTAAAGGTAATGCCATGTTAATCCTTCGTAATGATGACCTCCGTTTACTGAATTTCAGATTCAACATATCCAAGTAATCTCTTCATATACCAAGTAAGATTTTTTAAAATTATGGTGGAAGCAACCAAATGACTGACCAGGGCATCAGTTTAGCTGGCATTGTACAGGTATAAGCACTTCTGTTGCTGCTCTGCCACTTACTTATTTATATTGTCTTATTGTGCTGTAATTTAATGATGCTAGAGAGGGACTCCTTCATGTTGTGGCACTGATATGATAGGGCAGTGGAGCTGCCCACTTATACAAATCTATTGATTCCCTTTCTATCCCCTAAAAGGAGGAAGGTACATTAGATTGTAAAAAGGTAACTCTGGCCTGCAGTTCACTGGGTTCATGTTCAAATAAGCCTGGGATTGTAACTACTACTACTACTATTGTAATTTACTTTTTATTTTAACAAACGTGATAGGATGTGATAGGAAATGTTAGGAGAAACACAGGGAGGTGGTTTGGCCATGTGGAGAATATGGAGAGTGAGAGACTGATGAGGAGAGTGTATCTGAGTGAGGTGGAGGGGGGGAGAGGGAGGGGGAGCCAAGGATGAGATGGAGAGATGAAGTGGAGAGGTATATGAGAGAAGGGTGTGTGAGCTGGGAGGAGGGCAATGAAATGGCAGGGGACAAGGCGACATGGAGGCGATTTGTTTGTGGCCACCCCTTACGGGATTGAGGCGTCTGGCAATAGACAGATATATAGGTAAAGTATATCTGTCTGTCTGTCTTTCTATCTATCTGTATATATATATAGTATATATATATATGTATATATATAGAGAGAGAGAGAGAGAGAGAGAGAGAGAATGTACGTTAAAAGTCCTCTCATTTGGCATCTGGTCTTATGGTATTTCCGGTCTTTTGGCGGTTTTCATAAAAAGTCCCACTACAAAAGTTCTCTGCTCTTCCGGCACATATGCTGAGCTGATCAACACCCGCGATAGGGTTGTCAGCTCACTGCTGGTACCCATACTGGTACCCACGTAGTGTGCCCATAGTTGCCAATTTGGTGCTGTTGGTGCTAGATCTAGCACACTTCATAATAATCTAGGGCCAATGAATATCAGATTTTCTTCTATATTTAGCATGTTTTGACATCCAATTTAGCAAGAAAGTTCAAACAATTCACCTACAGCTTAGTGCGTTATAAAGTTGAGCTTTACACTTCTGAAGATTTCTGCTTGCCAACACTGCATGCATCGTCGGTCATCACGACTCGTGAGTGTCTGGCTTTGTGAGTGGGACCTTTCAAAAGTTTCGAAAATTTGTTGTCCTATTTTTATGGTCATCCTCTCATTCTCGTGTTGCACTATGGCCTCTACTAGTGGAAAGCCTACTGGTGTTGTAATAAAATGCATACATAAGGCACTGATTTTTACCAAGAAGATTGAATTATTGAAATAATTGGAGGCGGGTGTTCCTTAGATAGAAGATAATGGAAGATATTGGTGTAACCTCTTCCACTATATATGACCTTAAGAAGAAGAAGGCTGATTTAGTGATTAGGACTGGCCAATACTACTTGCTGGACACTGATTGCATTGGGGTGACCCACCATGATTGCTAGAAAATTTCTGGCAAGTTTTCCCAGTCATCCGGCAGTTTCTGTTCTTTTGGCACTTGCTTGGTCCCAAGGATGACGAATGAGAGGACTATTACTGTATAAATATATGTGTGTGTGTGTGTGTGTGTGTGTGTGTATACAGTATCCAACATAATAGCCTTACAGTTCCATAATGTATCTACTGTAACAAATTAGAGTAGATATATAATGCATCTGGATTTGTAAATTAAGATGAATGTTGAACATCAGAATTAATGGAGTTTTGGATTTAGTGTCACACTGTTGCTCTCAGGTAGTCTGTTATACAGAGGTTTACTTTCATATCTAATTCTTTTTGTTCATTTTATCATTTCACTTATAAAGGGTTCCAATATGCTTGCATGTGTCAGCCTTGATCACCTAATGGCAGCTGTCCATGCTTCTTGATTTCCAACAGCCCCTCTATTCAGTCCCTTATCCCTAAAATATCGCTGTATGACTTCATCCCATTTCTTTTTGGGGAGTTGCCCTTAGCAGGTGTACTTTCAACATTCATACCTCTTACACACTGCACCCAGTTGTCATCTCCATCTTCTCCACATACCCGAACAACCTCAGTTTACTCCATCACATTACTATTACATTGAAGTCCCATCCTTCCTCTCAACTCTTCATTCAGTCCTAATCTCCAAGGCCTGTCATTCAAGGACTCACTCCACATCCATCTGACCACTCTTACCTCTGTATGTTTGAGCCTTTGAATATCCTCCTTTATTGTCTCTCACCATCATACAGGATTATATACCTAACACATGCAGCATACATGGACCCCTTAGCACTGGGAAAGCTGCACTAGTTGTGTGTTGTATAACTGAAAACTAGTGAGCCTAAAAATAAGTTTTCCGTTAATATTTTCTCAGCTGTCATATACTTAAAGTACAGTACAACACTGTACAAAGCAAGATGATGTTATCTTAAACTTTAGTAATACTGTTCTAATCCACTGTATTATTGCACTTTTTGTATAGCTCAGTGTTGATCCTGAAAGACTAGTTAAGAAAACTTTATTTAGTAATGAAGAAAATGTGGGAAAAAGTGTACAGCATACTGTACAGTACTGAAGGTTGGTATACTGAGGTGTAACAGAGCCATGTGCAGTAAGACTGTCATCCAGCAACTGTGGGAGAGAAAGGGTAGCTATTAGTTTACCAGATATACTGGTCATCCAAGTTATTGGTGATAGAAGAATGCAGTTTATAAATCAGGTTTTAGTTCACTGGAAACTAATACTACACTGCATCACTAAAGTGCATGTACGAGGTCTGTTCAGAAAGTATCCGACCTAAAGCTCTAAAACAATAAATAGCTAACCTGTTCATGTGAACTGGCTTCTGCCCAGTTCCATGTAGTCAACAGTAAGTGGGTTTTCCTGTGCAGTGCTTTTCCTTCTCCCTGGTCAGTTCTAGGTCAAATCAGCACCTTATGGATCTAAAGGTACTTGGTTGACTCTGTGTTTTGTTAGTTGCTACAGAACATGATCACATTGATTTTAAGCTTATTTTCTTGGTTCCTAGAGTATTCAAGGTGTCAGATAACACAGATCAGGCTATTTAGTAACTAGAGTGTATGCAAAAAGGTAGTACAGTCTGTCATACCAATGAAGGTGGATCCTGAGCGCCAAGTTGTGATAACAAGGTTCCGCACTGGCCGGCCTCCCTTCTCCAGTATCAGGTCATTTAAACCCCTGGTAACAAGAGTACAATACGTTCAGTTCTATACTATAAGTACTGTAGCCATCAGCTTGCCTCGCTATTTGTCATAATATTCAGGTTCCTCATTTGAATGTATAGTACTAAACATCAGAACTTCTTAAGCCCTTCAGTACAGTGATGCTTCCCCCCCCCCCTCAATTCTTACTACTGACAGAGTGTCTGAACAGTTTAGAAACTATTTTTCATCATGAAGGGGTCAAAAACAGTCTTCATTGACCCCTTCTGTAAAATGATTTATCTTTATATATTCAGATGCTTGAATCCAGAGGTGGCTTTGAACGGACTGCTCCCATGTCATCCTGTCTTTTGTCATTAGGGCACTCTCTGTCCATCCCACATCATTCCTAGCTCCACTCCATTCTTCTATCTTGTCGTCAGTCTCCCTCTCCCATCTCACCCACATACACTTTCTTAGCCAGTCTCACACTCCATGAGCTCCACATGGCCAAACCAGCAAAGTCTGGGCTTCACATTTATCATCATCATCATCATCATTATCCGGACCTCCTTTCCCACCCTAGGGCAGTGTGAGGAGTAGCATTGTCCAGACAGCCCAAATTTGCCCAGTCCAATGGGCCACGCTTCCATTCACTCGTCATTCAAGCCCCCAGAATCCTGGCTCTATTGGATACACCAAAAACATTCAACACGTTTTGTAGCTTCACATAAACATATCCAACAGTGTTAATCCGAACGCTATCACATTAAAAAGAGTGCCAAATTCCTGATCATGGACTTCTTCTCACAATATTCATCCAGTCAGCTCGATCTCTCGTCAGTTCCCTAGCTTCAACAACTTCTAAACCTCTCTTCCACACACACTCATCCACCATATCTCTCCACCCTCTTGGCCTACCTCACCTTCTCTCTTCCTCAAATTTGCTCAAATATACCTTTTTCACGACTCTATTGTTATCCATCCCCTCCACACGAACATACCATCTCAGTACACTCTCTTCGATTTTGGTGTCCACAGACTTCCTCACTCCACGTTTCACGAATCATATTACAGTAAGACCTCACTATAACTAACTAATTGGAGCCCAAGCCATTCCGAAATATGTGAAATTCCAATAAAAGCGACATCCAGACTTCCCCCTGCTAATCCGGACTTTTTCTGTTATATCAGATTAGTCCAGATCGCATGAATGGTTTTTAAACTGTTTTGACTACCACTGCGGTACTGTACTGTGTTATACCTTCACTACATTAATTTTTTTTCATTCATTCATTGCCAGACACCATGTATCCCAGATGGGGTGGCCAAGGGCTTAGAGTTAATTGTTTGACAGGGAGGGGCACTAATCCTCCACCAACCTCACTTGACACGTAGGGAAGCCAACAGCATCTGGTGTTCCCAGGCGGTCACCCATCCAAGTACTAACCAGACCCAATTAAATGGTATAATATATATAATAATACTGTAATGTACACTGATAAACACATCTTTCATTTACCTTATTGTGGTGAACACAGCTGAAGTGGTCAGGCTGTCCGGACTGCTTCTGGCTCTATCGGATTTTTTCCGATATATATGAATTTAAGCCAGTAGCTCCTTGAGTCTGGTAAAAGTGAATTCCAGTCTATTGAAGTCCGTTATATCGAGGTTTTACTGCATTTTGTACCCTATCCACTCTCTGCATTCCACGTACATTGCTCAGCAGTCCCATCTCCACTCCTCTCACTCTTGACTTTTCATTTTCATGCTACACCATAGTCTCTTATCCATATGTTAAAGTTGGCACTACACGCCTTCATGTAAGCCTCGTGCAGCTGCAACATTCAAGCCTCTGTTTCTTATCAAGGCCTTCATTGCACCAGCTACTTTCCTTCCTTGTGTCACTCTACTTTCCACTTCTTTTGGACATTTTCCTCTCTTTTCTACAACTGTACCCAGGTATTTGAACTCTCTCACCAATTCCAGTCTCTCCCCATTCACTGTGACATCACACTGGGAGTCACCTTCTCTCTCAGTAACCATCACTTTACTCTTTTCTACATTTACTCTCAGGGCATGATGCTCGCAGACATCAGCAAAACTCTACAACAGTCTACTAAGTTCTTGTCTAGTATTTACAAGTAGTACTGCATCGTCAGCATTCAACAAATTTGAGATATTCCATCCATCACCATTCATTACCAATGCCATCCCCCTCTCCATTACTCATGTTTTTACTTCTCATATCACCTCATCCATACATATACTGAACAACCATGGGGACATCACACAACTTGGTCGCACACCAACACTGATCGTGAACCACTGACTTAGATGCCCATTAACCCTTACACATACTTCACTAACATAATAACACTCGTGACGGCACCTAGCAACGCACCATCTACACTGTACATGCGCAAAACTTTCCACAATCCTTCTCTGTCCACTTTGTCATATGCTTTTTCCAGATCCATGAATGCCATAAACACCTTATGGTCCTTCTCACAGGCCTTCTCCGCTATCTGTTTCACTGCAAATATTTGATCTACACATCCTCTGCCACTCCTAAAGCCACTCTGTTCATCACTCACTAGGACATCTGATATCTCTCTTACTTTCTCTATAATATTTCTTCCATATACAATACCTTCCCTACCACACTCAATACACTTATGCCATGATAATTATTGCACTCACTTCACTCGCCTTTATTTTTGTACAGGGGTACAGTCACAACCTTTTTCCACTCCTGGCACAGTATCACTCATCCATGCCTTCTTACATATCTCCAACAATCGCTTCATTCCGCTCTCTTCACTACACTTAATCATCTCTGTATACACCTCATCTACCCCAGCTGCATTCCCATTTTTCAGCCGCTTCACAGCACTCTTCACCTGTGCAAGTGTCACGTCTCCTGGCACTGCATTCCTTCTCTGCACACCCCCAAAACCAGTCATGTTTATGGTGGCTCTGCTTTGTCTCTTCCCATTCATCAGGCTTTCAAAATATTCTTTCCATCTGGTCCTTACTTCATCCCCATGGGTTAATATCTACCACCTACATTCTTCACACCATCACATTTCTTTCCCCTGTCACTTCTGCATTTCTGCACCTCTTTCCAGAATAACTTCCTATTTTCATAGTAGTTTGCATTCATTTATACTGTATATTAATGTATGTGTCACAATGCAGTCATGCAACACCTTTACTTTCATTCTCACCTTCCTGCTCCTTGTCACCCACCTCACTGTACATGTAACCCTTCCTCTGTGTTGTATCCTTATCATGCACTGCATCCTATAAACTCGTATCCTTGTTCATCAGACTATCTAGGTACGTGAAGTTTCTAATGTTCTCCATTTCCTAACCAAACAGCCTTACTGTACATTGTGTGTGTTCATGCCTTCAAAAACCCTAACTTTACTCCTTGGTACACTCACTCTCAAATTTTGTTCCTTGCACACACTTTCAGAGTCATTCTTTTTAACTCCCATTCATTGGTGGTATGTGGGATGACCATCATACTGTACACTCACTTGATGTAGTGCTCCCTACTTCCTTCACTTTTATCATTCTTTTTCTGTGTCTGCCTTCCTCTCTTCTGAGTTCTTCCTTCCTTCCTATCACTTGTTACTGCCCCCTACATTTCAGGTGAGTCTGCACTGAGTGACAAACCAAATAGTTTCTTGTAACACAGGAAACCATTTATAATGTTCGGTGATAACCAAATAACATGGTGATGTGGAACCTACTATGGTGCCCCTGTTAACTGGGTGGAATGACGCAAATGTGGCATCCATCTGGGAACCAAACCTCCACACTCTTCTCCAAGCCTCGCTGTGGTGAGCCATTGTCAAGCACAAAGGAACATCAGTTCACTGCACATGACAGCCTTGCAGGGGCAGTTGTTTGCCTGTGGTTCATGAGTCAGCTCAGCCAGACAGACCAGAGTTACCCAGTAAGAACTCCTAATTATCTTCACTCAACAGTATACTTCACACACAATAATACAGTACAGTTCAAAAGTTTGATCAAAGAACTTACTATTTCATCCACCACGCACACTGCCACCCTTCACAGTTATATATACTCTTTGCAGCACTGACTAATTTCCCATCTACTCTCTTTATTGTCAGCACCTTCTACTAATCATGTCTCTCTACTCCATTGTATGTTTTCTCCAGATCCATGGAAGCAGCACGCAACTTCTTTCTCTTCTCCAGATACTTCTTTACAGTATATCAGAGAGAGATTTAGGCTACATACCACTCTCCCCTTTAAAAAAAAATCCTTGTTCCCCTCTTATCATATCCTCAGTTCTCTCCATTACTTGGTCAATAACTGTCCTAAAGTATATCTTTCCCACTAAGTTGAGATTACAAAAACCTTTATGATTGCTACGTTCTCCTCAGTTCCCCTGTGCAGTCTTAAGGCACTACTATTCTCCCAGGCCAAGCTGCAAATTTTCCATATCCGTTTAGTCACTTTCTTCTTGCATATTGCAGCATCTCACCGCACACTGCATCAGTCTCTGGTGCTTTCCTCATTTTAACATTCTTCACACATTTGTTCTGTTGATGTATTCCTCCCTTCTCAACTTCTCAGCCATTCCCCAGTTGCATATATTATACTTCATTCACTTTAACTTGGCCAATATCAACCATCCCTAAATCTTGAATGCTGAGCTGTAACAAGAAAGTAACAACAGAATATAGTGCTAGTCATGAAGCACCTATGGAGAGGATGATTACCCATAGTACTGAATTGGCATATTCTACTGCTCAGTTACAGACACTAAGGTGTAAGTGGATGAAAAACTGGGCCAGGTTACAGTGAACAGACTGTAGTACTATTCCATTCTCTATATTCAGCGTCTCATTAAAATGCTGTCTCCATCTTTTCACTTTTTTTTTTCTCTACACAGCTGGCATTATGCCAATTTCATCTTTCACCTATTTACTACTGCCCCTACCCTCTCTAACTTTCTTGACCTACTTCCAAAACAGTTCCATACATTTTCCTCATTTTACACTTGGGATTTTTCCAAACTCCTTTTTTTTTTTTCATATTAGTCTCGTCTTCTCTCTCTTCTTTTCAGCCTACAACTCTCTTTTCTGCATCTTCACAACTTCATTCCTTCTTTTTCCCATCCAGTTCCCATACTCTTTCTCTTCCACAGCTTATTTCACCTCATTAACACAACACTGTCAATTTCATTCTCTTACCTCTTCTAAATCACTCACAACCTCACACAGTGCAATTAAAGTATTTCTTCTTTGGACACTTTACTTACACCTCTACTTCCTCCATCTGCTTCAGGTTATACCTGTTCAACTGATGCTCCACTTCCCTCATGTCCTCCTCTCATTTTCCTTATACCTGCTGCTATTGCACTCTTTTTGCAACACCTGCTTCCTCCTGTTTTCCTCTGCCATACTTGT
The DNA here is from genome assembly GCF_032717465.1 of Coenobita brevimanus. NCBI lineage: Eukaryota > Metazoa > Arthropoda > Malacostraca > Decapoda > Coenobitidae > Coenobita > Coenobita brevimanus. Next base: position 10,060,610 of record NC_137050.1, on the reverse strand, counting down.
GTTTATCCACTGTTTTTGCACCTTTACCCTAGCTAATAGTTTACAGTATTTCACTGCAGCACTGGTGATAGATGGGGGCATCCATCATCCACTCACTTGATGCAGTGCTGCCTACTTCTTCCTTCATATGTATCATTCTTCTTCTGTGTCTGTCCTACTGTCAACCTATTTCTCCCATCTTTCCTGTCACTGTTTACTACTGGTACTCGTGTTTTCACTTGAGGTCGCTCTACATTATGTGGTAAGCCGAATAGTTTCTTGCAGAGCTGGGTATACTTCCGCAATCACTTCCGTAAACCGCAAATTCCGCAACTATGGAAGTGCGATTTCATTTGCGTATTTGCATTTGCTACAAGTATTCCGCAAATTTGAAGTTTTGCATTTGCGGAAATACTTCTGCAAACACAAACTTGCCCGCAAACCAACCTGACCTCTTGAGAACTTTGTGCAGTTTGCTTTTATGCAGGGCACCATGGCCCTGCTCAAGATGGAGTTGTCTCAGTTGTTGGAGAAGTCTGACTGTGAGGAATAGAGATGGACTGATGTGTCAACTTGTCAAGTGTGAGCTGTGAAGTGTAATACTGTAATTTAATTCCATCCACCCATCCACCATCCAATCCTACATTGCCCCAAGAGAAGCATAGGAGCCCGGGGCTAGGCAGTTGTTCTCGACATTTAAGATGAGTGACCAGCCTCACTCATCCTTGAGTGACATTACATGAACAGTCAACCCCAACCATCCCTTGGATATAAACCTTCACCGGCTTAATCCGACTGGAGCACAATAATTACCCACTAAACCACCAGGTGCCAAAATTTGGTTATATGGTTACCACCCAGCATAGTAAATGGTTTCCTGGTGTACAGGAAACGATTTGGCTTGTCACTCAGTGTAGAGTCATCCACAGGCTGAAGCAAAAGGAAAGAATGAAGGAAAGAAAGACAGAAGAGGGAGTGTAAAGTCACCTGTAGGCAGAAGGACAAGGAAAGAATGAAGGATAGAAAGGCCTTTATCTATAATAGTGAATGATTTACCCTTGTTCTGTAGTAAAAACAGTCCACTATACTAATACAATAATACTGTATTTAAAATATACATTTTAGTTTTATTATAATTTTATATATCCCATTCAGTATGACAGACAATTTCCAAACTTCATAAAGTCACCTATTGTTTGTCAGAATGGAGTAAATAAAGATGTAACTGTAGTGGATGAGTAACAAGAGATGATTTTTTAACCCCATGATTACAAAAAATATAATCCAAAACTTATTAAAATCCTCTAAAGGTATCCAGATTAAAATTAAACTGATGCTGTGGTACTGAAAGGGATGGAAATGATTTGCATTTGCATAACCACAAGTTTCAAGAAGGTTGCAAACTTGTGGTTGCGGAAGGTAATGGTCTGAGTTTGCGGATTTGCGTTTGTGGAAGTGAATTTTCATTTGCGGTGCCCAACTCTGGTTTCTTGTAACTCAGGAAACAATTTACAACTGTGGGTGGTAACCATATGACCATGTAATGGGGTGATATGGATCCTGCTATGGTCTAACTATCTATCTATATACTGCCAGACGCCTTAATCCCGGAAGGGGTGGCCACAAACAAATTGCCATCATGCCACCCTGTCCCCTGCCATTTTGCTGCCCTTCCCCCAACTTACGCCCCTCTCTCTTGTATACCTCTCCACCCCATCCCTCCTTCTCGCTCTCAGCCTCCCCCTTCCTCTCATCTCCCCCCCCCCCACCTTACTAACATTCTCCTCATTAGTCTCTCACTCTCCATCCCCTCCACGTGGCCAAATCATCTCAGTGTATTTCTCCTAACACTGTCTATCACATCCACATGCACACCACAATTCTCCTTCACTTCCTCATCTGTCAGTCTGTCTCTCCATGTAACTCCACATGCTCCTCACAAATAAGTCATTTCCACTGCTCTCATTCTTGACTTGTGTCCTTCCAACGAAGTCCAAGCTTCAGTTCCATCCGTTAGAGTTAGTATCACAATACAATCATGCAACAACTGTTTTACTTTCATGCACACTTCCATATTTCTTATTACTGCTTTCAGAGAACCAGCAACGCTTCTTCCCTGTTGTACCGATTCAAGCAATTCATTCTCCAAACTTCCATCCTTACTCATAACACAACGCAAGTACTTAAATGCACTTACATTTTCCATTTCCTCACCATCCAACCATGCTGTGCATTCAGTGACTTCATTTCTCAAAGACCATAACTTTATTCTTCACTACATTCACCTTTAGATTCCATTTCTTACACACTCTCCCAAACTCATTCACCAAGCCTTGTAGTTCCCCTTCGTCTTCACCTAAGAATACAGTATCACCTGCAAACAACAGACCAGGAAGTTTCCAAATGCTGTCCTCTTTCATTAGGGCTGCTCCAACATCCACTGCCCTACCTTGTATCTCTTTTATAACCCCATCCATATACAGACTCAACAACCATGGAGACATGACACATCCCTGTTTCAATCCAACATTCAGAGAGAAAAATTCACTCAGTTCAACATCCTCATGCACTGCAGCCTTAGCATCCAAATACACATTCTGCATGGCATTCAACAGCTTCCCATTTACTCCATATATTCTAAAATATTTTCCACATTCCTTGTTTCTCCATTCCATCATATCCTTTCTCCATATCCATGAATGCTGCATACAACTTCTTTCCGTTATCAAGGAAGTTGTCCACTAAAGATCAATGGCTGAATATTTAATCTACACAACCACTTCCCTTCCTAAAACATCCCTGTTCTTCAACTAAATCCTCTGCTACTTCAACTCTGTCAATAAATACCCTTTCATATACACTTCCTGTTACACCAAGAAGACAAATGGCCCTGTGATTACCACACACTTCTTTTTCCCTGTTCCCTTTGTACAGGGGAATAATTATACCTGACTTCCAATCCTCCGGAACTCTACCTTCCTCCCAGGCCAATCTGTACATCCTCCATATCCATTCTACTACTATTTCTCTCCCATGTTTCAGTATTTCACCACACACTACATCAATTCCTGGGGCTTTCCCCAGTATAACTTTCTTCATTGCTTCCACTACTTCCATCCTACTAGTCTCTTTCTGCCATCTTACCTCTCTCCTTCTCCAAGCCATTCCCCAGCCAATTATACTTGCATTACTTTCATTCTTTATGTTTAACAATTCCTTAAAGTGTTCTCTCCATCTGCTCATTTTTTCTCCCTTCTCCACTATAAATCTATCATTTTATCTTTCATCCCCTCCTAACTTCTTTATTGCCCTGTCTAACTCTCTTTACCTTCTTCCAGGACATTTTCTTACATTCCCTCTTTACACTCACTGCCCTGTCTAACTCACTTTACCTCCTTCCAGAACATTTTCGAACATTCCCTCTTTACACTCAGATTTCTTCCAAAGTCCTCATCTACTCTCTTCTTACTCACTAATATTTTCACTTCTCTCTTGCTCTCTCATCCATCTCTCAACATCCTCTATGCCTGTGTTTCCCATCCACTTAGTATATATATGCTTTCTTCTTTTGCTCCACAGCTTTCCTCACCTCCATATTCCACCATGCTGTTCCTTGCACCCCCATTTGTCTTTGCTTCATCCACCACACCACCTCACTTGCTGCATAGATTTCTTCTGTGATTATTTTGCAAACACCTTCCACCTCCCCCATCTGCTCCAAATCATATTTACCATCCTCTTGCAACTTTCTACCCTCCCTGTATGGACTGCTTACTCTTGTCCTTCTCTCCTTCTATTCATGCATCGCATTTGTACCTTAACATTCCCTCTTCTGTTTTTCTTTCCTTCATTCTTTCCCCTTCCTTCTGCCTGTAGTTGACTTTACACTGAGTGACAAGCCAAATGGTTTCCTGTACACCAGGAAACCATTTAAAACACTGGTTGGTAACCATATAACCAAATTTTGGTGCCTGGTGGTTTAGTGGGTAATTATGGCACACCAGTTGGACTGAACTGGTGAAGATTTATATCCAAGGAGTGGTTGGAGTTTATTGCTCATGTAATGCCACTCAGGGATGAGTGAGGCTGGTCACTCTCATCTTAAATGTCAGGACCAACTTGCCTAGCCCCAGGCTCCTATGCTTCTCATGGGGCAACATAGGATTCGATGAGGAATGAGGAATGACCAACCACTCTTTCCATTCATTTCTCCAGTTAACAACGGACTTCAATCATTCTTCCCAGTGTATGCTTGGACAGTCTCCCAAAACTCTGCATTCATTCTAAGCTTTAATTATTTTATTCTTGCTACTGGGAAAATTATTTTTATGCAGCTTGGGAAAGATCTCTATTAGTGAAAAGGACTGAGGATAGTGCTAAGCCTCTTTCAGTCTCTTCACTGTGGAACATTCTGCAGCATTTTTCATTATTTCCCCTCATTAGAGCTAACAATGTTATGAAAACATTACTTATCCAGTTAAGCCCTTCACCATGAGGATGTCTTTTATTTTAGCCTTGCTACCTCCAGATAATTTTATTTAGCTGAAGAAAGATTTTTCAAACTGCAAGGCTTAGATGTAGCATATATTAACACTCCTCAATATGAGAGTTTACCTCCAGCCTTTCACAGAACAGAATCAGCTAGGGGTAATGAGAATACTGTATAATATAAATATGACTCTTAGTTCTGTATCCCCAGAGGATTTTATTCAATATAGGAGTGCCTTTTTGAGCTTGAAAGATTAAGTATAGCCATCATTAACTGTTTCAGTGATACGGGGTTCTCATAAGCTGAATAAAATCATTTGGTAGTAGCAAGAATAAAAACAGAATTGATGATCTTATGGTAAAAGATTAGTCATTTAACTGTGGCTGGTGCACTGAATAGTTTAATCAACTTAGCACCAGAAGATTTTGTTCAGATGATAGAAATTCAGTCTGTTAAAAGCTTTATAAATTAACGCCAGTAGCTGTTGGTGCAACCAGGGACACTGCTTAAGCAGACATAAGACAATTCTGTTCATTTGAGGGAAATGCCATTTATAGTTGTTGTTGCTGGTAAACTGCAGGAAACTGGCCACTCCCAGTTTTGTTGTGGGTAACTGTGTTGTGAGAGTGAGGTGCATGAAGTGAGTTAGTATGTTGTGGTGTGGGGGACTGCATTACAGTAACGACATAAACAGTTCTTTGTGAGAGGTATTTTGTGTTTGTACTTAAACACAGCTGGATGGTGGCCACATCATAGTTTGAATAGATGTACTCATTTGTCTCTGGGAAGGACAGTATCTGTGATGTGACAGTTTGATGGGGTTTCATGGATGCTGTTTCACTAGAGATTTTGGTTGGCTGTGGTGGCTATGTGTTTGTGTACAGTATATGTTTGGGAAGTGTAAGCACTGGATGGAGGAGGAGGGATGTTGTTGAGACATTCTATGTAATGGTGGGAAGTTCAATTTTGTTTCATGGTAGTATGGTAATAGGGTTAGACAGTGATTACTGTACTTACTTGTTCCTAAGGTCTGGGTGGAAGGTGTAGCCCTGCATAGCCTGTTCCACAACCTTCCTCTCCCGGTGCAGCACAGCTGCCACCATGCCCTCTATGGACCTACCCAGCAGGTTGACTAGAAAGGCTCGCTGCTCCTCAGTCATCAGTCCAGCTGCTACGTCTTCCGTGTCAAACTTTGCCAGGATATGACTAGGATCAGGAACTAAACCATCTGTCATTTCGGCTGCAGGTACTGTATTTTTTTTGCTGATTACATTTGTTGTTGCTGCTTCTGACTTTCTGGATGTCAAGGTATGGTTTTTATATTCTGGTTGGCTTTCAGTTTTACCTGCAAGTTCCACCTTGTCGGTGCTCTTGCTTTTGTCTGTGTCTATTTTTCCTTTGTTGCTTTCTCCTTGGTTTTTTGGTACAGCAGCTTCCTTAATGGTGTCCTCTTTCCTAACAGCTGATGGAACATCATATTTTATAAAATTCTTCACATTCAAACTGACACGCTCTGTATGCTCTAGGAGAACAGTACTGTTTGCCAAACCTGTTCCATGAAAGAAATGATACTTTAATTAAAACACTTGATTACCACATGACTGAGTTTATGTTCATGACTTTCATCCATTATGAAGTTACCAAAGTAAACTACAAATACCCTATATGAAATTCAGAAACATAATTATACTGTATTACAGTGATATAAAGTATTATTATACTGCATATTCATCCATCCAGCTCATGCAGGAAGTGAAAAGTGTTAATTATTTGAGCATTACACCCTGCACCATCTGAAGATCTGAATAAAATGTAATTATTATGTGTTCCCCAGTGCTGTATCAGAATACCAACTGAAGCTGTCTGAATACCCATATTATATATGGATACTTAGGTACAATGCTTGTATATTTTTATGAAGCAGATAAGTAATACTGTAACTGTGCTGTAAAATCATAAATTTTTTTTTTCCCTATAGAAGTCTTTGTTGGCAGTGGAAGAATACTGTTTTTGCCAGCACCTGCAGGTCTTATCTTGAAAACAGAGTTGTTGTTGCTGTTGTTGCCTAACCGTATTCTCTCGGCATGAGCAGACCCATTGACCACAGGTATGCAGCTGCTTCTCTGGGGCAGTCCTATAGTAAAGTACAGTACAGTTCACACACCATGTAGGGATGTGACATCCCCTTGTGGTAACAGCATCTAACCATGGTCAGACCAGAGTCCTTCCCATGGCGAATGCAGGGAAATATGAGAAGGTTTGGCTCCTGGCTGCTCCTCCACCAGTTTACACAACACCACCATATGTAGGTTCCTCATCAGCACCAGAAGATAGTGAAGTGACTATTTTCATATTATTAAAATAGGGAGAGATGTGTTCTCACACCACTGTGCTAAATTTCAAAAGAATGGTTACAAACTGTAAGATGTCTTTTCAGAACGTATCTGACCGTAGGCTTTAAAAAAATTAAACAGCTAACCTGTTGAGCTAGGACACTAATCCCCCTCAAAGCAGGTCCCTTCTAACGTGACACACATATCCCAGCATTCTTTCCATTGCCATTGGCTGAAACAATCCTCATAGTCAGTATTCAGTATCTCCTGCAGGTGCTTCGTCTCATTTGTCATGATTTCTTTTCAAATCAGGAATCTTTCAGCAAAGTTTTGAGCTTGGAGAAAAACCAAAAATCACATGAAGCCATGTCTGGTGAGTAGGGAGCCTGCTGGACCTGCTTGGCCAAAAATTCCTGTATCAATTGAGAAGAATGGGCAGGGGCATTGTTATGGTGCAGCTTGCAACTTGCCACTTTTCGAAGGTCTTGTCTCTTCTGCCAAACTGCATCATGAAGACAACAGATAACGTCAAGGTACAGGAATCTCCTAAATCGCAGCTTTGAGATTAAGCACATACCGTGATGTTAGAAATAACTAATAATCATACCGGGAAAATTGCTTATGGGACTGTCATCTTGGAAAAGTAACCCCCTAACCTGTAAACGTACATCAAACTGGTCACCAGTGAACACTAACAACCTGCAAAAGAAATTAGTAAAGCATATTTAATGAGAATGAACAATATTGTAAGAGTCTTACCTGACTCTGACTGATGACATTGCTTGAATAGACGGGGAAAGGGGGGAGGGGCTCCAAGGCTTGAGGCGGACTATGGCCTCTCAGCACAAGGTGAGTGTGCGTATATATATATATATATATATATAAAGCAGCCGTGGCTCAGTAGGTTAGAGCGCTCCGCTCTGACCGAAGGGTCGGAGGATCGAATCCACCCAAGGGTCATTGGTAGACATCAGGAAGGGCATCTGGTCATAAAATGCTACACGCTCCAAACCAAAGTCCTCTACCCAGGGGCAACGCCTTAGTCCTTATCCAAAAAAGGGGTACCTGGCGTAAAATTCACCCCCCTTTTTTATTTACCACAACCTCCCCCAGGAACCCCTCAAAGTCCAGTGTAGAGACAACGGAAGAAGTGTCGCCGTTGCCCTCAGCTGCCTCCATGTTGTCGTAAGAGTCATCAATTCATTGAGATTAATTCTTTACCAAACTAGCATGGTCTTTTTGTATTTTCTACTGAAATCAGTCTTTCAGAGGTTACTTGTTCTTATTCCTGTATTACCACAACTACTGAGCAGTTTTATAAACTTACCTCTGATGAAAGCTATAAATGAGGATTTACACTGCATGATACACTGATGTGTCCAGTCAAAGCCGTGGTTGGTAAACAACACAGCCAGTTGGAAACATTGTTGGCAAACAATGCTGAGGGCAACTACCCCAAAATAGGTACTGAAATAATAACAGCTAAGGGCATCACAACACCCCCAGGAGGTGACAATGGAGGGGTAAGTAGGGTGCGTGCAACATCCGTGCTATATGGACGTAAGTCCAATAGAGCCGTGTGCCCCTATTCCCCAGAATGCACCTGGCGTGATCACCTCAGTCTGGGTGCATTACCCTTTCACTGGACCAGCCTGCGTCAGGATTGGGGTGGAGCTGGAAACCTAGCTCCAAGCAGCACCCCAGTGACGGCCTGTAGCCGCGCAAACCCAGAGATGGCCCGTAACCACTCTAATAAGGCGACGGCCTGTAGCCATTCTAATAATGCGATGGCCTGTAGCCACACACTAAAGCGACGGCCTGTAGCTACGCCCAAAAGGAGATGGCCTGTAGCTGCTCCTATTGCTGCTGAACCCCCCTGCAGAACCCGTGACGGCCTGCAGCTGCACGTGGAAAGAGAATGGTATGCCCCCTCTCTTTCTGCAGTTGCCTCGAAGGGCACGACACTGGTGACAGCCTGTACCCACACCAGTAGACAGGAGACAGCCTGTAGCTGCTCCTCGCCTACACATCGCGCTTCATACAGGACTCCAGCAAAGGCCTGCAGCCACACACGTAGACAAGCGACGGCCTGCAGCCATGCTTCGTCTGTGGTAACGTCAGGAAGTCGGGCCCTGGTGACGGCTGGTAGCCGCACTGACAGGGAAGGGACGGCCTGTAGCTGCCCTCCACTTGTTGCCCAAGGGACCTTGGCAATGGTCTGTAGCCACACCAGGAAGGGACACTACAAAAGTCCCTCACCCCCTGTGACTTCACAACTTGAGGGCAACCTGCACTCAGCCCTACCCACCGGTGGCAGCGCAGTTCGCACTCTACACCCACCAGGATCGAGGCAGCCTCCAGGAGGAGAACTTCCAACTCAAGGACTGGTGGAGAGGCACTGTGTTGTCCCTGGGGTTGTATTCCATACAGTCAGCACCAGGGGAGGACCCATGACTGACGGACTCCCGCTGGGAGCAACGCCGCAGTCCTACCCTGACAGCGGAGCAGCAGGAAGGAGACTGCAGCCAACAGACCCTTGACGACCCCAGGGCGAGACCTCTCCCCTCCCCAACAAAGGCGACGCCCTTCCCCCACCAGGCACCTGCGGGAGTGCCTACAGGGACTGTTTGGCCCCAGCCCTGAAGGCCAGACCCGAGTACCAAGTCCCTCCAATGCGGGGCCCTTCAACAACCCGGACCGCAGCCCATCCAGGAGGATGAGGCCCCCATGGATAGTCCCATGGCCCCTTACCAAGAGCGCACCTGAAGGGGCGCCACTAACAACGGGCTGCCACCTGTGAGCTGCCGTTCCCCCCTTGGTTGGTCTGCTCCCCTGCCCCATATCCCTATAGTGACTGTGACCCCTCGCCCTGCCCGCGAGTGAAAGTGAAAGTGACTGCCCCAGTGTCAAGTACAGGGACAGTGAAAGTGAACGTGACTGCCCGACTATCAAGTACAGTGACAGTGGTAGAACAGTCTGAAAATAGTGGGGAGTGAGAAAGACACTACCAGTGCATACCACGGGACAGTCATAGAAATAAGTACAATTATAGAAATAAGAAACCAGCAGCCCTAGAATAAAAGTGTAGTCACAACTTATCTCAAGAGCAGTGTCTATTTGTCTGTCTATTGGTATCCTGTGATACCTTTAACTCATAAATACCTATCCATTTCAGTTACTTGCTTTTGGACAAAGTCTAGCTTTCTGTATCCATAATTTGATATGTGTAAGGTTATTGCTCAGCTTTTTTATGCCCTGTTCCTCTCATACTGTGTCTAAGCTCCGGTCTTGAAAGGGAACCCAGCTATACCTTAGGCGTTCCTTGGACGCGCCTAGCATAACAGTATACATTTTTTTTTTTTCCACTCACGTCTTCCAGTTACAATTCAACTGTTAACTGTGTTCCACATGTATCAGAATTACATGGCTTGAGATCGTCAGTTTGTTATAATGTGGGTGGAATCACTGTGTCCGTTTGGAAAAGAATTATCTTGCTGAGTCCGTAATGGTGAGCTGTAAGCCAAGAAACCATTTACAACACTGGGTGGCAACCATATAACCAAACCATACGTGCTCCCTACGTGTCAGCAAGTGGGTTGGTGGAGGGTTAGTGCCCCTCCTCGTAAAACAAATAACTCAAAGTCAAGTGGCCACCCCTTACGGGAGTATGGCATCCGGCAATAGATAGACAGATACAACTGTGGCTTTCCTATCGTTGTCAATCCTCCTTATGACATCAAACTTTTGGATGGAAGTTATCATTGGCTTCTTCTTCTTCCCCTTCCTTAAAGAAGTTGTAGGTAACAGTGGGCAGGTGGGGGAAGCATGGGAAGAAAAAAAAAAAAATCCTCTTGTAAGCCACACCGGCACCACACGCTAACAACAAAGAGGAGACATTGCACTGAGCTGGACGCCGGGGCAAGCGCGCGGTTCCTTCTTACCTGGCGTGGGGGGGAAATGCTGTGTTTGGCTTATAGTAAGTGTTATGCTTGAATATGACTGGTTTAGTAATTGCCATGCCTGACTACAGTTGGTTTACGTCCGGCCCGATGCGCGGGGTTGAGGTAATGGTGGCGTGTATTACACGAGGCATTGGAAAAGCGTCACTTCTGAGGCTGCATTCACGAATTTCATTTAATTTCCACGAGGTACTGGCATTGCAAGCTGTTGCATGCTGCGCATTATGAATCCGCTAATATTCCACTGTAGTAATGGTTGTTGACAGTCTGCCCTTCTGATGCGTATTTATGCTGCACACCTCGGTAAAAAAAAAAAAAAAAAAAAAAAAAAAAAAAGGGCATTCCTTGCTGCAGACCTATCATGTTTTTTTTTTTTTTTTTTTTTTTTTTTTTGTCCGAGGCGTCTGAATGCTTCCACTGGGATGACTGTGTTAGTTTCTGAGTTGTACCCGTACACCCAAGTCTCGTCTCCAGTGATAGTCTTCAGAAAGTCTGTATTACGATTTGCACACTCTAACATATCTTCAGCAACTTTCATCTGCTCCTGATGGAGCAGTAAAGAACTGGATGGATGGATGAATTGTAACTATTTCTTATTATCATAATATTATTGTTGTTGTTGCCGCTACGTACGGGAGGTCACAAAAATGGAGGGGTTAGGCTAATGTTCGTAGATATAAGCTGAATAATGTAAGTAGATGTAAGCAGAGTAGATATAAGCCAAAGTCCATAAGAATATAAGCGTACGTTACACTGTAAGTGAGTTAACCCGTGGTTGGAAAAGGTAGTGTCGAGCCTAGGCGTAAGGTGAGAACATAATTAATTGGTGACAAGCGAACAAGGGCTACTCTGTATCTGGACGGACGACGGATGGCATAGGGCCCCTACAACAACACAGGGAAGGGCAGTCACGACTTAGGCTTGGAGCTAACAACGCCTTACGGTTTTCCTCGGGTCATACGGACTAGTTTATACCCGCAACACGTAAGCTATGTTGTAGTTAAGACTGACAGTGGCATTAACCTATAGAGTTAAGGTGATTTGAAATGATTTTTTTGTATGTCTTAAGGAAGATATGATGACGTTTTAGCTGCTACAATATAGTGAGTACCATGATGAATACTAGAGATAAGCGTGTTCGGTTAACTGAAGGTGAATCATAATGCTGTCAAGTGAAGTCATTTGCAGTGCGCTAATTTGTTATAATTTCATGTTGGCAGGTTTTGACCGAATAAACTGTATTCGCGTCCACGTGCTGGGTCTCAATCACTACTGGTCCTCCAGTGATCACCTCACGGGTGATTACAGTTGTTGTTGCATATGTTGTTGTTACTGTTATTATTAATTTCTTAAACTTCCGACATCCGTGTGGGAAGTTTTCTTGTTTTTGTCATTATTATTATTATTATTATTATTATTATTATTGTAAAATTGTGATGTTTCAAAGGCCATTTGGCCTAGAACCTTGAAACTTGGTCAGCTTAGTCGGACAGCTGTCTGCTTTTTTTTTTTTTTTTTTGGGGGGGGGCCTAACTATGGTGGCAGCCTGTCAACCATATCTCTGGATATTATCCGAAATACAGAAACGTGAGCCAGCCACACAATCTCAAGAACTGCTTAAGCTCGGAAGCTGAAATTTTACTACAATATATAGTCTTAAGGCAGATGCAGTGCGGGAGGAGTATGGTTCCACTAGGTCAGAGGTCAGGAACCCTTAAAGCTAGAAGAGACATTTATAGTTTCATAAAAATGTAGTCACTCTCAGAGCCGCTATACAAAAAATTGTCTCATAAACCGAAATCTGCAGTACTTCCAAATCTGAACAAAACATTACAGTGATATTGTTATGGTGTAGATCTTTTCAAAGTTGAATTAAAAATCTATATGTTGCCTTGCATGTTATATGATGCCTTCGTTCTGAAAAAATAGATGATTATTCATGAAGCTCTTGGAGCCGCAAAAGTGTCCTAAAAGAGCCGCATGCGGCTCCTGAGCCGCAGGTTGCCGACCTCTGTACTAGGCTGATTATTCACAGGGGTAAAAAACTGGGACCTTTCTGGATATTCCGAGTGTCACCTATTTTTCCATGGAGGATTAAAGCTAGAGCCACCTAATTTGGTGAACTGTGATGACCTAAGGTGACATGCACAAGATCACTGACCTTGATCTCATGGTCCTTTTATAGCTCGGCTTCAAGTAGGCAATGGCCATATGGGAAGGTTTTCTTTATGAAATTGTCCTTTGACAATTTTGCAGTGTTCTAGTTATTGTTGTTGTTGTTGTTGTTGTTATTATTATTATTATTATTATTATTACTATTATTATTGTTGTTATTATTAACAACTGTAGCAACAGCAGTAGTAGTACTGTACTGTGGTAAGTGGGGGTGCCCTTCATCCACTCTGTCAATGCAATGCTGCCTCTGGGTAAGTCTGTACTGAGTGTCAAGCCAAATGGTTTCTTGTAAGCCAGGAAATCATTAACATGGGGTGGTAACAACATAACCAGTAACACTTGATGGTTTACTGAGTTACGGTGCTAACCAGATGGGTCCTTTTAGCGATTGCATCCTACAGGTATGGTTGATGCTTATTGCTCACATAATACTACTCATTTGCAAGCTAGGCTGGTCACCCCCGCCTTAAATATTGCACCCGAGTTGCCTAGCATAAATGTTGCGACTGTGTAGCCTAAGCTTTGGGCCTCTATGCTCATCATGGAGTAAAAATGGATTTGGTGATAAAATAGACGAGAATATAATTGTTATAATAATAATAATAATAATAATTATTATTATTATAATAATTATTATTATTATTATTATTATTATTATTATTATTGTGATTATTATTATTTTACCATAAAAACTGGTAGTGGATATAGCTTCATCCACCTTGGCTATGTCCATGAAAGTGCCAAGTTGGTTTCCTCTAGGTATCGGCAGTTTATACAGGTGTTATGTTACCAGCTGAGTTAGCGCTGTGTGAAGGTGCAGATGTGTGTGTGTGTGTGTGTGTGTGTGTGTGTGTGTGTGTGTGTGTGTGTGTGTGTGTGTTCAAATACTAACCTGTAGCTGCTTGACCTGGTCCAGAGATATATCCAGGAGATGTGTATTCGGGGCTCTGGTAATCCTGTGGGTGGGAGAATATTACCGTAATTAAAAGAAAAAAAAACTCATGAGGCCGTATCCTTGTCGTCTTAGGTGATTCTATAGCACGTTTGCTGTAGCTAATATTTTGCATGTTGTATAGTAAATTATTATGCTATTTATATATTTTGTTCATTATTCTATTATGGAGAGAATATCAGTGTGACGTGTAGTAGTCCATTAAGGAAGAGGTGTTTGGATACTTCCTGATCCGACGAGAGTATAGGACCTAAGATATAGAGGAGGGGGATGGGGAGAAGTCAATGAAGAAGGAAAGAGGGGGGAGAAGGATAGATGGAGGGGAGGAGTCATGTAAGATGAGCCTGAAGGAGAAGGTAGGGGAAGAGGGAGAGAGGAGGAAGGAGGCGGGAGAGAAGGAGGACAGGGAAAGAGAAGAAGAGGGAAGGAGGACAGGGAGAGAGAAGAGGGAAGGAGGACAGGGAGAGAGGAGAAGAGGGAAGGAGGACAGGGAGAGAGAAGAGGGAAGGAGGACAGGGAGAGAGAAGAGGGAAGGAGGACAGGAGAGGAAGGGAGGGGAAAAGGGAAAGAGAAAGGTGAGGGAAGGATAGAAGAGAGATGAAATAAGGAGTACAATCAGTGAATGAGGGTGGACCAGGAGCAGAGAAAGAGGAAGGGAGAAAAGTGGAGAGAGAGAGAGAGAGAGAGAGAGAGAAGAAGGGACATAAGAAAAGCCGGGAGGAGGGGAAAGAGAGAGGAAGGGGGGGGCAAGAAAATCCGGGAGGACGGAGGAAGAGAGAGAGAGAGAGGGGGGGGGATTGGAAGAGCTGGGAGGAGGGGGGAAGGGGAAGGAGGAGATATTGAAGAAAGAGGACTAATGCCCAGCGACTGCACGAGTCATCAAGCACTTAGTATTTGCAAAGTCCTACGTGGGAGAGAACATTGTTTCAACTAAAAGGCGTAGATTTATGCCTGTCGACTGCATGAGTCATTATGTAGGCGAGTTACACACACACACATTATATATATCGACTGCATGAGTCATTATGTAGGCGAGTTACACACACACACATTATATATATATATATATATATATATATCACGTTGAGTACATCGCATATATATATATATATATATATATATATCACGTTGAGTACATCGCTTCCCGTCCGATCAGCGAAGTTAAGCAGCGTTGGGTCTGGTTAGTATTTGGATGGGTGACCGCCTGGGAACACCAGATGCCGTTGGGATCCCTACGTGTCAAGTGGGGTTGGTGGAGGATTAGTGCCCCTCCCTGTAAAACAATTAACTCTAAGCCCTTGGCCACCCCGTTTGGGGTACATGGCGTCTGGCAATGAATGAATGAATATATATATATACTGTATATATTACCAAACCCTGCGTGTGAAGATTATAACTAGGAAGCGTGCATTTTGCATATATATAGACCAATCGTCGTCGTATTGTATCATGTATGAAGACACCAACAATGCTTGTATGCGTCCGCCTTGGTTACCCAATGGCGGCTGTCCACGTAGCTCGATCTTTGGCAGCACGAGGGTCAGTTTGGTAGGTAGTCCATTTGGGCTTAACACAAAGTTAGAAGGAACATTAGTTAGACTCTTAGAGCAATGCTTCGCTGCATTTTCCACTGTCCATCAGACTCAACACAACTCAACTGTTTTCACCTCATTTTGTTCCCCAGCTCCACTGTCAGTTGTAGAAGCTGATAAACTTGTCTTGAAATATTTGTTCACTTCTTAGATTTAATATATAGGCAAAACCCAGTTTTGGCCAAACAGTACTGCATTATTATACTGTAACGCATGATAACTGATAGCCAAAAATAAACATTTAATGAAAACACAAAATGTGCTAACGCAGAACTCTATTTCCGGCACAAAAAGGTCATTATTTTTGCTATACGTGCATTATCTTCTCTGAGTAATGTGTGGAAGGTAATACAGTATGGGCAATTTGCCGTTTCGGAGGACGGAAATTTCCGATTGACAGTTTATAGAGCTCACCTACTAACTTTTTTCTAATACAGTAGAAGTAGTTGTCGCAAATGAGCAGTGGGCTAACCGTAAAATCTATCTTTTCAATACGACCTTCACTTGTGAGGATCAAACGGAGAGGTGATAGAGGGCACACAATGCAGATGCGCCGACCAGATTGAAGCAGGGAAGCCAGTGAGAGTGCTTCTCTTAGGTCACATGACACAAACGTAAGCAGACGTCACACTTGCGTAAGCAGCCACGGATGAACTCTGAAATCGGTTCGTAATGGCAGGCAGATGTGATTACTGTTCTCAGTTACTGCGCATTTGTGAAGAATTTTTTCCAAGACGATGCAGCTATTGACTTAAGAGATTACGGAGTTTTATCAGGAGCGTGTGGCTGTCTTAACCGTGAACTACCGTGCAGTTACAGATGATATGGTACTATGGACGCTGGACAGCCTGTAAAAAGGTAGGATTTCTGCATTTTGATGATTAGATTTCAGCGAGATAGGGTGGTCAGTATGGTGTTGGGGAGGATTCAAGGAGGCGCAGCCCTACAGTTACGGTAACTGTTTTCTGATGTTCATTGTAATTTGATCTACTCCCTTCATTTTTATCCGAAAACATCTAAGATACGACTTGTTTAATGTTTATAGTAATTAGATTTACTGCTTTCATTTTATCGCAAATAAAGTAAAATACGATTTGTGCATTTTGAAGTTAGGTTTGAATGCGATGAGATGGTTGATATTTATGGGGGTCTGGGAACGCATCCCTCAGGTAGTATATATATATATATATATATATATATATATATATATATATATGTGTGTGTGTGTGTGTGTGTGTGTGTGTGTGTGTGTTAGTCTAATTCGACCAGTATTTTTTTTGGAAATTAATCTTTTAAGCTGTGCTATCCCGCCCAAAACCCCTGATTCCCCACCAGTCCCCTGTTGTCTTCAGAAAAGGTGTGGGAGGGGAGTAACCTGGAAACGATTTATTTGCGACAGGCTTGAAGGTTAAATTCGATCACACACACACACACACACACACACACACACACACACACACACACACACACACACACACACATGGCAAACCATCTATCTATCCATCTATCTATTACCAGACGCCTTAATCCCGTAAGGGGTAGCCACAAACAAATCGCGTCCATGTCTCCCTGTCCCCGGCCATTTCACTGCCCTGCTCCCCAGCTCACACCCCCCTCTCTCATATACCTCTCCACTCCATCCCTCCATCTCATCCTTGGCCTCCCCCTCACTCTTTCCCCCATCCACCTCACTCACATACACTCTCCTCAGTCACTCCCTCTCTGTCGTCTCTACATGGCCAAACCTCCTCAGTGTGTCTCCTAACGCTTCCTATGACATCCACATCCACACCACAACGCTCCCTCACTTCCTCAGTCGTCAGTCTGTCTCTCCATATGACTCCACATGCTCCTCTCAAATAACTCATTTCCACTGCTCTCACTCTTGACTTGTGTCCCTCCAACAAGGTCCAAGCTTCACTTCCATACGTTAGGGTTGGTATCACAATACTGTCATGCAGTAACTTTTTCACTTCCATGCTTACTTCCCTGTTTCTTATCACTTCTTTCAAGGAACCAGCAACCCTTCTTTCTTGTACTCTTTCAAGCACTTCACCCTCTAAACTTCCATCCTTACCCTTCACACTACCCAGATATTTAAACACTCACATTTTCCATATCCTCCTCATCCAACCTTACAGTACTTTCACTGACTTCATTCTCTCGAAGACCATAACTTTACTCTTCCCTACATTCACCTTTAGATTCCATTTCTATATATTTACAGGCCCAAAAGGGGGAAAACGATTTTTAAATTCTGGAAAGTAACCCACCCCCACCTATGCATCACGGATGGGTATAAGTGTGGAAAACGTTTGGAGTGATGGATGCGTTGTGTGGAAATTTGTTTTGAAGTACATGGAATGACTGTGCTTCTTAATGAGAGAGTCTGTAGCCAGTACCAGAGAGAGAACGTAATAATCGTTCAAGTATATAAGGACGCCGTTGAACGAAATAATAATAATAATAATAAAAAAAACATTTATTCAAGAGGCAGAGCAAAACTGTGTGTGACTGGTATGTGACGTGATGGGTAGGGCGGTTGTTGTTTTGCGTGATGTGGGCGGTTGGGGACGGCGAGGATGAACTCATGAAATGATATTTATTCAAAATTAATAAAATCAAATGTTGCACCTGTATGCGTCGTGATGGGTAGGGCGGTGGCTGTGGTGCGTGGTGTGGATGGTAGGGGGCGGTGAGGTTCGCCTGGTTGACGAGGAACAGCAGGAGGGAAGTGCCGGTCAGACCCAGCAGCAACACACGACCCGGCTGCCTCCTGAACACACAGAAGAAGAAGAACGGTTAGATTTATTGCCTGTCAGTTGCACGAAGGGTTAGCCATAGCATATGCCTATCGACTGCAGGAAAGATTAGACATGCCTGTTGACTTTACAAAGGGTTAGACTCATGTATGTCGACTGCACGAAGGATAAGACTGATGTCTATCGACTGCACGAAGGGTTAACTTTATGCCTATCGACTGCACGAAAGTTTAGACTTAAGCCTGTCTATTGGACGAAGGGTTAGACATGCCTGTCGACTGGACAAAGGGTTAGACCTATACCAGTCCAGTGCATGAAGGATTAACTTTATGCCTGGCGACTACGCGAAGGATTGCCTTTGTGTATCAAATGTGCGAAGGGTTATTTATGCCCATCGCCTGTACAAATGGTTATATTCATGTCTATCGACTGCACAAGGATCACTGACTCTTTCAGTCTGGCGATCATACTTCATAGTTTTGTATTATCCTCATACGGTTCTTATTCGGGTTACGAGAGACTTTTTGAACAGGAGGGGGTTAAGGCTTTTCCATAAGATAACGGGGCACGTGTGGTGCACAAGCTCACTCCTTAGCAGTTTCGAAGCATGGTGACGAAACGTGCTTTTAACAGTGGGGCAGAAGCAGGGATGCTGTTCCAGTTCATCAGGTCTACACAGTCATTTTTCAAGCATTTTCCATTACCATACTCTAACACCGCAAGTGCCCACTGATCGTTTTGAAGGGCCTTAAGGCACAACCATCATTAATCGCTTCACTACGAGAGAGCTTTTCCATCCGTCAATCCGTCATCCAGTCCTATGCCTTCCTATGAGGAGAGTAGGAGCCCGGGCCTAGGCAAGATGGGCCTGACATTTAAGATGAGAGAGACCAGCCTCACTCATCCCTGAGTGGCATTACGTGAGCAAGAAACCCCAACTACCCCTTGGATATAAAGCTACACAGGACCAATCCGATTGGAGCGCCTTACCCACTAAACCACCAGGCGCCATAATTTGGTTAAATGGTTACCACCCAGCGTAGTAAATTGTTTCCTGGTGTCCAGGAAACCGTTTGGTTTGTCACTTAGTGTAGAGTCAGCCATAGGCAGAAGGAAAAAGAAAGAGTGAATGAAAGACATAAGAGGAAGGAAGGAAGGAAAGGGCAGACACCCAAAGCAGCACTACATCGTGTGAGTGGATGGTGAGCGCTCCCACCTACCA
The DNA here is from genome assembly GCF_032717465.1 of Coenobita brevimanus. Lineage (NCBI taxonomy): Eukaryota > Metazoa > Arthropoda > Malacostraca > Decapoda > Coenobitidae > Coenobita > Coenobita brevimanus. The sequence continues at coordinate 10,041,147 of NC_137050.1, read as the reverse complement.
CCTAAGAGCTTTTCCAAACCGAATAAAATCGGCTAGAGATAGTATTCGTAGATAGTCCTGAAATGGTTAATGAAAGCGCGTTTAACTCCTCCATTTCGAAGTCACTCCCGAGCTTAATTAAATCATCCTGGAATAAAATACAATAAAACTGATTTCCTTGGGGCGAAGAAACATTAATGGGAATTATTCATAACAGATTTAACTAGTTTTGTACAGTTAGGGGCAAAAGTTGTGTTTGAGAGTCTGGTGCAGGGTGTTAGGGCGGGGTCAAAAGATATGTTGGAGTCATTGGTTCTGGAAATTAGTGCCTTTTACCACTGACTCTTTTTGACAACATACTCCCTGACAGTAGGCTACCTCCAAATGAAACATTTTGACCATACGTTTACCTCCTTTTTTTACAATTATTGACCTCGATTTTACATTTCCGGACATCAGTATCGATCCACCTCCTAATGATGAAAAACGAGACAAGTGAGCAATGATCTTCGAAACCCAAGTGATGAGATTTTCGAACCTCAACAAACTTTTCGGAATATTACATGTTTCAGAAATGTTCCTGAAAAGAAGATCGATAGTATTGTCCGCGGCTGTACATATCACCTTCGCGGGATTCGGGGAATTAAATGCGAAGGTAAAGCAAAGGACAAACACACACACACACACACACACACACACACACACACACACTATAAAGAGTAAATGAGCTAAACATAACCGACTTCCCCTAACACTCTTTTTCTTTTTAACTACGGTATTATCGATCTTTTTGTTCTGAGAATCTAGCCGTGTCGGAGTTTGTATTCTAAGTGGCATAGGAGGCTTCGTACGCTTCTTTGTGAGAGATTTATTTGACATGTCTCAACATAACACTCTCTTTTATGCTGTTGACGTCGTTTTGAGGATATTACGGTGTGAAATGCAGAATAAATCGCTAAGAGAGAGCTGCTAGGAAACTTTCTACGTCATTTAGAGTATTTCCCTTAACCTGTACAAGAGGCGACGGCTCAGCACCCGACGCATTTCTCACAGGTTTCAGCCCCTTCACTGCATTGACGTCTTATCTGAGTCTTGTTATCATCCTCCTATTATAGTCTGCGTGTGGGAGAGTCTCGTAGTGAAAGTGTTAAAACAGTCTCTAAGCCTTGAGATCTTTCTGTCCGCATAAAAAAAAAAAAAAAGTGATTTTCACTTTTTGTTTATCATGTTCTTGCTCTCAGTATATTTTTTCCAATAAGGGGAGGCTAATGGTATCGAAGGTGTTAAGTTGGTGTAAGGAAGCCGTGATGTGGAGAGTGATGTGTTCCCGCACTAGACATACATACTACTGACTTCATAATTACACACACACACACACACACACACACACACACACACACACACAGCCTTAGTCAGCATGACTGCTTTCCACACCTGGAGAAAGAGAGAGAGAGAGAGAGAGAGAGAGAGAGAGAGGGAGGGAGGAAGGGGTGTGCACAGGTAATTAGCATTGCCACATTTGCAGGGCAGAGGTAGGGTCATAATTCATGCACTCACTCATGTTGTCATAAATACCACGGTTGTTGTCACAAATATTATCAGTGGTGTTATAAATATAACCCATTTTGTTATAAATACTTCCACTATTGTCACAAATACCATCACTCTTGTCACAAGTACCATCGTTGTTGTCAGATACCACCACCGTTGTTTTGTACTGAACAAGGTCAAGACAGTGCTCTTGATCTTGGTACTGAAGAAACAGACCCAGATAACTCCCTACATGCGAGGACATCTCTTCTGTTTCATCCCTGCTACTGTTGGACGATTTTGTACTTACTATCGCCAGCTCTCTGTTAATGAATTACACCTCTAAGGGTCGAGCCAGGGACCAGGATGTAGGTTTCTCCCAGCCACTCCAGTCTACCACTGTATTTTACTCAAGCGATTTCATTTAACAGTGACAAATCTTAACACCTAAGTATTAAAAAACATCTCAATTCTTTTGTTGCTTTACAGTCAGTTTGGTATATTTAAATTGATTTTGGTTAATCTGAGTCGGTTGGGGTTGATGTTGGTTGACAATTGTTGATTTGGGTTGACTATTGATATGGGATTGTTTTGTTTGAGTATTATGTTCAGGCAAACACCAAACGATTTGGTCTGCTGTAACAAATCTTAATCAGAGGGTAAAAAAAAAAAAAAAAAAAAAATTTGTTGCTATGGACGCTGTTACAAATTTTGCTCGGGCTGGCAGCAGACGGTTTTGCTGAGCTGTTTCCAAGCAGTCAGTGAGTAAAACACTCTTCGTGTGCCCTTCCTCTGGTATGGACTCGCCAGGGTGTTCTCCGGCTAACGATCTTGTATAGCTGGGCGATATATTAGTTGAAGTTTCTCTCTCTCGGAAGAATAATTTACGTTTCTTGTCACTGTGCTTTCCCCCTTAGAGTGCTTTCCCCATCTCTCTCTCTCTCTCTCTCACACACACACACACACACACACACACACACACAGGCTACTGAGCACTTCCCGTCTCCACGATAAAAATATCCCTCACTAAACTGTTTCTCCCCTACAAGTCCTTCACCCTTTCCCTTCCTCCCTCTCAGTCTTTTCCCCTCTCCCTCTTTTTCCCTTTCTTTCTCTCTCTGCACACCCCACCCAACATGCATCGTCCACCGCAACACGTCAAAACCCTCCTTGCAGCTAATATGCATGACAGTTGCCGTGAGAACAATGGACACTTTTCCCGCCGCGGCTCCGTCACCGCTCTAACGGGAGGCGTGTCACCGTGAAGGAAAACGGGACTCTGAGCGCGGGGTTATTATGTTTTACGCAGTCGTGTTAAATACTGCCTGCTGCAAAACGATATGTGCTTGTTAATCTCGTGTTACTATAACTACTGATTAATGTCTTTTTGGATGTAGGGTGCTTGCTATGATATTTTTAATGCTGAGCAGCGCCGATGTCATCGGAAATATTAATTTTAGTCTAACGTTAACATTGCGATGTTATGTTGATTATTGAGTTTTGTTGTGTCAACTCCATCTGTGCATATAATGATGTTTTGAGCTAACGAATGGTCTTGGGGCAAGACACGTAAACACTCTTTGGAGAAAAACTCACCTTCAGGTAACCTAGAGCTCACCCAGTCTTTTTAACTGCCCGAGTGGCCTAGCGTGTACAGTGACAGGTGTGCAAAACAGCCGTACTGCTGACGCAGGGGAGGTTCCGTAGCAGATTTATTCGACATGTTGCACCTTATTCTCTTGTGTGTAATAGTTGTACCGTTTATATCGTTTTGACTTGGACATAGCATGAGTAATATAGGTGTAGGCTACAAAAGGACATTGAGGTGTAATGTGCAGAATACACACACACACACACACACACACACACACACATATATATATATATATATATATATATATATATATATATATATATAGATATATAGATAGAGAGAGAGAGAGAGAGAGAGAGAGAGAGAGAGAGAGAGAGAGAGAGAGAGATACCATCATCATCATCCGGACCTCCTTTCCCACCCTAGGGCAGGGTGAGGAGTAACAATGTCCAGACAGCCCAAATTTGCCCAATCCAATGGGCCACGATTCATTCATTCATCATTCAAGCCCTCGGAATCCTGGCTTTATCGGATACGCCAAAAACATTCACCACGTTCTGTAGCTTCACATAATCGTATCCAATAGAGTCAGTCCAGACGCTGCCACGTTAAAAAAAGGGTGCCAAATCCCTGATCATGCACTTCTTACAGCATTCATCCAGCCAGCTTGATCTCCTGTCAGTTCCCTAGCCTCACCGACTTCCAAACCTCTCTTCCTCACACATTCATCCAACAAATCTCTCCACCTTCTCCTTGGTCTACCTCGCCTCCTCCCTCTTTCAAATTCGCTCAGATAATATACATACATACATACATACATTCATACATATATATATATATATATATATATATATATATATATATATATATATATATATATATATATATATATATATATATATATATATATATATATATGGGGGGTGAGCATAAGCTTCACAGACTGCTACCAAGGCCCAGTAATCTTCCAACATACCATACCATACATGTCACCATATGTTAAGGAACAGGTGTTACCTCCAAAGCCACTTACACTGTACAACGCTTAGGGTTGCGTGTTTGCTTTGAGTTCAGGAAACAAAAATAGTCCCGTCCTGCAGTATCAGTTACTCCGGATGTTACTTTAAATAATGATTAGCATTAACTGTTGTGTTAAATATTGATTATTATAGTGCTGATTTAAAACAGATATAAATGTTGATATGTTAAATAATGGTATAGCAGGTTATGTTAGTGACTGGTCCCGATGTTATATTAAATATTTATTATTACCACTAATACGGTAACCCATTCACTACGCGAATCTCGTAAGAGTACATTAATGTGCTGAAGAAAGAATAAGTCATGATTTCCGAATACGTTAAAAAACTATGAAAAACTAATTAACTACACTTATTTTTATAATACTAATACTAATACTACTAATTATAATAATAATAATAAATAATAGTAATCAGAAGAAAATGAAGAAAGAAAAGATAATGAGGAAAAAGATACAGGTGACATAATATTCCAGTAACCAGTAATTTTGTGTGTTTGAGCGTGTTGAATTTTTTCCCTGGGGCCCAGAAATATGCCTGGTGGGGAAGTGCAGCCCACCTAGCCTTGAGTTGGTCCTTGCCCTCACCTTCCCTTCACGCTCCTTCCCTTCCCTCCACACTTTCTATCCTTTTCATTTCCCGTCCGGATTCTCCCTCCCCACTTTCTTTCCTCATTTCCCGTTCCGATTCTCCCTCCACATTCTCCCCCATATCCTTCCTCCACATTTCCCATCCTTATTTTCCCTCCATACTTTCTGTACCCTCCATACCCTCTCCTTATTTCCTGTCAGTATTCTCCCTTCACATATTCTCTCACCTCCATACCCTCCCTCCCCATTACCCGGCCGTATTATCCCGTTATCCTCCCTCTCGCTTTTACCCCTGTACCCTCAATCTTTCCCCCTTCCCCCCTTCCATTAGTTTCCAACCTCTCACCACAACCTCCTTCACCTCCAGCCTTTCATACTCTTCCAGACCCGTCCACACACTCCCTTCACCGTTTCTCTCCCTGCTTCCTCTCCCTTCTGTACCTTCTACACTTTCATCCTGTCTCCAGACATTCTCTTTGTTCCATACATCCCTCCACACTTCCTCATCCAGTTCTCTTCCTTTCCTTTCCTACTTCCTCACTTTCTTACGCTCCCCTTACACTCTCTTTCTCCTATTTTTCCTCCACACTTCCATACTCTCCCTCCACCAAATCCTCCTTTCCTTAGATTATGTAACCCGGAGAAAGTAGACTTACAGGACGTTATTTCTCTCTCTCTCTCTCTCTCTCTCTCTCTCTCTCTCTCTCTCTCTCTCTTTCTCTCATTTTTACCTGATCACTCTGTCCACCGGCGAACATCTCTCAATCTCTCTGTGTATCTACGCGTTTTTTCATGGCTATATCTTTCTCTTAAGAGTCTTTATATCAGTAGTCTCTTCTAAGCCTGAAATCCTTACGCAGATATTGGACTTACATCGTCTCTAATCCTTTCACTGCAATGGCTGAATTTAAATGCTCTAGCTTTCTGAATTGTCCTCCTCCTCCTGCTCCTCCTCCTCGTCATCATCATCATCACCATCATCATCATCATCAGCAGCAGCAGCAGCAGCAGCACGGGTATTATCATCATCATCATCATCATCATCATCACCACGATTGTCATCATCATCATCATTATGTACATCAACATTATCATCACCATATTCATCGCCGCTATCATCATAATCAACACGACTATCATTATTATCATCACCACCTCCTTCACCACCACCGTCCTGCCCTATTAGTGGTATACTATATTGCTTGCGGGACGCTTCCGAAAATGTTCTCGATATTAGAAATGGTCTGTCAGTAACAGTTGTATATTTGTACACCTTCCCAGGGGGCAAAAGCCGTTTTTGCTGGTCAACCAGACATGGGTTGTTATAAAATGTCGTAACATACCATTTTAATCCTTGGACTATCAGGAACAATGTCCAGGTACACAACTTTGGAAGCCAAGTACTGTAAGCTGGGAATGCGAGATGGTTTCCAAGATGGCTGCCGGTTCTATCTGTTTTACTATATGATGATAACTTGCCAAATAAATTGTATGTAATTTTATTTATTCAAGTTTTAAGGACATTTATGTCATATTGTTTTGTCTTCAGAATGTAAAAAAAAAAAAATAGATTATGTTCAAAACTACAAAATATTTGTAAAATTTAATAATTTATTCAAATGAACACATTTTTTTTCTCTTTAGAAGTTTACATACTTATAATGCCTGAGATATTTAGCAGAAATACAGTTACTGGGAGTATAAACAGCACACACCAGAGAAATGTCTATAAATGAACATGTCATGAATATAAGTTCCTATATCATTCATTCATTCATTCATTGCCAGACGCCATGTATCCCAGACGGGGTGGCCAATGGCTTAGAGTTAATTGTTTTACAGGGAGGGGCACTAATCCTCCACCAACCCCACTTGACACGTAGGGATGCCAACAGCATCTGGTGTTCCCAGGCGGTCACCCATCCAAGTACAAACCAGACCCAACGTTCCTATATCATGCTTTATAATATTCCAGTAATTATTTCATCCTTACACCATAACACATTTTTTCTTGTGAAATAATTATAACACAATCGATATAACTACTGAAATAACTAATACTGAGATTTAGTCTAATCCAGAGATAATCATATTCAAATTGAGAAAAAGGAAATGCAATATTCAGAGATGATCTAGTCAGAGTCAGGACTGTCCTCAGAGAGAGAGAGAGAGAGAGAGGGAGGGAGGGAGGGAGAGAAAGCGAAGGAGAAAGTAGGGCGAGAGAAAATAATAAACTGTACGTTGCGAGAGAGTGCAGTAGGAGGAAACGGAGGAGAAAGAAGAGAGAGAGAGGAGGGGGGAAAGAGGGAGAGAAAGCGAATGAGAAAGTAGGGCGAGAGAAAATAAAATATGTTGCGAGAGAGGGCAGCAGGAGGAAACGGAGGAGGAGAGCGAGAGGAAATGAACAGTGAAGAATTAGCGAGGAATGAAAGAAAAAAGATCATAAAGGAAGCGAGGAAAAAAAGACAGCAAAGGAATATCATGAGGACTGTACGGATTGAGAAAGAGAGAGGGGGGGGGAGAAGAGGGAGAGAAAGCGAAGGAGAAAGTAGGGCGAGAGAATAATATATGTTGCGAGAGAGGGCAGTAGGAGGAAACGGAGGAGAAAGGAAAGCGAGAGGAAATGAACAGAGAAGAATTAGCGAGGAATGAAAGAAAAAAAAATCATAACGGAAGCGAAAAGAAAAAAAAGACAGAAAAGGAAAATCATGAGGACAACTAAAATAAGACTCCATTGTACTGTAAGGATTGATTTATTTGTCTCTACCCCCCTTTACTCCAAGACATCTTCCCGAAATTGGGGTAAAGTCGTCAAGCGGTAGGGGAAAAAGAAAATAAGACTAGATCTTATGGTACTGAAACGGTTAACTGAATTCAACTTTAACCCTTTCACTACGAGAAATATCCCCTGAGCCTAATAAATCAATCAGGTGGGAGAGAGAGAGAGAGAGAGAGAGAGAGAGAGAGAGAGAGAGATTGCAGAGATTGCACGCAACAAGTTTAGCATAATCCAAGTTTAATGACGGGTAGTAAATTTAAATGTGATAGAAAGGGTAATCTCTAAGTGATTTTGGACAATTTGTAACACCTTTTCCTTAGCGATTCATTCTGCTTATTACACCTCAGTATCCTTTTGTATGTTACTGATGCAAACTGTGTGGGTGTTAAAACGATACTGTTAAGGCTTTATTTACAAAATAAATCGGTAAGGAAGTGCCACAAAGCAGCCCATGCCATCGAGAATACTGCTCTTCGGGTTGATAATGATGATGTAACTAACTGTACTTAGGTGTGTTAAAAATGATGATGGTGATGATGATGTTTATTATTATTATTATTATTATTATTATTATTATTATTATTATTATTACTGATGACGATGATAATTATATGATAACTGAACTTGGGTGTGTGAATTAGGGTGACGACGATGATGATGTTCATGATGATGATGACTAATTAGATGTGTGGAATAGGTTGATGATGATGATGATGATATATGGTACCCGAACTAAGGTATGTATAATAAGGTGATGATGATGATGACGTAATATGTAGGACTGCGGAAGAGAAAGCGACAGGGCCGACCATTATAATGTCACAGGCTGGCATATAAATAACCGGTCCGCACGCATAGGCTAACGGTATAACCTTAACGGGGTGTATGTTGCTTTTTTCATGTGTAATCTGGCAGCCTCACGTAATTATGGCAGAATACAGTTTGATGACCATTTACAAATTCATTTTTTCAGGGTGTGGACAGCTCTAGTATTTTGTTCCAGCTACCATTTACAAATGTATGCTCATGGTTGGGTCAGCTTCAGTATTTCATTCCAGCGAGCGCCAGACCTTTATATTCAGCTAGTAGTTAGTCATACGAGACTGAGAGTTAAACAAGGACATCTCATTAATTCTATTTATAATTTTTCTTACCAGGTATGCAAACTGATAAATTGGTGTTAAGATTATAAAGTACCTTATAGACACTGATACTAGGTTAACACTCAGGTTCCTATGGCTCACTCAGCTGGAAAAACTCGTCTAATTTCCGACCACGAGAGAATGATTGTGACAGTATTAACAACTGTGATCGTACGACCGATTTGTACCTGAATAAAATCGTTAGATGTCAAATGGAATGGATTGCTTGAGATATCTCATCCATGAGAGGGTTAACGAAGTGTATATTGCATATTTCTTGTATGTACTGTAGGCCTAATCTTTCGAACTGCTGGGATGAAACTAGTATTTAATGTTACCCAAACACAGTCGGTAAATGACAGAAGCGTATTTTCCCTTCAGTCCGGTGATGTATTTTGCATTTTATTCTTGCTACTTCCGAACAGTTTAACTTACCTTTTGAGAGACTTTTCGAATTGGAGGGGTAAGATATTACCCTCATTTACTTTTCTCTCGGAGGGAACTCTTCCAAGTTGAATGGATTCGTCTGGCAGCATCAAGAACAGTATTCAAAATACATACTCGTAAACAGAATACTTTCTGTACGATGATAACGTTTGTGTTTTATTCTTGCAGCCACCAGATGATTTTACTAAACTTCAGAGAACCTTTCGAACTTGAAGGGTTATCTGTATAACCCCTTCAGTACCGCGGCGCTCTTGTAATCTCAATAAAATCGTCTGGATTTTTTTTTTTTTTTTATAATGCATGTTCGCTGTTACCCGTTCCTTCGGGGTATCTTCGGAAATCCGGAGAAAACAACATCGTTTACTCACATTCATTCTCTCAGCTGTCGTATGTAATGGTGTACACAAAGCAGTCTGAGGCCATCCATGAGCTTGCCACTCTGATTTGCGGTTCACCCCAGTCGCTCTACTTCTTGCCTTTTATGTATCATTGGTAGCAAGTTACCCCCTCCCCCACCTCCACGTACCACTTCTTTCCAGTTTGCTTTGTTCCACACACGCCTCTCACCCTTCCGGATGTTCATACCTCTGTGATTCTGTCTCTCACACACTATCCTCACACCTTTTCCTAAGCCTCCCCCATCCTCTCACTCTCCACTTCGCATCTGTACATCTTCTTTGTCAGTCTCCTATCGCCCATTCTTTCCATTCTTGAGAGAGATTGAGAATACCAAGAACTGAGGAAGGGGCTCTCAGAGTGTTACAACTGGGTTCTTTGGTTGCTGTAACGGCCAAACATTCAACGTTGCCCTGTAACTATAACATTAGACTGATTGTTCGTAAAATCGAGTAACTTCATTCTTGCCTGACGCTCAACACTCTCACCATATCTGGTTCAAATAGAATATAGATTATTTAAGTTCACCTTGACCTGTTGTTCTCAAAACTAATTTCTTCTGTCACTGTCTGACCCTCAACCCTTCCTCCTAATTAGATTTATAACAGATAAAACCGTTGGGTCTGGTTAGTACTTGGATGGGTGACCGCCTGGAAACACCAGATGCTGTTGGCATCCCTACGTGTCAAGTGGGGTTGGTGGAGGATTAGTGCCCCTCCCTGTAAAACAATTAACTCTAAGCCCTTGGCCACCCCGTTTGGGATACATGGCGTCTGGCAATGAATGAATGAATGAAAAAAAAAACATTTCAGTTATAGGGTATAGAATCTTTCACCTTGACCAGTGACCTTGAACTCTGATTGTTTTTAAAGTCGAATAAATTAATTCCTACATTATCCACATCTTTTCCTCCAGGTTTAATCTAAATCGGATCTGAACTGGCTAAATTGACCTTGCCGTGTGACCCTGACATTTGGTGTACCGTTCTCAAAGTCAGGAGGTCAGTCCCTCAACCCTTCCATCAAGTCCAGATAAATACTGTGAGTTATTTGGTTAAAATACACACACACACACACACACACACACACACACACACACACACACACACACACACACACACACACACACACACACACACACACACACACACACACACACACTGAACACTCACTTCGAATGACTCATCTGAATCTAATCCTCAGACCTTAGCCGGAACAGAAAATCAGAGCTGTCCTAACTATTACAGGGTTAACGGTGACAGTAAACACTGAGGCTCCTTTGGCTCACGAAGCTCAATAAAATCGTCTAGCGTCAGTAGGAATGGAATACTAGAGACGCGACCATGGAAAAGTTAAATTATGATCATATAAGGCAACATACCTAGGTAGCTCTAGTCAACATTTATCACTCATTTACAGCCAAATACCAAAAGCACACAGCTCCATAGAGTATACAGGAAAAATGTTTAAAGCAAATTCCCCACAGACTTTGAAATATGGACGAGTGACTGAGGGGAAATTACCACAGGAAAGCATTTTTTGTGCGAGTTTATGAGATTCAGTGACCTGTGTAATGAGCGGTAACTGGCAAACCTCACATGTGTAGCATGTGCGGGCCACACGGAGGAACTACACTAACGCTAACACCATCTTGCGTTATTTTAATTTAGGCACACTGGAACCTGGTAATACTCTCCTTCCCTTTGGAGATTTCCCAACACTTCTTCCTCAGCCATTTATTTTGTTTATTACATCGTATTGTTATCCTATATGGCATTTCATGTTTTTATATCGAAATAATGTGCATTAGTGCCATACAAAAGGGTAAGGTGTAACTGAAAAAAATAGCAGAGGAAGAAGAGATACGAGATTTCCTAGCCCAACTACTCGTTAGCCATTTTTGTTAATGATTTTTTCGCATGTTAAATTATTTCCTTTACAGTATGTAAATCTTTTGTATATTGACTTTCTTCCGTATAAAATGCATGAGATCAGCGTAATATATGCATAAATAAACTGGTAAGGAAAAGTTACCTGGAGCCTCTTAAGCCAACAAGAATACGTCCCACACACAATCGTTAATCTCCTGACGTATGATTATGGTACACTGAATAGGACTCACACTATATCGTAAATTTCCTGACGTATCATTATGGTACATTAACCCCGTCACTACGAGACATCTACAGAAGGCAAGGGGGTGATGAAAGGAATAAAGCATTGTACTTTACCGGTCGTTCCTCTCTACACCATTCTCCCAGTCTTACACACACACACACACACACACACACACACACACACACACACACACACACACACACACACACACATCTAACCCACTTACACTACTGATGACTGTCTGATCTGTCTGCTTGCCTGCGTGATGTCTGCCTGTCTGCCAACTTCACCCCCCACACACACGCACATACACACAGTAAGCAGTAGTCTCACGTGAGAAATTCTTTTACTGAAGCTGCCATCAGTCTACTTCACTTGGCTATGGAGTGGCTTATTTTCCTCAAATACTCTAAAGATAAAGAAAAATGCTGCGATGTCATGCATGAGAATTATGTTTTATAACATTACGGACGTAGCACTGCTTTAAGCTGAATAAAGTCATCTCATATTGGCCAAAAAAGATCGTGGTTACTCAACTGTCTGTCCTTTGGATGTTTTTCGTTCCAGTGTGATTCCGTTTTTTGTTACTATTTTTGTCATTACCAGACGATTTTGTTCGCATTTAAGATACTTTTCGAAAGGGAGGAGCTTAATACAGCCTTCGTTAACCCCTTCACTACTAAAAGTCTGTCCTACGTTGTATGAACTAATCTGGTGGTAGCAAGAGTAGTGTGGAACAATACGTCATTGAATTGGTGTGATTTCTACACAGAGAATTGTTTGTTGCTTTTATTTATTTATTTATTTATTCATTTATTTATTTATCGTTCATCCCCAGGATGTTTCTCTGTGTGGCTATGACCTTCAGTGTGCAGTATGTCACGCATCTCTAAATTGAAGCATCTTAATTTGAGCTCTCTTTTGTTTAACAATAATTGGAAGGTACAGGTTTTGCAGGCTCATCGTCTTTAGCGCTTTTTTCTCACTCTTTTTCATTTAGATCGCAGTCTTCACCACCACACCAGCACCATCATCATCTTAATCATCATCATGATTCCCAGCAACAGCACCTCCAACCACAGGTTCACCACAAATATCTCAGCTTCCTAGCATAGTTTTGGTGACCACAGACTGTTCAGTACGAACCAGAATGACACTTATTTCGCTGTATCATGTATCCCAGCACTTTATCGTGCCATGTCATGTGTTATCATATATTCCAATACTTCATATATCGTGCAGTGTCGTGAATTACCATGTATCCCAACACTTTTTCATGTAGCGTCGGGTGCTCCTTAGTACAAGAGTTTCCCTGTGTCTGCCGCACTGCATAACTGTCCATTCGTGGGCTTAGGAGGCTCTGTGCCACCTCCATCACCGATTTATTTTGCACAGTAATGTACTGTACAGTACGTGGAGAGGACGCCTACCATCCAATCAAAACTAAATCGTATCCTGTCATCCAAAAGACCTTATACTACGTTAGATGTAACCATATAGCCAATAAAAGAACAGCCTCGTAGTCAGGTGGGTTGAGACGATCCAACTGAATGTGGTCAACAAAGGCTGAAATCCTAGGACTGGTTAGGGTTTATTGCTAACAATGTCTCTCAGGCGAGTGATTCGTTATCCTCGACTGAATATCTGGGCTAAATAGCCTATCCCCAGACCCCTACGCTTGTGAGAGGGAAACTGAGGATTGGATGATGGATGGATGGACGCCTTTCTATTATCCAGTATGTCACAGGCTTTTCTAGATCCACCTGACATGCATAAATAGCAAAAAAATAACGCGCAGTATGAAAAAAAATAACGGGTTAGGATATGTTGAGAGAGAGAGAGAGAGAGAGAGAGAGAGAGAGAGAGTGAGTTATATTGATACACAGACCATACAGGCCTTGAGAGAGAGAGAGAGAGAGAGAGAGAGTTATACTGATACACAGACCACACAGACCTTGAGAGAGAGAGAGAGAGAGAGTGAGTTATACTGATACATACCACACAGACCTTGCGGTCCCTACGAGGCGGTCCGGTCTTAACACTAAAACATACTCAAATTGCAGAAGTAGGGGAAAACGATAGCACAGCAGAAGGCTTTCTCTCCTACCCTCCAGACCCTCCGGCTTTTACCTAACGGGAAAAAAGTGAGAAGTAGCATCTTTCAGGATGTAAAAGTTCTGAAGGACCTTCCATAGGATCGCCAGAAAGTAGAAGGTTGGAAATGGAAAGGCAGAGCATACAGCCACATATTAATTCTAATGTTAACCTAATGCTTTCACATTTTATTTCTTTTTTATTTATAAAGAAAGAAGGAAATCTGAACTAGGCTATATACTTAATTCCTATGTGTGTATGCAAAAATCTGCACACCCATGCATGTGCACATAACTGACAAGCTCAAACTTGTCTGTGCCAAGTGTGTGTGTGTGTGTGTGTGTGTGTGTGTGTGTGTGTGTGTGTGTGTGTGTGTGTGTGTGTGTGTGTGTGTGTGTGTGAGAGAGAGAGAGAGAGAGAGAAAGAGAGAGAGAGAATTGTGGCTGTTGGTCAGGGCGGCAGACAGCAGATAGCGGGACAGAGGGGCGTTTAAGATAACGGAGGCTGTGCAGGTGGAGGCTGCAAAGTGTAAAAATATCTAGACTTACTGTGAACGGAGCATACTCGTTGGTGCAACAATGGAATGGAAAATTCCCCTTCTTTAAAGTGTTAGCCTTTAGTGACTGTGTAGATTACACTGTTTCCACACTTCGTGAAATATGTATGAAGTATATTGCAGCCGTACACCAGTTGAAATAACGCGGGAAAATAAAACGTTATGTGGCCATACAGCATATGAGGTTAACATGTCGTTTTTGTGGATATACGCGTATATATATATATATATATATATATATATATATATATATATATATATATATATATATATATATATATATATATATAGTGGCGTGAAAATGAAAAGTCAAGAGTAAGAGCAATGGAGATGGGGCTGCTGAGGATTGTATGTGGAATACAGAGAGTCGATAGGATACGGATTAATGTTTATATATATATATATATATATATATATATATATATATATATATATATATATATATATATATATATGCCGCCGCGAGACAGTATTGCTCATGTGAGAGAAACCGTTGCAGTTAATTAAGGTTTGTGAGGATGTGGGTGGTGGAGGCACCCACAAACCTCAAAGTATTTACCTCACTGATAGATAGATAGATAGATATAGATAGATAGATAGATAGATAGATAGATATTTATATATTTGTGTGTGTGTGTGTGTGTGTGTGTGTGTGTGTGTGTGTGTGTGTGTGTGTGAGATAACTACTCACGACTATTGCAACTTATTCTTGCTGCTACTGTGCGATATTTTTCCAGTTTAGGAGAGCCCGTTTGATAATGAAGACTCAATGAAGGCAATGCATAACCCATCCAGCTGGAAAAATTTATTGTAAGCTTAATGAAGTCGTCGGAAGATAGAAAGAATTTTAAGGGGACGGCGCCAGGCTGAAGGAAATGTGATGATGATGGTGATGGTGATGTTGATGATAACTGGTAAAGATAATGTTGTCCATGTCACTAGCTTATTTTTCAGTAATGCTATACAGTATTGTTTACGTGAATCGATGAGGCACCTTATCAGAGAGCCATGTAATGAACAGCTGGGAAGAAAACGTTAGGGACACACACTCACACACACACACACACACACACACACACACACCTCAATAATTGTGATATCAAGGAACAAACAAAAGGAAACAGTTTTAGCTCGTTTTTGTCTCGCTTGTATTTCCGGTGGCATAGGAGACTTGCAGCACCTCTTCCTTTCCGATTTATTCTGCCCTCTGTACCGTAATATTCTTGTGTGTGTGTGTGTGTGTGTGTGTGTGTGTGTGTGTGTGTGTGTGTGTGTGTGTGTGTGTGTGTGTGTGTGTGTTTTAGCCCGAAGTAATGCACTTGTGATAAAGGTGATAGTTGTTGGCATTCATCCCACTCCACTCCCCCTCACCGTCTGCCATCCTTCCACTCCCCTCAGCCATCCCCACCCCCACCCCCTCTTCATACCTCCCCTCCTACCCCTCACCCTTCACCTACTCTAACCTGTCAGGTAGAAATGAGGAGGTGGTGGCTCATGGGTTAACGCGTCCAGCTCACAAACAGAGAAGCCTGAGTTTCATTTTTGCGCCGGTCAGACTCTTGGACAAAAGTTTGTTCAGTTAGACTGTTGCTTGCTGTATTTTAGGGGGTAACTGAGACGTAGCCAAAACTGATTGCCTTAATAACCCTCGTGCAGTCGACAGGTATTAATCCTTAGTCTGCTGCCTGTAATAAGCAAACACCTGAGAGAAGGGTCCAGCACAAGTATCTATGAAATATATTCTTGTGCTAACTTGGAGATTTCGTAACTTTTCTTTCTCAGGGATCTACTCTACAAATTATATCTTCATAATGTTCGTGTATATATTACTGATGCATGTCGACATTAATAAGCTACAAGACAGTATTAAGGAGTAATATGCAAAATTGCTAAGGAAGAGGTACTACGAAGTCTCCTGTATCAACGAAAACACGGCTTAATGAGGGGGTAATGAGGGTACACAAGGAACTAAATGACGGTAATGTGGGGGAGAACATATTACTACAGACGCTAAGTAGTCATGGTTAACACTCCTGCTCAGTGTAAACAAGAGCTGCGCACCCGGGAGCAGGATGGTACTGTACTTACCTCCGTAACTTACACACTACTGCGAAACGAAAGCGAGAGCCAATTTTCTGAGGGTCATTTTCAGACCGCGATCAGACAGAATGGTACTTTGCTCCACATTCACACCGCATCCCGTCATTACAGTCCTTTTTACCCTCATTACTCTCTCACTGAGCCGTGCTTTCTTCGGCACTGGGGATTTTGTAGCAGCTCTTCCTTAGCGATGTGCCTAACCATTAACATTCTCCTATAATGTAGTTGATATAGGAAATTTCGTTGCATATCTGTCTTAGCGATTTATATTCCAGAGTAAAGCGTTGCTTTTTTTTTTTTTTTTTTTTTTTTTTTTAAAGAAAGTCCATAGCAATTCTTCCTTTGTTGTTTATTTTGCATGTTAAATCTTAATGTTCTCTTCTACTGCATATTATTTATATATTTTTATATCAATATGATTTGTGTCAATACTGTGCTAAAGGATAATTTAGTGTTACAGGCAAAAATAACTGAAGGGGAGGTGTTAGCGAATCTTTTAAGTCAACGACAGTACTTTCTGTTATCGTCTAACTTTGCCCTGCATAGTGACACAGATGTCTAGAATTTTTATGTGTAAGTGATGACGACAAAAAGGGTGACGTGGAAGTAGGAGAGTGTGTTGGACGATCTTAGGATGGTGGGTAGGATAGGAGGCAGTACACCATGTGATATTGGCCTTTGTGACTTGAACGAATGGCCGGGGAAAAATTAAAACAATTATTTCTCATAAAAATACAACAGTAAGCATACATTGCTTTCCTATACTTGACGTCTTAGTACAAAGGTATATCTGTGTTTCGATTTCATTGCCGTGAACTTTTCAAACGGAAGAATCCGTACTGAACCGTGTATATTATGAAAATTCAACAGCTTCGACTGACTTAGTGCCTTTTCAGGTATGGAGCCAAGGGAGTCCAAGTCCAGCTGAAACTGCCGCTTGCTGCCAATAAACAGATCAGTATGTGGGTATAATTCCTGCACCAGTAAATACGGCTGTGTTGAACTCGCTTCCTCCCCCCCTGTGAAGGTGAGTCGGGTGAGTTACGTAAGAGGGTGGAGGGAATTGGGAGGTGTGTGGAGGGAGGGGAGGGGGAAAGGATGGGTTGTACTGGTGGAGGAGGGGTGGACGGTGTCGGCAGGGGGGAGGGGTGGACAAGGGTTGTTTGAGGTCACCTTGGAGTCTTGTCTAACAGGTCCATACTACCATAACTAAAACCATTACCGCTACGCCCATAGTCACATCTGCTCTGTCCATGCAAGTTGTATGACATTGTTTAGCTGTTAAAGCTGAGGCTGTTGGGAGTTTTTTTTTTTTTATGCGAGGAAGAAGGAACCAAAGGCCGCGAGTGGGTTGCTAACCTTGAAATTTCACCTTTAAGGACTAAACAACAGTAACAACAACAGCTAGAATAACAACAGCAACAACTACTACTACTACTATTACCATTTGTGTCCGTTTTGAGCAACAACGCCTTTTCCCAGGACATGCCACCTTCCCTCATACACTCCGCTTTGACTACAACTCCACCACTCAAAGAACAGGAAAAACTGACCGTTTTACACTCAGGGGCTTTAACTTTCAATACGACGACGCTTTGCTTTATCATGTTCTTTTTACTGTCCAACTATTTTATCCTGCCTAATGAAGCCTCTCGTAGGGACGGGGTTACCTCTTCAGTACTAAGACGTATTTTTTTTTTTTTGCCGCCTGGCGATTTTGGTAGGCTTATAAAACCTCTCGTAGAGAAATGATTAACCCCTTAAGTGCAATGAAGTCTTGTTTTATTGTAGCTAACGCTGGACGATTTTATTCAGTTGTAGAAGGACCTCTCGAACTGAAGGGGTTTAAGACAACCACCATCAGCCCCTTCACTACGATGATGGACTTTCTGTTGTATTCTTGCCACCACCAAACGGTGTTTTTCTGTTCAGGAAGATACTCTCGTAGTGAAGGGGTTATGATAAGGAAAGCATCAGCCAGAGAGAGAGAGGTGTTATGTGGTAAGGGAAGTGGCATTACCTTGAGCTCCCCTACCTTCACCTAGCACTGGCATAAAACTCTCACTCTCTCTCTCTCTCTCTCTCTCTCTCTCTCTCTCTCTCTCTCTCTCTCTCTCTCTCTCTCTCTCTCTGTAAAGAAACTAGTATCATTTAAACCATCATTACTACCACTGCCTCAGTCTACCATCATCGTCACCTACCAGTACCTCCATCTACCACCTTCCTCACCTACTACTTTTCCCATCTAGCACCATCCTCACCTCTCACTGACTCTATCTAAAACCATCCTCACCTACCACCAGTACCATTGTTATTAATTCATCTCATTGTCACCCTCCTAAATATACCGTCATCGTCCCAACCACCATCCTAATGTACTACCATCTTAATTTACCACTATCCTTACAACAGCCATCCTCTTCTACCACCATCCTCACCTGCCACCAGAATCACCACTACAATCTTATCTCACTCCATCATCTGTCCTTCTGCCTCAACAAACAGTGTGAGTGTGGCGTACTTTGGACCCTACGTACATGTGGCCTAGGAGTGCGGTTACGGAGGCGGCATTAAGGGGTGGGTGTGGAGCGGATGTGGGAGTAGCGGGTTTCATTATGTAACCTACTACACCTGTTTTACAGCTGTCCTAGCGATATTTTCTTTACATCCATATGACACCTACGTAAACATTATATTCACATCTAACTCACAACACACTTAAGGTTGTCTCACACCAGAAGCTACGCTACGTACAGGTACGCCACGTAAGGTAGTTTCTGGTATGAGTTAGCCTATACTTCACTGAGTATGCTCAGCTTCGACACGTTTCACACATACGTAGCGTGACTAGCGTAACTTTTGGTGTGAGATGCACTTAACGGACGTGAAGTACTATTAAAAGAGTATCCGTCCCTGACAAACATGATGAAGCAATACCAGGCGTTAGCGAGAGTAAAATAAACGGTCGTATTCTTAAGCAAAACCTGTGGCATTCCACCACTGTGTGATAGCGCGCTTCACTAATGGATTCCACAGTTTGCCTGTATACTTAATCATAATATTTTGGCATGGGGTAAAACTGGTATGTGATAACGATTATGGAAATTTTTTTTGCGTTTAACATTTTTCCCCGATGATTTTGGCATTCAGAAGTCAAACAGATGTATCATCCCACAAATCTGGATTCCATGATTGGATTAAACATATCCGTTGGCGTTGAGTGTGACCCACACTCTTGTTTAATCTTACGAAATATATATATATATATATATATATATATATATATATATATATATATATATATATATATATATATATATATGAAGTACCAAAAGACTCTGACATGAGTTTTTTCCCGTCACCCACAAGTAAAGAGGTAAACAGCGGATTTCGAATACTTTCCCAAGCTTGGGAAGCATTGTGTGGGAAGGTTGTCAAATATTATATAATTCGCGGTTCTAGACCACAATTGCAACAAGAAAAGCAGTGCGGTTAGTGTAGCCCCACCTGAGGGGATTGCTTATAGCTAACAAGGTAAAATTTTCTTAAAAAACCAAAACGCGATTAGCCAGGCCCGAAAGGGTTAAGGGATCATTGCTTCTACTCAACATGATGAATACTGAAGCAACTACTGTAACACAGTAGGCCGTATCATGGTTGACTTTGATGTCATATATCTCTGTATGCAAATTATACTTTGTCAGTTACAGTCTAAATATCCTTTTCTGTGCGACTGACGCAAACTATCTATCTATCTATCTATCTATTGCCAGACGCCTCAATCCCGTTTGGGGTGGCCACAAACAAATCGCCTCCAAGTCGCCCTGTCCCCCGCCATTTCACTGCCCTGCTCCCAACTCACACCCCCCTCTCTCATATACCTCTCCACCCCATCCCTCCATCTCATCCTTGGCCTCCCCCTCCCTCTTCCCCCCTCCACCTCACTCACATACACTCTCTTCGTCAGTCTTTCACCCTCCATCCTCTCCACATGGCCAAACCACCTCAGTGTGTTCCTCATGACGCAAACTACTGTAGGTTATATCGGTATAAAAAAAAAATAAACAGTAGACAAGGAGGCGATATTAATGTGCGTTATGAAAAATAAATTGCTAATAAAAGAGTGCTACGTATTTTCGTCACAAAAGAAAACCGCACTGTCTGGGGAAGTATTGATAAAGGATCTTTAATTTTTACAGTGTCTTTGTAGTTGCGAAATATGTAACTGTCTGTTTGTCTATAGAGACGCCAGAATCCCGTAAGGGGTAGCAGTTTGTCGTTGAGTTAGTTGTTTTACGGGGAGTGGCACTAACTCTGCCAACCCACTTGTTGACACGTAGGGAACACATATGGGTTGGTTATATGGATACCACCCAGCGTTATACATGGTTTCCTGTCTTACAGGAAACCACTTGGCTTGTCACTCAGTGTGAAACCACCTGAAAAGGAAAGAGTAATAAAAAGTGACAGGAAAGATGGAAGAAATAGGAAGAGAGGAGGACAGACACAGACAAAAAATGATAAAGGTGAATGAACAAGTAGGCGCACAACATCATGTGAGTGGATGATGGTGCCACTACCTACCACCATGAAATATCAGATATGATTTTCATTGGTCGTATTTTACACCCATAATAATGCTAGTTAGGTTGTCACCTGTTTGGTGTATGCTTGGATGAAGACACAACAACACCTGTCTTCCCGTGAATCCCATCCTGGGCATGAGCTAAGCGACCTGTTCCCTGAAGCTTATTAGTCATCCCATGGATGAACAAATGTCGTCACACACCAACATATCTCACTTTTGTTTTTATCCGACTCTAGGAATTTATTAAGCTGTCCATTCCTTGGGGCTCAGCAATCATCCTACACACAAACAAAATAAATATCCTACATAATATCGATTCCGTATTAGTGCCCAAGCGGTGATATGTGAGACTGTGTTGTATTTCTTCCAAGGGATCTCACATTCAAGAGTAGTGTAGCCTAATGATATTAGCGTTTTTACTATATGCGATATGTCTCTCTTACCTTCACCCCTCCTCTCACATTATTCTCCCTCTCTCCCCCGCCATCACCCTTTCCATCTCCCCTCATATCATTCTCTCCTTCTTCCCTCACATTATTCTCCCCTTCTCCCCCTTCATCCTCTCTCTTCATATCACCGTCCCTCTCCCCTCATATCATTCTCCCTCTCCCCATTATCCTCCCTCTCTCCCCACATAATTATTCCTCTCCTCCCACATTATTCTCCCCCACTCCCCACATCAGCATCCTCCCTCTCCCTGCAAGTCATCATTCCTCTCTCCCTCTCACCTCACATCATCCTTTCCTTCTCCCTTCACATTATCCACCCTGTCTTCCCCTACACCCTCTCCATCTACATCATCCTCTCCCTCTCCCTCACATTATCCTCCACCCTCTCCTTCACATCATCACCCCTCTCCTCTCACATCATCATCAGCCCTCTCCTCCCACATCCTCCTTCTCCTCTCCTACTACATCCTATCCCCTACATCCTCCTCCCTCCTCCCCTGAATCATCATCCCTTTCTACACATCATAATCCCCCCTCTCCCCAACATCATTACCCCCCTCTTCCCCACATCATCCTCCCCTTCCCCCACATAATCCTCCTCCTTACCATCACATCATCATCCCCTCTTCCCTACCCTTCATCATCCCCCCCTCTCTCCCCATACTCCCCCTTCCCCTCCTCCTCTCATTCTTTCTCTTTCCCGTCATCCCACAATAGACAGTCCTTCCCATCCCGTCCTCCACCTTCACCCCAGCATTATCCTAAGGTATACTTCCCTCACACACACACACACACACACACACACACACACACACACAGTCATTCTTCTCACCCGCCGCTACACACAATGAGTTAGTAGAGAAGGTATGTACACTTACACTCTCACTGCACACACAGACGCCCTTTACTTCTTTCCTTGGACATAACACACACACACACACACACACACACACACACACAACTTGCTCAGTTTAGTTAACCACTGCACTACGATAACGCACTTCACGGTATATTCTTGTTACTGCCAGTCGATTTTTTTTTTTTCTGGGGGGAGGGGTTCAAAAAGAGTCCCCAGTAGTGAAGGGATTACTGAAGGCTGTGTCTAACCTCTCCAGTTGGAAGGATGATCCCTGAGCTGAATACAGTCACCTGGTGGTAGCAAGAATAGAAGGATAAAGACTTCATCAAAGTAAAGGACTTCATGAAATATAAATACTTAAATAATTGCATTGCTCCTTGCCACACGTACTCGATCTTGCGACCCAGTACTTAACTTCCACCTGCCTCTCAGTTGTACCTACTCGCCCCTTCCTCCTCCTCCTCCTCCTCCTCCTGCTTCTCCCCAAGTTCTTCATTATCTTTTTTTTTTTTTTTTTTTTTTGTCTTCTCATCTTCCCACCCCCCCTCTTCTCCTCTTCTTCTTTTTCCAATATTCTTTTCCCCTCTTCCGTTCTCCTCCCACCCGTGACCCTGACAACGGGATGGGAGGGGCAAGGTCTTCCTGTGGTGACGTCAGTTTCGTACCCTTGTTGCTGGGAAAAAGAAGAGGAGGAGGAGAAGGAGCAAAAACGTAGCCGGGGAAGAGAAGGGAAAGTAGTAGTAGTAGTAGTTGTACGCACGGGAATCGAACACAGATTTCTCCATTTGGGGGCTGGATATGCTAGCCACTGCACCATTGATCTCCCTTTACCTTGTAGTTACGTGTGACTGGAGAGATCTGTTTAGGAGCTGACACACATTCAGAACAAAACAAATCAGACGTAATTTATGTTCACCAGTAAAGTTTAGTTTGTGTGTGTCAGGTTTGGTGGCAATTGGTTCATTACTTTAGATTTTTGAGCGTATTATATACATATGCACCCGCTTATTTAGGAATACGTTTTAGTACCAGGGTGCACAGTTTTGAAGCCCATGTAATGTGTGTGTGTGTGTGTGTGTGTGTGTGTGTGTGTGTGTGTAAAGTTTCAGACATCTAATTTGCTACTTTTAAGAGCTCTAGATGGATACGCACACACACACACACACACACACACACACACACACACACACACACGTGTAAATGAAAGGGATTTGAGAGTGTGTAACGTTGGTGAGATCGAAGCACTCCTTAGGCTTCATCTCTCTTATTGCAGTGTACGCACCAACTGAAATGAGTGATCTTGAAGACAAAGAGATATTCTACACCAGACTTGATTCTGCTGTGGAACAGTGCCCCTTGTGTCCCTCGTGGGCGACTTTAACACAGTTACTGGCACTGAAAGGGAGGGCTTCATGGATTGTGTAGGTCCCTATGGCTCCGGAACCAGTAACTCCAATAGTTCTTACCTTCTGGATTTCGCAAAATGAAATAAGTTTAAGAATTGCTGGATCCTGGTTCCAGCTGCCAAATCTTCACCGCTGGATTTGATAATCCCAATACCGGAGGGGTTTCTGAGAAGATTGATCACATCCCTTTTTGTACTCACCAGAGGATCCTTCAGAACTGCTGGGTTTTCAGGAGTGCAGAGTTCCTTGCTGCTGATCACAGACTTGTTGCTAGCCGAAGGCTACAAATCAAAACTGAGAGATTCTCAAGATGCCACCAAAAAAGGTTCCATCTTGAGGAACTCAGGGATGAGGAGTGTACATATGAACACGCAGTAGCGTTCTCACATCGGTTTGAAGTGCTCACTGTTGTTGAGGATCCTGCTGAACGACGGGATACCTTTAAGCGTGCTACCCTGGCAGCAGCTGATGAGTGTACTGGAGACCGACCAAGATCAAGGAAGGGATTCATATCGCAGGGGATGCTGACCACAGTTGAGGAGAGTCGTGCTGCCAGACTAGCTGGGGATTGGGAACAGCACAGACTTCTTTTGCAACAGGCACGAGTTTCCCTGAGAAGGGACAAGGAGAGGTATGTCTGGGAAATCGCTGAGGAGGTAGAAGGTCATTTTCATGCAAATGACTTTCGACCTGCCTACCGAGCCCTGAAGAAACTCCACTCCAGACCCACGGCCCACCTCTCAGGTTAACTCTGTTCAGACAGCAGATGGACGCTTATGTCAGGGGCATGTGAGCATAGAGCTCGTTGGGCTGAGTACTTTGAGCAGTTGTAAATGGTTGAACCTCTCAGTGGAGAGCTTCCGTCAGCTGGTGCACAACCATTGACTGCTGTCCCATCAGTTGACGCAGTCGTGCCTTCACTAAATGAAATTAAGTAGGCAGTGGCTAGGTTGAAAAGTGATAGAGCAGGTGGTGTTTGTGGCATCTCAGCAGAATTGATCAAAGCTGGGGACGAAGCCATGATCAGGGGGTTACATGCAGTCATAGAAGCCGTTTGGCAGACTGGCATCATTCTTCCCGACTGTACAAAGGGTTTGGTTACCCCTGTCTGGAAAGGGAAAGGAGACCAGCATGACTCCAGTAATTACTGTGGTATTACAGTGCTCATTGTGCCAGGCAAAGTTGTTGGTCATATTCTCCTGATGCGCATCTGGGACTATTTGCTAAAGTTTCAGAGGCCTGAGGAATCCGTATTCACGCCCAAGAAGTCTATTGTTGACCATGTCCTAGCTCTTTGAGTTCTTGTGGAACATCGTTTGAGTTTCGACAAGGTTTGCTAGCAGCCTATGTGCAACTCAAAAAGGCATTTGACTCAGTAAATCGGGAAGTACTATGGGAACTCCTGCAACTCCGTGGGATCCCAACAGGGATAATCCGACTGATTGCTGGCTTGTAATTAAACACTGAGAGTGATGTCAGGAGTAGGAGGAAGGGGGAGAACATCTGACTTCTTCCCAGTAATGTCTGGTGTAAGACAGGGATATGTCCTTGTCCCCACTCTTTTCAACACATGTATGGATTGGGAACTGAACTGGGCTGTGAGTCGAAGTCACTGTGGGGTATCAATTGGCATTTCAGGGTTACCGACCTTGCCTTTGCTGATGATGCAGTTATCCTAGCCGAGTCGCTGGAGATACTACCCAGCGCCCTCGAGGAATTTCACGAGAATGCAAAGCCGTTGGGATTAGAGGTCTCTTGGGCCAAGACCAAGGTCCAGGCATTTGGCAGCTTGTTGGTTGAAGCAGTTCAGTCTGTCCAAGCAAGTAGGGAGGATATAGAAGTCTTGGAAAGATTCACTTATCTCGGTTGTGTGGTCCATAACAAAGGTAGATCAGACAGTGAGATCTCTTGTTGCAATGGTCTGGCCTACTGGGTTATGGATTCACTCAGTTGGGTATTTGGCACTGTTATTATTTGTGTAGAAGGACGAAAGTTCGCATCTTCAAGGCACTGGTGCTCCCTGTCTTACTTTATGATTGTGAGACAGGGACACTAAACAGTGACTTGAAGCGGCGAATTGACTCCTTCAGTTCTAAGTGTATTTACATGATCATGGGATACTGCTGGTACAGTTGGGTGCGTAATGAACGACTGCTCCATGAGACTGAATCGAGGCGTATTACCCACATAATACGTCATTGCCAGCTCCAGCTATATGGGGACGTGGCCGACTTTCCTGAGGCTGATCCTGCTCGCAGGGTGATCTCTGAACGAGTTAACCCAGGGTGGAGTAGGCCAAGGGAAAGACCACGTAACTTATGGCTAGAGCAGGTTGATCACTCCTGTCGGGAGATACCTCGAGGGGGGAAGAGTTACTGCCTGGAGGGTTGCACAAAGGGACCCGCGTGGGTGGAGTTGGAGGGTGGGTGAGGCTATGCACCTCGTGTTTGCCCCTTCTTGATTGATTGATTGAGAGGACCCGAGAGGTGAACAGATGAATTCACAGGGTTCCAAAAAGAATTCAGACCTTGCCCTACATCATCCTTCCCGTGCAACCATCTCTCACGTCCCACCACACGATGGATCGTGTATTATTGGGCACTGAAGGTACGATTTCATTGGCATATCGCAGCGTAAAGTTCACAGTCTTCTTCAGTCCATTTCATTCTTAGCAGAATAAATTCACTTGGTGTTACCTGGAATAAGATACTAGAGTTATCTTGAGCATGAGGGAGTTAGTTTCCTATATATATACTCTCAGGATCCTATAATCATTCAGCGTGGTAAAACAGCCGAACAAAACAATAAACAGCGACGATGATATTTCACGCTCAGGTGTAAACATAGGACGTAATAGTACTGAAGAGGTTAATGAAGACTTCCTAATCCCTTGACCAGTTGTCTCCTCTAAGCAAAGTAAAATCGCCCGGTAGCAGAAAAAAAAAAGTTTAAAATACGTCCTTGGACTGAAGAACTTAATCATCACACCGACACACACTAAACTCTCCCAGAATAAAACCAGAACAGGAAGGCATTCATCACAGTTGTACATCATTCCTCCATTTTCTTTCAGCTATGTCCCCTCTGTAATTTCCTGGTGTGACTTTTATTCGAATTCAGACGCACTTTATATATATTACATTTCTGCTCCGCCGACATCCACTACCTTCGTCTTGAGACTGAACACCACGCACGATTACTCCTGGAAATGGAATACGGTATATTTCGAGTAACCATAAGCGTGGGAGCATTCATGCGTCATCCAGACTTTAAAAATTGTATTAGAAGATATTTGGCCTCAAATGAATGTTCCTTCAATTTATTATTATTATTATTATTATTATTATTACTACTACTATTATTATTATTATTATTATTATCATCATCATCATCATCATCAACATTATCATCATCATCATCATCATCATCATCATCATCAACATTATCATCATCATCATCATCATCATCATCATCATCATCATCATCACCATCATCATCAACAATTAGAGGCCCCCCATGGGGGGAATCACACCAGCCACGAGCCGATACATATCTAGCGCTGCTCGGAATATGACCTTGACCTTGACTTACTTTCACCAATTTCGAACTCATAGTAAATTTTCATCCCTACTACACACCTATAAAATTTTGTGATGATATCTTGAGCGGTTGCGAAGTTGTCGTGGGGACAGATGCACAGACCTTAACATACTTTCACCAGTTTCGAAATCGTTGGAGATTTTCATCCTTACTACACACCTGTAAAATTTTTTGATGATATCTTGAGCGGTTGCGAAGTTATTGTGGTAAAAGACACACGGACCTTGACCTGCTTTCACCAGTTTCCAACTCTTGATCAATTTTTTTCCCTACTACACATCTGTAAAATTTTCTGATGATATCTTGAGCGGTTGCGAAGTTATCGTGCTAACAGACACACAGACAGACAAATTAAAACAATACCAGCTTCGTTATCGCTGCTGGCAATAATCCAGCCACCATCCAACCTTTTATTGCTGCATCAGATATACAATACGGACGTCTTGGTTCTACGCAACGCCTGGCAACCCTGAACTAAAATGCAGTCGTATCTTCGTCATTTGCACCATCACCGCAAGAATATAACCTTCACGTAATATACGACACTCAGCCTTAACCACTTCAACCCGACCATGTAATTCCTACCTCATTACTACCATTACCAGATAATTTTATTCAGCTTCCGAGAACGACGTGGTAGTGAAGGAGTAAGTCAAGGTCAGAACAACCTTGGTATTTTATTGCAGCTGACACCAGATGAATTATTTACTTATTTAATATTTTAAATCATAGAGAGAGAGAGAGAGAGAGAGAGAGAGAGAGAGAGAGAGAGAGAACTAAAAGAGCCTGAGTGTTAATGATGGGTAAATTGTAAGGGGAATGGGTGATCATTATGTGTGTGTGTTATTACCGTCTTGTATCTTAAGGCCAGAATCTCGTGGGCATAGGAGGTTCCGCTACACCGTTTTCTCGCCAGTGTACAGAATGGGCCATAAACTGTGCTCCACTGCCCTGCGGGTATGTGTTGCAAAGACGGCTCAGTTTGTTGGTGTAGGTGTGGGTGTGGCAGTGGAAGTTAGAAATGAATAAATGACTCAAGACCGACGTTGATAACATTACTGAGCCGTCTCCGCAACACACGAGAAATCATCCGGTGGTGTGCTGCGGAGCATTATATATGGACCATTCTGTATATTACCTATACCTATGGCAGTTTGTTACTCTTGTGTGTGCTACTAATTATACCCACATGCTGAAACTACATTTTGGGTATCATTTATATCGCTTGAGCTTTCCACGGCACTGTGAAATCAACACCCATTCTCTTGCATGTCATAATAGAACAAAGTCAATAGTAATCCTTTCATGGTCGGGAGAGCTCAAGTAGTTTATTCAACCATACGCCAGACACTTTATCCAGCTGAGGGTGTGCAGGAGCCTGTGACATGAGCTAATTCTGTCACCACTGATCCTATTATGAATTAGAAAATTTAGTTGTTCCGTTTCAGCTAACATTTGACGATTAGCCTATACATAACTAAGAGTGAGTAATAAGCCCTGAGTGTTCAACAGAGGTATAAATATCTATACTGTAAGAATATCATCGAGGTGTAATATACAAAACCCTTCTGTCCCTAGGGAAGAGATGCTTGGAAGTCTACTAAGCCCAAGAGGATACGGCCGTGAGTGAGTAGAAGTCTTGTGTGAGTATTATATTATCATGATCATCTGATTAGCCTGACTGAACACTGAGATTATTCACAACCGTTAGTCTTCCTTCAGGTAAATCTCTCTCTCTCTCTCTCTCTCTCTCTCTCTCTCTCTCTCTCTCTCTCTCTCTCTCTCAGCGAAGGTAAAAAACATGATTAATGAGCAGACCTTGACTCCCAAAACCTTATAGTCAGTTCTTATCAATGTCAGTCTTAATCTCTCTCTCTCTCTCTCTCTCTCTCTCTCTCTCTCTCTCTCCCTCTCTCTCTCTCTCTCTCTCATACACACACACACACACACGGTCTTTCATAAACCTTTTTTCTTCTTCATTTTTCGTTTGTGCTGCTTTGGTCCCTTCATTCATTCATTTATTCATTCGTATCTCCCTTCCTTCCTTCCATACCGTCTTCCTCACTCCTTTCTTTTCTTCCTTCTGTTCTCCCACATTTCCGTGTCTCTTATCCTTCTAGTTTCTTATATTTCCTTCCTTCCTCTCTACGTCCTGTTCGTTCTCTCCCTCCCATTTTCCCTTTGTAACTTCCTTCCCTCCCTCTCGTCTGTCTTTCTTTTATCAACCCCCTTCCTTCCTTCTTCCCTCCCACCTCCTTCCTCTTTTTTCCTTCCTTACGTCTTTCCTTACCTCTTTAATATGCATCCCAGACAAGGAAGAAAATATAAACCACCTTTCATCTTGAAGTCCCCGCACGATCTCTCTTTCTCCCTCCATTCCTCCCTCCCCGCCTCTGCTGTGCATCAACCTCCCCTTCCCTCCCTTCCTCCTGTCTATGTGCCCTTCCTCCTCCCCTCCCTCTCTCCTCTTTTTCTCTCCCTCCCTCCCTCCCAACCATGCATTTACCTTCGTCCCTCCCTCCATGTTTCGCACCCGACTCTCTCCCTCCTCTCCGTCCCACTCATTCTTCCACTCTTTAGTCACCTGCATTCCACTCTTCCTTCCCTCCTACCATCCCTCCCTCCCTCGCTTCCTGTTGCGCATCTACCTCCCTCCCTCCCCCTTTCCCTCCCATTATGCACCTCCCTCCCTTCCTCCTTCCTTCCTTCTC
Organism: Coenobita brevimanus; assembly: GCF_032717465.1. Classification (NCBI taxonomy): domain Eukaryota; kingdom Metazoa; phylum Arthropoda; class Malacostraca; order Decapoda; family Coenobitidae; genus Coenobita; species Coenobita brevimanus. The sequence goes on along the minus strand of NC_137050.1, from coordinate 10,011,170 downwards.
TTCCTTCACTCCCTCCCTCCCTCACCTCTTCCTTCCTCATTGATATGCACCTCCATTCCTCCTCCTTTCCTTCCTTCCATCCTTCTCTGATATGCACCTCCCTCCTTCACCCCATCCTTCCTTCCCGCCCTGTTATAACACCATCCTGGGAGTCTTCCTGCTTTCCTCTCCTTGTCTTTAACTGATAGAATAGTCTTAGTTATGAACTTCCCTATACCAACAGCCGCGAAAGGACCAGCAGGTCTGTTGTTGTTTGTTTTCCTTTCTATTCCTTTGTACCTTCGTATTATGCTCTCACCTCACCTCCTCCCCTTTCTTTCGGTGTTATAAACCCACTGTCCACCTTTCCTCCTTCCTTCCCTCCATACTTCCCTCTCCCGGTACCTGCCTACCGCCCTCCAGCCTTCCTTCCCTCTATTCCTTCCTCCCTCTATTCTACGCAACCACCTCTCTCCCTCCTTCCTTCGTTTCCTCTCTGCTTAATCTACTGTTTCCTCTGTGTGTGTGTGTGTGTGTGTGTGTGTGTGTGTGTGTGTGTGTGTGTGTGTGTGTGTGTGTGTGCATCCATTTCATGTTTCATATTCAGTTTCTGTTTCGTCTAATTTTCTCACCATTTTTCGTAATCCTGATTACTCTTGATCTCTGTACCTTCTCCTCCATCCTCTGTTCATCCAGCGTTTCCTTACCTTCATTTTGATCACTCTCTTCCACTTGCCTCCCTCGCACACACACACACACACACACACACACACACACACACACACACACACACACACACACACACACACACACACACACACACACACACACACACACACACCTTTCTTTGCCTGCATTCTTCTGTTTCTCCTTTCACCTCCTCATCTTATCATTATCTCTATCATCAACAGGTTTAGTCAGTCCACTACACCAATGAAAATGAGAAAGTATATTGATTGAATGCCTTAACATATTTAAAAGGTTAAGTTCTGTAGATATACAGAAGCTTTCAGTTTAGCACCTGTATTGTATGGTTAACTCTTAGATCACCAAATATAGATGATCCATTGCGACAAGTGGAAATGTTGAATGGGAGAGAGACATACAGGTTATAGCTTGAATTCTTTATTATCTCTAACGTTCGGGCAACACAGAACTCATCTTCAGAGAATTTGAACAAGAAGTGATAGATCCGAGACATTTACACCCTTGGAAATAATCTCCCCGTTATGAAGCTGTGCTGTTCGGCAGGGTGTTGTTAAAACTAAAAAGGAAGGCAGTTGATATAATTAAAAATTAAAGAGATAATGCCAATGTTCGATCAAACGATGACATTGCCAGCTATGATTATGTCCCAAACCCAGCTAAAGCTTCGGCTGATCGCAGCGACCTCAGAACGTGAAATAGAAGAAATAATTCGAACAAAAGTAAAAGGACGTAAAAATGAGAACAGTGTAGTATATAGCATACCGTGCAGTGCATGCTCGAAAACTTACTTAGGGGAAACAGAATGAGGAATGAGTACAAGGATAGCAGAACACAAAGCAGATGTACTTGTCACTGAGTATCAAATTCCTTTGTGTTCCACATGGATCAGCACAATCATTTGCCCGAGTGGGAAGAGGCTACAGTCATTGAGAAACATCCGAATAAACAAACGAGAAAAATGATGGAAGCAGCTCACATTTGTGTAAAAAATGTGACTAACCATAGGGAGGAATTTTTAGTCTATGTAGGTATACTGCAAGGATAGCATCAATGTAATCGTGGTTGGGGTAGGACGATGGGATTTTCCTAGAGGTACCCAATCGGTCTGCGACATGAGAAAAGCATTTCTAGGGATATTAATGTCTTGGCTCTATCAGTTATTGTTCAAACTCTCTGAAGATGGGTTTTGTGTAGGCCGAAACGTTAGAGAAAAAAGAATCCAAGCTCTAACCTTTGTCTCTCTCTTACCCATCATCATCACATATTTTAATGACCTACCAGAAGAATGGAATATGATATGGGATGATGTCATGCGTAGTAGATAATCATTTAACAAATGGCTCCCTGTCAGACTGTTGCATATTATAGTTCTCATTTAGATTTGTATTCATAGTGGCATAGGAGTCTATGTAGCACTTCTTCCCTAATGACTTAGTTAGCATAAGGCACCTCAGCATTCTCGTGTGAGTTATGTATATTGTCTCAATATCAATATGCAGTAGTTTGGCTCATTAACATATAAGAATTTAACTGGCTATAATGGGCAGAATAAATCGCGAAAGAAGATACGTTACTAAATCTCCAGTGCCACTTGGATAGTGATCTTTAATCTTACTGCTTGTTAACCCTCTCATGGTCGGAACAAGTCTAGTATTTTGTTCCAGCTGACACCATCATATTTTATTCATACGAGAGTGAGCCATAGGAGCCTAAAAATCTTCTGAACACGTTTTATAAGTTGTGCATTTCTTAGTGATAACTTGAGCATAGGTGAAGCGAACGCTTTCAAGCCATACATAACCATAAACCTTTTGCATTAATATGTCTTACCTCAGGCTGTTACTACATACCTTTAGGTACAAATAAAGCTAAAAATATATAAGATACATTAAATCAGTTAATAATACATGAAATGGGAAGCGTATGTCTAGTAGCATTATTTGGCTTATTTTATGATCACGCACTTACCATTCAGCACTACTGTTTACCGTTCCGGCATTGAAGTTCTACAAGGTACGCGTTTTTTCTTCGCGAGTGAGGGTTTGGAGGGCGCGAGAGAGAATCTTCCTTGATGTTCTGTAGTTAAACCTCTACGAATATTTAAAAGAGTATGTAGTCCTAAAAATATTCTCGGACCAATCAGTCTGGGCCACAATGTATATTAAGACTAACACTCTCCATGTTTCACTCTTCGCTACCCCTCTGTCTCCCCTTTTCTTTTCATCATACAATAAGTCGTACTGTAAGAGGCTTTGGGGATGTAGCACTTCTTTCATAGTGATTTAACATGTGCACAGCACATCGGTAACTCCTTGTGTGTTAAATGCCGGAAAATATATCGATATCAAAACGAAATAAAAAATGAGGATGTTTAGGTGCATTATTACGATCGAGGGCGAAGCCCTCACGAGTCACTCAGGTAATGGCATTTTCTCACATATGTGCGGCCCGACCCGGCCCGACCGTTTTTTTTTTTTTTTTTTTACGTGTCCGACTCTGGGCAAAGGCTTCAGGGCCTATTTCTTGGGGACAGTGACCTATCCCAAGGCCCAGTAGTCCTCCTACACCTCCACATGTCACCACTTCGGCGCTAACACGCACCATCCATATTGAATACATGCTAGGGCTGTCTCATACAGGACTGGTGTAATTGGTATTAGCGGGGGTATTTTTACGACATGTCGGCGGGTCATCTGGTAGATTAGGAAAGTCTGCTTTGTAGGAAATTCAAATCCTTAAACTGTTCCCTGCCCCAGCCGGGATGCTTTTGAGAAGCTTATATCTCAGGAACCACAGGGCCGATCACGGCGTGGTTTGCACCATATGATAGCCCAATTCTTTAAGATTTGTTTTTCACAGGTTTCACCAAACCAGGCGGTGCACTTGGCACGTGACACCCCCCAAGTGCAGCATGTTGAAAATCTTCAAAAGAGGGCCACAGGCCAGACAGTTTGTCGTAAAGGCATGAAACTTGGTAGGTAGGTAGCCATTAATATACTCTAGGCATCCTTGGAGTGTAAGGCGACATTTCAATGCTTTCGGATTTAAATGGCTTCGCTCATACCTCACCGACAAAGGCGTGTCACTGGTGGAAAATAAATCGCTTAGGATGAAGTTCTAAGAGGTCTTCAAAGACATCCCGTCCAGTTTTTTTTTTTTAACCCCTCTCTTTCCTTCTCTTACGCTTTGCTCCTCCATGTTCTTAATTCTTTTCACCATTTTAGCTCTGTAAACTTCTTCCCCTCCTCCTATTCCTCCTCCTCCTTCTCATCATCATCATCAGCATCATCATCCCCTTCTTTCTCCTCCATTCCCTTATCCATCTTCCCATCTTTCTCCTTCATTCCCCCACTCATCTTCCCTCCCCATCATGATCATCCCTTGCATTCTTCTTCCATCACCACAAAAAACCACATCTTCCTTGTTCTTAAATGCTACAACCTTGCAGTCAAGTGGTAAGATGCTCCTTGGGTACGGCCATAGGGTACACAGCATGTACTTACTAACCTTCCTGCTCTAAGGTTGTGTGTACTTGAACTTCTGTCGTCACTCATGCAACTATCAAACACTTCATTACCAGACTAGAATGAATAATTATTTTTGTATACAACTATCAGACACTGTGCAAGCAAAGTGAATAATGAGGACTGTATAAAACTGTTCGTATGTACTTTTAACTTAGCTCACACAGCTACCAAACATTAAATTAGAGTGAATATTGAAGTGAAAGTTACAAGCAAACAAAATGACTCCTGAAAGTAATCTGTTGAACTGCAATGGAAGCTTACTGATCTTAGGAACTAATTAACCTCTTCAGTTCGGCGACGTATATTTTGTTTTAATCAAGCTTCCTCCAAACGATCTTACTCAGTTTTGGGGACACTTTGAGTTGGGGGAGCGGTTAGATATGGTCTTCATTAATCCCTGCAGTATGAGAGATCTTACCTCAACTGAATTTAATCGTAAATTGGTAGCCATTATCAAATGTTCAAAATGTAATAATCGCGGACAAGATATTAAGGTTAAGATCTTTAATAAATACTTCCCCTGGAGAAGTGGCGCTGGAGGGTGTTGGCTGACAGTAAGGTTAGGTTACCCCATTGCAGCACACCACGCCACTTGGGTTTGATATTCTGGCTATCACAACAAGATTATCCAGCTTAGGGAAATCTGCCTGACAAATGTTTAACCCTTTCAGCGATGACATCTTTTGTTACCGCCACAATTTAAGTTAGGGTAAGGGAGACTTCTCAGAGTGAAAATATTACAGGTTACCGCGCATAACACCTTCAGTACTAGAGGGTGACTGAATTCAAGGTCTACCTCAACTGAATACTATCGCTTGGCAGCGGCTTGAATGAAGCACTCGATACACAGAAAAAAATGCAGGGGAAAAGTACAGGCCAACGTGAAAGCATCTTCGTCTGTGGCAGTTTCACAGCCATCCGGCTGTCATCTGACTGCAGTTTTACATATCCATAAAACTGCAGTCGTGATAGCAGGTTCTTATCTGACAACTTTATAACCATTTTATTGCAGCATTTTTTACATCTGAAGACCGGCAGTTGTGATAAATTTATATCTGACAATATTACGACCTTAACTACATATTTTTGTGATCATATAACTGCAGTCGTGGTAAAAAAAAGCTCATAGCTTGCAGTTCTACATCCATCTAACGGCATCTTCTTTTTTCAAATCCACGTAACTGCTGTCGTGATAGCAAGTCTGTGTCTGATAGTGCTGCAGCCGTGCATTTATATTCTGACTACATTATTTACCTCATTGTAAATGCCGGTGTAATAAAAGCCCTTGTTTAACATAATGTACATCTTTATATATATATACACACTGTTTTTTATGTGACAGTCTTACATGAGTCTAATTGCACTCTTGACAGAATTTCTCTAACTTCAATCTCTTGTAGATAATAAAGGGTAGCTAATATTCAGCAGTATTATCGCGTGAACACTTCTCCTTACTCATAATATCTGGTCTTGTAACCGCAGTATGTCCAGAAATCTCAAAGCGGACTTGATTTTATCATTTAGTTTAGCGTTCTTTGGGAGGGACTAGGTTTACTGAACATAATACCATTAGATCGGCTGTTGCTTGCTTTCCATTAATACTCCTTTGGTGATGTGAATACTTGCAACAGGAAAACAAGTTTTTCATTTCATTCTTGCTACCTCCGAGGAAATTCCTCTCGTGTTTAAGGGGTTAGTGATAATCCAGAACCCTTTCAGCACAATGACATCTTTTCCAAACTCATTCTTGTTACTGCCAGGCGACTTTATTCAGCTTAGAGTAGACTTCTGGTGATGAAGGGATTGCAAACTAAAAGAAAGGGACAGAGTCAAACAAAGACTGCTGCTATGCTTTTGGAGACCTTACCAAAACATCTATGACAGTATCGTACCTCGTTAGTGCTTCTGCGGCTTCTCCATGGTAGTGTGTGTGTGTGTGTGTGTGTGTGTGTGTGTGTGTGTGTGTGTGTGTGTGTGTGTGTGAGAGAGAGAGAGAGAGTGAGACGGGGGTTGTGGGTGTAGATATGAATGGATGATGTGGGTAGGGTGTGGGTGTAGTGTGTGGGTGTAGTGTGTGGGTGAGTGGGTGGGTGTGGATGTAGATGTGGGTGGGTGGGTGGGTGGGAGGCGGCAGGGTGATGTCTTCGTGGATGTAGTATGAACTGTAGGTGTGGATGTGGGTGTAGTGTGTACGTATAAATCTAGTGTGGGTGTGGTGTGGGTAATGATGTGGTGTAAGTCTGGCATAATAGTATGTGTTTGTGTGTGGGTGTGGCTGTGGTGTGTGAATGTGGATTGTAGTGTATGGGTGTGGTTTACTCATAGTGTGTGTGTGTGTGTGTGTGTGTGTGTGTGTGTGTGTGTGTGTGTGCGCGGGTGGGTGGATGCGTGGGTGTGGGTGTGGGTGTGGGTGTGGGCGGGCGGGAGGGTGAGTGGGTGGATGTGTCTGGTGTCAGCGTGGGTGTGGCAAATGGAGTGGGCATGGGTGAGGCAGATGGTGTGGTTGCGTGTGGGTGGTAGGGCGTGACGAAGTGTAGCGACAAGGTATTCTGTACGTGCAGGACTTCACTCACTCGCCTCACGCACCACTCACTCCTCTTCACCCATCTTCAATTACACTCCACCAGTTCCACTCACCTCTTACCCATTTTCACTCACTTCTTATCCATTTTCATCCACGTCACCCATCCTCATCTATCATCACTCGCCATTCACCCATTTTCCTCTGTCATTCCGTATCAAGGTCAAACCCTCTTCATCGAAACAATATATATATATATATATATATATATATATATATATAAAGTCGCCAAGAAAAATGTGTTACGAAGTCTCCCATGTCACACAGAATTCGGCCTTTTGGATGCCTTACACATGCTGCAAAATCACTGGCGCCTGGAAGAAAACACCACTGCAAAGAATATCATTGGAGTGGGAGTGTTTACAGACCAGCCCAAACAAGTGCCTTGACTGGCTCACAAAGCGCCCTAATTACATAACGACTTCAGCAAAATTCACACTTTTAAGTGTGGCAGGGAAGCAGCAGGTGGGGTGTTGTTTGTGATGAGGTGCAGGGCGATAGAACACGTGTGGGGAGGTGTGTGCATACTGGACCACTCACGTAAATGCTTTTGCTCTCCATGCTGTCTTAATAAACATCAGTATTTTTTTACTTATGTATTTTTTACAGTATAAAAAGGGATACTTCTTGGAAGTAACTGTTTAGCCGTTTCAGTACTGTGGTAGTATTTAAGTAATACATCCTGGCTAAACCAACCAGTTTTCTTATATGAGGAAAACTGCTGGCGAATCAGAACACTTCACTCATGTATTTTACTCTGGTTATTGCCAGACGATATTATCCAGATTAGAGAGACCCCTGATAGCAATGGATAACAAACCTATCTCACTTAGAGCTTACAGATGAGTATGTATCAGCTGTTAATATTGTTCACAGTGCCACTTTCATATTATTATACAAACATGCCACCCAAAGTACGCCGCAGGAAGCAAATATAGCAATGTATACAGTACACATGTTCACAGCTTGCTCTGATGTTTCACTTGCTAATAAGCATTTCTTTAATATTTAGAATATTTAAAATCTATCAGTTGTGAGAGCTGTGTGTTTGTGTAAATAATAATTCATTTCTTTCACGAAGTGAAAGAAGAGTGTTGTATTTCAATCGAAAACGTGTGTTACGCCTCTAGTATATTCTGTATTCCATAACATCTTTGATATTGTAGCCATGCAACCCGAGGCAGGTATGTGTAGATTAGGCGAAACAACATATAGTAGATTCCTGAGGCCTTTAAACAAACCCTTCAGCACGATGGCGTGTTAATTTTATTCCAGCTAACATCAGATGACTCCATTCTGTATACTATACAGTAGTTGAGACCTTTCAAAGTTACGAGGTTAAAAATTAAATTTACATTTAATCCAGTCCAGTCACGCTAATGTAGAGCCATTTAAATCAGTTCAGGTTCGTTTAGAACCGCCCACTTCTATACCCTTTTTTCTCTAACTTGGCTTAAAATTGCAGTTCCTCCATCATGAGTATTGAGTTATAATATGAGATTAGCTCTGTGATATGATGGTAGTTAGGAAGAAGTGCTATGAAAAGTATGCAATATTGTCTTATTCTGCTATTGAGGAACGTGAAGTAAGCTGCAAAAAGACAAATATCTGGGCCGAGTTAAGATAAAAGGTTTACAGTCAGGACCATTCAGCCCATCTGAGTTTCATCCAGTCCCCAACAATCAGTCAGATCAGTTCAGGGACGTCCAGATCCAAGCAGGCTCCATTAAGCTCCATTAAGTCCGTTGTCTTTGAAGGCGTGTGGCAAAAATCAGCCCAATAGGTGCTGGTTTGGGTGGACTGAGAGGAATAGGCATGATGGGGTGGTGTGGTTGTAGTTGGTATGGTGGGTTGAGAGGAGTGGGTGTGATGGAGTGGAGTGGTTGTGGGTTGTGGTGGGGTGGAGTGGGTTGAAAGGAGTGGGCATGATGGGGTGGAGTGGCTGTGGGTGGTGGATTATAGGTAGATAGACAAAATTCTTCAGCAGAAATGGAGGTGCTGAGAGACAGTATGGTGGTGGGTGGTGGGGTAGGGTATGATGAGTGAAGTACAGTATACCCTGTGAATATAGGCAATGTAGGTAGGGTGGTAAAATGTAATTCAAATTTGGGAGAACAAAAAATGGGTGGAGTGGACAGAATGGACCGGTAATGATGATTCAGGGTGATGGTACACCCTGTAAAGATGAGCACTGTGTGAGGGGTGAAGTTCGTGGAGGAATTATTTTAAACACGGTTGCATTTTAGACGGCACTGAAGGCTTCGTAGCTCCTCTTCCCCTTGCGATTTATTTTGTATATTACACGCTAACATCATCTTGTATGCTATTTATATCGTGTTAAGATCGACATATTTGCACCATTAACATACAAAGGAGAATGCTGAGGAGTAATCCACAAAATAAATCACCGAGGAAAAGGTGCTACGAAATCTCCAAACCCACGGATAGATTTACCCACAGATTTCTCAGAAGTTCAGTTAGGATGTTGGGGGGGGGGGTGAGGCGAAGAGAAGGGGAGGGCAATGTGGAAGGCTGGGGACGATGGGGGCAGAGAGGGGATAGTCAGCCCATCAGAAACGGGAATTGTAGGATATTGTATATGGTGTGGGAGTGGTGAAGTTTAAGTAAGAGTTTTCTCAACACCGTCAATCCGGTGACTGCTGACATATGTTAGATTTTACTCTTGCTATTTCCAGACGATTATATTTAACCAAGGGCAGACGCACCGAACTGGAGGGGTTAGATAATGTATATCCTTCAATATTTCCTTTAGGCTATTACTAGAAGCCCTTCCAAACTTTACATACCTTGTATGGAAAGAGCAAAAATAAATAAGTAAATAAATAAAACACGGCATCGTAGTGGAGGGGTTAAGAACATGAGTACCGAAAGCAACAATATCAGCACCAACAACAGCAAGAAGAAATCCATGAATAAGAATAAAGTAGAAAAAGATGGTGACGATGATAAGGAGAAGGAGGTGGAGGAGAAGAGGAAGAAGAACAACAGCAACAACAAAGTAATGACACGTTGGTCCCAGTTACAAGACAGATAGAGGCACAGGTAACATTCTTGATGCTGAAATTTACCCTCAAATGGCAGAAGGCTTACCGTACTGACATTCAGGTCTGTTGGCTTAAGTGTTGCAGCCCTCAGTCTGGAGGAATGAAGCACACACACACACACACACACACACACACACACACACACACACACACACACACACACACACACACACACACACACACACACACACACACACACGCACGCACGCACGCACGCACGCACGCACGCACGCACGCACGCACGCACGCACGCACACACACACACACACACACACACACACACACACACACACACACACACACACACACACACACACACACACACACACACAAAGCACCATAACTCCATTCCTTTCTACCTGTTCACGAATCGAAATATTAAGAGACCAGACCATCGTGTGACCTTGTGCCTCTGATGAAAAAAAAAAAATGTGGTGTGATGGTGGACGAGGTCGAGGTAACACGGACTTTGGTTTTTACAATATCGTCCTTTTTGTGGTGACGAGCGCGACGTGCTGTTGGTCACGGTTCGGATTCACAAACAGACTTTCGACCGAATCTCTCTTGTAGCTCACGTTTGTCGTTTCATTAGCTCTGTATGCTGTCCAGCACATCTTCTTTACTCTTTGTTTCTGCATATGGCATGTTAATATTGTCTTATATGGTATTTATGTTGAGATGAAAGAAGAAAAAATAGAAGTGACACAAGAATGGTAAGCTGTCATATGCAGAATTACTCGCGAAGGAAGATGTGCTAGGAAACCTATTAAGCTCACGAGAATACGACCTTCAAATTATTTTTTGCAGGATTGACTTGCACAGCGGTAATACTGATTCTCCCTACGTCCTCTTTTCTTACAGTATCAAATCATTCCCGCAAAAACTAATCAGTTACTAGAGGCGGTTCAGCGTAAATTTGTTTGTGAATCAGGGTCCAGCACGCTAGCAAAAGCCATCTTGGACAGCCAATCAGCTCTGGAATCTGTTTAAAAAAACAGTCTAGTTTCCTGTTCAAGTCACTTGAGTCTTTTTTGGTACACACGTGAGTGACTCATGTTCCTAGCGTTACCAATGGCTGGGTTGGTTAAAAATATATTGAAGTTTTTCCCAGTCAACCTTGATATTCCGAATAATGTGCGTGATATGCAGGATATAGAAACTGAGAATGCAGGATGTCTCTGAAAGGTATTTACTCTTTTATTTGTAAGAACGCTTTGCTGATAGCTACAAAACGTGGTGTGTCCCTAATGTTAAGCCCATAATTTTAAGTTTACTATTCAGTATCAGCCCTTTAAATATGATGATATCTTTCTTCATTTCATTCAGACTAGGAAAAGCCTCTCGTAGGAAAGGGTTTATGGAGACTGTGTTTAACCCTCTTCACTTTGGAAGATCGTTGTTATTTTAAGTAACTTTCTCTTGCGACATTTGCATCATCGTCGTGGTAATGAAGGGTCCAGAAAAAATAAAGACGAGCGGCGAGAGTGTGTCAGAGTGTCACATCAATATTTACCCTTCTACCACACCCTTCCCAGAACACCTTGGTCAGTCTATACACAAGCCTCTGTCATTCGTATGTTTTCCTTTTGTAATGTTGTCGCAGATGAAGGCACCTGTACAATATATTGCCCTTAATCCCGTAAAATACAGTGACTAATTACATCGTTTGTTAGGAGTGTGTCTAAAGCCGTCTACTCTACACAACAAGTCATTTTGCTTCCTGCTTTAATAGTTGCCACACTGAAAAAAAAAAAAAAAAACACAACACTATCTTCAGCGCTGCCATTCCTGTTCATGTCTTTTTCTATTTTTCATTTTCTTTTTAAAGCTGTCAATCTTGGACACATGGTTCAGCCCTTATTTTTCATTTTCTGTTCAGGATTCTTCATTTCCTTAAATTTATTGGTATTGCTGTTTACTTTATTCACACACACACACACACACACACACACACACACACACACACACACACGGCGCATGTGTTATTAGTGAGGAATTTACTTATAACAATATATCAGACGAACGGTACAGACGGACACAGATCATATCAATGTCCTTCACCCTCTCCCTCTCCCTACCTCCCTCCCTTTCTCCTGCCTTCCTCCCTCACTACTCCTTCCCATGCCTGTCTCCCTACCTTTCCCCATCCTCCCTGTCCCTGCCTCCCTCTCTCCCTCTTTCGCTTTCTACCTCCTTCCCTCTCTCCCTCTTTCTCTTCCTGCCTTCTTCCATCTCTTATTCCTTCCCTCCGTCCTTGCTCAACCTGTCTCCCTCCCTCCCTCCCTCCTTGTCACCCTACTTAGCTCTTTCTTTTCTTTTTCTCACTGTGTCCCTGCCTCTATCGTTCTATCTCTGTCCCCCCCCCCCTTCTCTGTTTACCTTTTCCTCTCTCCCTCCTTCTCTCCGTCTCCTCCAAAGTTCACCTGCTCAGCAACCTTCTCCCACCTGACATCGATCTTTGACTCTCTCACTCACTCTCTCTCTCTCTCTCTCTCTCTCTCTCTCTCTCTCTCTCTCTCCTCTTCTTTATCTCCCACCCTCCTTCCCTCTCCCTTTCTTTTCCTTCCTCCCTCCTTCTTTGTCTCCTTTTTTCCTCGCCTCTCCCTCTCCATTTCCCTTTTTTCCTCCCGCGAGTTCACTTTTCTTTTTGTTCCCAGTTTCTCTTTCTTCTGTTTCTTCTTCTCTGTCTTCATTTCTCTCCCTTCCTCCCTCCCTCTATCCATGTTTCTATTCTTGTTTCCTTTCCTCCCTCCCTACTTTTCTTCTTGCTTTCCCTTTTATCTCCCTGCTTCTCTCTTATCGTCTCTTCCTCCTGTCTCCCTCTTTCCCTCTCTCTCTGTTTCCCCTCCCTCTCCCCTTTCTCTTCCTTCTTTTTATTTTTCCCTTTCACATGGCAGTGATCTTTGACTTACAGTATTTGCGGAAGCCGTGCCACACTCCCCTCTCTCCAGCTTTCCTTCCATCTGTCTCTATCTCTCTCTACCCAACACCTTCCCCGATAATGTTAGGGTAATGATGAGGGACTTGTCACATCATCGCGCTTCACCTCTCATATCACCTTGCTTGTCGAACCCTAACACACTTATTATAACACCGCATGAATCTACTATGTCCCACCTTTCCCCTTCCCTCTTTCTCCCTTTCACTCGGCAATGATCTCTGACTACCAGTGTTGTCTGAAGCTTAGCCTCGCTGTCTTCCTGCCTCCTTCCTCACCTGTTTCTCTGGATTTCTTTCCCTCCGAGCATCTTACTCTCTCTCTCTCTCTCTCTCTCTCTCTCTCTCTCTCTCTCTCTCTCTCTCTCCAGCCAAAGTTCACTCGATCACCCTCTCTCTCTCTCTCTCTCTCTCTCTCTCTCTCTCTCTCTCTCTCTCTCTCTCTCTCTCTCTCTCTCTCTCTCTCTCTCTCTCTCTCTCTCTCTCTCTCTCTCTCTCCAGCCAAAGTTCACTCGATCACCCCCATACTTGATACTGATCTTTAACAGCCAGTGTTGTCGGAAACGTTGCCACATTCGCCTCGTTCTCCCTTCATCGTCCTCTGTCTCCTTTCTTCCTCACTACCTCTCCCTATTTCTTTCTCCAGTTCTCGCCCTTCATTCTTATCTGTCCATGTTTCTCCATTTATCTCCCTCTCCGCTTCTCATTCCCTGTTTCTCTCTCCCCTTCTCCTTCCCTCCTCCCTCCTCCTCTCTCACCCGATACTTCTTTCTGACTTCATTTGTTCTCGGAAGCCTTGCCACACTCCACACTAATGTTTACACACCCTTCCCTTTTCTAGCCACGGTCTTTCAACGCTCCTTGGCCTCTTGCAAGCACCTTCCACGCACCTGCCTCTTTCACCTACCCTCTTCAGCACTCCTCGTCAACCTTCACGCGTTCCTTTCACTGTATGTGGTCCTTACACACATTCTTTTCATTGCTTTTTCACCCTCCTGCACACAGTCACAACACACCGTGCTTCATACATACCTTTTCCAACGCTAGTGCCTAGTCTACTCACTTTCAACGCACCTGTCTCATACACATACTCTTTCCAAAGTTCCTGATCCTTCCTTGCATTCCCTTGGGCCCCTTGCACGCACTTTCAAAGCACCTGTCCCCGCACCTGGCTTCTATACATACCTTTTACAATGTTCATAATTCCTCCACACAGTCCTTTCAACACCTCGTGACCCTTTCCACGCACTTTTCACGCACCTGGGGAAGAAGAAGACTGTTATTAATGCGTGTCGACTACACGAAGGTCTTTAGGGCAGACAGTAATTTTTTGCTAAATCCTATTCATGTCTTAGAACAATAATTTGCAATAATCATTTTACATCCAAGTCCTCAGCTGTATTGCTGGGCATATAGAAACAAGTAAAAAGAAGACTTTGTCCACCAGTCTTATCAACTTCGGAGGTAAAATCGGGTCCTCGGATAGTATTAAAAAAGGATCTTAACCCCTTCATCACAATGGCCTAGATTTTAAAATTTATTCCTGAAGCTACAAGACAGTTTTAATAAGCCTGGATATTGCCCGCGGAAGTGAAGTTAATGAAGGTTGTATCTAAATTAAAATACCTTTGATTCGCACTGTCTCTCTTAAAGTTAAATAATCCTCTGGAGCTAGCAAGAATAAAACCAGGATGACATCCTCGGGCTGAAGATGCTAACGTAGCCAGTATGACGTCTAGAAGTTTTTTTGTTTGTGGTATTTTTTTCAGTTTAATCCCGTCAGCCGAGGACGTCTTGGTTGTTTTATTCATGGTATTGTCGCACGATTTGGGTCAGCATAGATGACGCATATCGGACTGAATTGTAAGTCCCTTTTGGCCGACCAGAATATGGCGGGACAAGGTGATGGAGCGTATGTGGGGGGGTTTCATGTCGCATAAGTGGTGGGTGGTCGTCACTGAGTAGGGACGGAACTACCTGGAGATCCTTTTGTCGGGTGGCGTGACAGAGCAGTTCAGAGTTTGATTAGCATTTGTGGGAGGGTGACCTTGGAGTGAGGGCGAGGGTGTGGGGTGTATGAGGGAGTGTTGTGAAAGGAGAGGTCGTTATAATGCAAGGACAGAGTTACTAAGAGGTCCATTTTTTCAATGTGGCCCCAGCTAGATAATGACGTTGAGTATAGAGACCTGTCGTATAGTATCGTTTATAAAGTCTCCTACATGCTCGCCTCCGTTGGCCTTGGTCACCTAACGGCGGCTCTCCACTCTGTCCCTGTACATATAAATAACCTTTGGGAGGGAGTAAGGTGAAAGAACAAGGCTGTAGGGTATATGAGGGAAGGTGGCGTGTCGTGGGAAGAGTTGTTACTAAAAAATACCTAGGGATCCTTAGGTCAAGGAGTATAGCCTCAGGTAACAGACAAATGCTTAGATCGAGACAGGTGTTGCAGAGAGCAAGAGCAAAGTGGGAAAGTACAGCACATTACAATATATGCTGGTGCGTCGTGGAAGGAGGAGTCGGTATTAATCAGGGATGCAGACACATGGAGTTCATTTTCTGGATGCTAGTCATCACAGCATCAGGCAACAGACTATTGCTTTATCGAAAAAAAAAAAAAGACAAAGGAAAAGGGAAAAGGACAAGACGGATGTTCGTAAGAGGAAGGCTGGAGTGTCTTGGCATAAAAGGTCGTATTGCTTAGGGACAGAAGTGCCTCAGGATCTTTATCTCGAGATTACCCCTCACAGGATTTTGGGTGAGGCAAAAAGAAGGCTAGACAGTGACCTTGGATTGCCCCAGATGCCACAAATATGGTGCCGCCCACAACGTGACCTCAACTTGTGTGTAATAGTGTAAACAGATCATTAGGCCGCTCTTTTCCTCTTGACTCCCCCCACCCCTCTCTCTCTCTCTCTCTCTCTCTCTCTCTCTCTCTCTCTCTCTCTCTCTCTCTCTCTCTCTCTCACACACACACACACACACACACACACACACACACACACACACACACACACACACACACACACACACACACACACACACCAACCTCCTGCAGTGAGTGGACAAGTTTACTCCACACACAATCCCCATACGGACAGCCTTGGTACCCCTCTCTCCCCCCGTCACTCCCCTTTCTTTCTTCTATCTTTCCTTTCTCTCCTTTATCTGTTCTCTTTTCCTCTCCCTTTCCTGTCTCTCCTTCCCTCTCCCTTTTCTCTCTTTCCTTCCCTCTCCTTTTCACCACTTCTCCCTCATTTTCTTTCCCTTTGTCATCCTTATACATTTTTCCTCTTCTCATTCGTTTTTCCCTCCCTCTCCCCCCCCTTTATCACTTTCTCTCTTCTCTCCAGTTTTATCTTTCGTTCTCCCCTGTTTCGCCATTCCCATTCTCTTCTTTCTCTCCCCGTTCTCCTCTCTCCTCTCCTTCACTCAGTTCTCTTTCCTTCCTCTTCTGTTCTCCCTCTGTTTCTCCTTTCCTCATATTTCCCCCTTTCTTCCAGCATTTCTCTTCCCCCTTTCTAAATTTCTTCTCCCCCTTCTATCAGTTTCTAGGCTGCAGTTGCAGTACGATGACGTCCTTAATAGTTTTGCTACCACAAAACGACTTTATTCAACCTAGGAGAGACCTAGATTTGATTATGAGATTCTGAATGTCAGTGCCTTAACTGAAACCGTTCCGTGTCCGAATGAGGGTATATTGTTTCCTCTCACAGGGCTACTTGTTTCATTGTCCTTTACTTTCCTTATCCTTTCTTTTTGAAGTACTGCTCTGTGGCAGTTATAGTGCGCCCTTCATGTGAATTGTTGAACTAAAAAGATACAAAATGCCTCCGGAGTACATTATCACTGAAGATGTTGATGCAGATTGGGAAAAAAAATGTAATTTTGCAAAAACCTGAGAAATAACACCAGTTGGAATGTTTTCATCTAACGTATTAGATTACAGTTAGAGCAAAAACGATTGACTAATCTATTTTTTTTACTTCGATTTAGCCATGCCAGAAGCTTATATTAATCCTAGAGAGACAGACCTCATCATGAACGTGTTAAAAGCCTTCATTGATCATTTTGATACGATAGCGACTTTTATATTTACATTGTTACTTCAGACTGTTTTATTTAACTCAGTGGAGAACCTAGAGTAAACGAGATAATCTGCATTAACCCATTCATCATGCAACCCAGTATTGCCCCATCAAGAATGTACTGTAGTTGCTTGGGGCTAGGTTGTTCAGTCCAGACACTGAAGGCGAGAGTAACCAGCTGCTCGTCACCGAATGGCATTACGTGAGCAATAAATCCCAACCATTCATCGAAAAGTGGTCCTCAATGGGTCATACTCATTTGGAGCGCCTAAACTCACGGGACTGCCAGGATTCTAAAAAACTGAATAGGGTAACGTGACTAAAGAACTACATCAGTACACAACTCGAAGGCCTACACTTGATCTCTCTGCGTGCATCGAAAAAGTGCTCCATCAAGGTAAAAGTAGCCTACACACGTGCAACGGGGAAACTGGTACACACCGCTTTGTTCCGCCTCAGTACAGCCATGATCCACTCTTACTTTCTCTCCTCTCTCACTTTGACCATCTTTTCGCCCTTCTCTCATTCTTTTCTCGCTTTAGCCATCTTCTCCATCTTCTCTCCTTTTTTCCTCTCCTCTCTCCGTATCATACGCCTTTTCCATCTTTCCCTTTTCCCCCTCTACTACTATCCCTTCTCCTTCTGCTCTCCCCATTTCACTTTTTTAATTTTTTCTTCCTTTCATTCATCTTTTCTCCTCTCTTCCCTCTCAATTTTTCTCTCACTTTCTCTTCTTTTTTCCCTCTTCTCTCTATCCCTTTCACTCTTTACTTTCTTCGCATTTTCCCACATCCTTTCTGTTATTTATTTTCTCTTACCCCTTTTCCATATTTTCTTCCTTACCCATTTCCCCTCCATTTCTCATTTCTCACTCTTCAGACCTCATTCTATCTCTCTTATCTTCCTCGCCCTTTTTTTTTTCACCTCTTCTCTCTCCTCTCTTCCTTCTCTCCTTTCTCTCCTCTTCTTCCTCCCTCCCCTCCCGCCCTTCCTGATAGTTCTGTCTTTGCCTTTCCATCACTTTTTTCTCTCCCTCCCCCTTTCTACTTTCTTCTCTTCCCTGTCTTCTATCTTTTCCCACCGTTCTTCACTTCTCCCTCTCTCTCCTATTCCCTCCTCTGCCCCGCACCTCCTTGTATATATGCAGCCTTGGTATCTTCGCTTCATCCTTCTCCCTGTGTCTCTCATTTCTTTCTCCCTTCCTTTCTTCCCTCCTCCCTCTCTCCTCCACTTCTCGTCCCTCTCCGTCCTTTTTTTTCACAGGATGGTTAGTGGGAAGAGAAGAGGTATTGTCAAAATGATACAATAGGAGAAACAAAAACAGTAGGCCACTTGTTTGTTAGTTTTTAGGTCGAGGGTTTTCGGCATAATAATCTCGTTTTTTTTTTTTTTTTTTTTGCGTGTGATTTTTAAAGGATTTCTAAGTCGAGCTAAGATTAATTTCCACCCACGTCGCACACTTCCCCCCCCCCCTACCCAACTAGACAACCTTGGTATCCGGATCAGCCACGCTTTTTCTCCTTTCACCACCTCCCTTTCTCCCCATCTTTCTTACGTCTTATCTCTCTCTTCTCTCTCTCTCTCTCTCTCTCTCTCTCTCTCTCTCTCTCTCTCTCTCTCTCTCTCTCTCTCGCCTCTAGCCGTGTTGAGAGAGAGAGAGAGAGAGAGAGAGAGAGAGTACCGGTCAGTGCGTGTGAAAGAGAAAGTTCTATCTAATGAACAGATCCCTTTACGGTAGCCTACTTTCTCTTGCACACCCGCTTCTCAGAGGTTAGGTGGTGACCCTGCTCTGTGATTTCATTGACCTCATTCAACATCTGACACTCTCTCTCTCTCTCTCTCTCTCTCTCTCTCTCTCTGTGTGTGTGTGTGTGCTTACTATATGTTTGTGTACGGGTTTGTGTGTGTTTTTGTGCGATCAATATATGCGTTTATGTATATCCGTATTGCTGAAGAGCGTGCATCAGTGTCTGTCTGTCTTTCGTATTATGTATGTACTATATATAAGTGTGTATGTCAGCCTGTATGTACGTCCCCACCACACACAGCATAAAATAAAGCGCACATCACGAGAGCAAACATTTGTGTGCATTATGTTGAGCCACCGCCATCACTGCCTGCTTGATGCCTGGCTCGGGTGAATGTTGTTTGCCGGAGTGAATGTTGTTTGCTGGAGTGAATGTTGTTTGCTGGAGTGAATGGTGTTTGCCAGAGTGAATGGTGTTTGCCAGAGTGAATGGTGTTTGTCAGAGTGAATGGTATTTGTCAGAGTGAATGGTGTTTGTCAGAGTAAATGCTGATTAGCAGAGTGAATGCTGATTGGGAGAGTGAAAGCTTGTTTGCCAGAGAGAATAAGTAGATGTGTGCTTGAGTGAATGTTTGCGTGTTCGAGCGGATGTGTGATTAAGTGAAATATATTTGCATGAGTAAATGTGTTTGTATGAGCGAGTAAATGTTAGTTTATATAATTAATAAACTATGTTAACCCCTTCGGCCCAAGTGCGTCATTTTAATTCTCTTCTAGATAATTCCAAACGTTTTTAATTAGCTATATCCGTACCTTCATTACCCCTGCACAGTTGTTGACTTTATACACGGGTTTTATTCGCCCCTGTTTAGAGTACAACTCTCATGTGTGGGCAGGCTCCCCACATACAACTCTTCTCAGTAGGGTGGAGTCAAAGGCTTTTCGTCTTATTAACTCTCCTCCTCATACTGGCTCCCATCAACCTCTGTATCTTCGTCACACTGTTACATCTTTATCTTTTTCTATCGCTACTCTGAACTGTCTGCTTGCATCCCTCCACCTTTACGACGGGCGCGTAGCACCCGTCTAGCAACAAACTCTCATCCTTTTTCAGTCCAACTCTCTAATGCAAAAGTTAACCGTTACTCCCAGTCATCCATTTATACAACAGGTCAGCTCTGGAACTGTCTCCCTCTGTCTGTATTTCCTAATTCCTATGATGGTCTTTCAAACGCAGTGTGTTCAGGCATCTTGAAATGAACGGATCTTGAATTTGGCTCTTTTGTATTGTTTTTACTTTTTTTTTTTTCTCGGAAGGAACGGTTTGCGGGCTCCTGGCCTTTGGTTCCTCCTTCCTTGCATTAAAAAAAAAGTGAAGAAGAAACTCATCCCAGTGAGGGGATAAGAAAGTGTTCATCAACGTCTTCAGCATCTTGACAGTTTTTTTTTTTTTTAATTATTATATTTATGCAAGCTTCAGCTTAGTTCTTCGAGCAGAATTAGCTGTGAATGACCATCTGCTGCTTACACCTCTGAACCAGTCTTTGTGCGTGCGTATGGTCCAGCACGGCATGGTTGGACGAGCTGTTGTGTAACTGAATGGCTTCATGCATGCGTGTGTGAGGAGTGCCTTCCTTTGTGAGTGAGAGGCGATGAGTGCTTGTGTGAGTGCACCTAACTAACCGGAAATGTGGTGTGCTGTGTGCTGTGTGAAGTGAGGGTGGTCGGGGTAACACTGACAGACGTGGCCATTTGTATTCTCTCCAACCCCTGACCCTGCGCGCTTGAACACACACACACACACACACACACACACACACACACCTGAGTATGTATGTACCGGGTATGTATATATGTGCGTATGTACAGCAAGTATGCATGTATGTACGAGTATGTATGTTCTGTGTATGTAGATAGATATACATACTGTAATTCAACCAAATCTGGTTCCTAACAGTACGGAGCTACGCAGAAGTCAGTAGACAGCGAATAATGAACATTTGCTTTTGGAAATAAATAATAATTCAATTTTTTTTTTCCAGAAGAACCAAAATAATCTCAACACCGGCAGGAAAAACAAGAACAGCGCAGGTCATTGTTAATAACCTCACTGCTATGAGGCTATTAACAGATTTTATTCGTCTTAGAAAGAACCCGTTGTAATGAAGGGGTTGCAAGAGGTTTCCGTTAGTTTTTTAGTATGGTGACGCATTCGTTATCTTATTATTCCCACCAGATGGTTGTTAGGAAGGAGCTCTATTATAGTTGTGAAGAGGGTGCGTCAAGGTTGCCATCACACCAGGACAAAGCCGGTGTCCAGCCCATGGCAGAATAGATGTCTATGATACAATAACATATTCTGCACAAAGAGGGCAGCCATGCACACTGTGTTCTACTCGTACGAAGCTCGAACATCCGTCATGGTAAGATTCTGATGTAAACATAATTAATATATTAGGTACATTCTATTACTAGATCTGTAACTCGGTACATTTGACAGCTATATCTTAAGCCTAGTTTATGATAATTTTAATTCAGACACTAATGATAATAATCAAGTTCGAGAAAGTACACTAAATACTGAATTAGCTGTTTTAGAAAAAAGCAAAAAATTAATAACTACGATCAGTATAGTGTTGTGCTGACAGTAGGGGACGACTGAGTTTATTTCATATTTAGTATTTTCTTCATATTTCCTACGTTGGGCATAGACTTGACAGTCCATTCCCAGAAGTAGAACTCTCTCTCTCTCTCTCTCTCTCTCTCTCTCTCTCTCTCTCTCTCTCTCTCTCTCTCTCTCCACACATAAAGCAGAGGGAGCTGTATACCAAAAGCACTAATAAATAAAAAAGTAATGATATAGTTAACTATACGACAAGGTATCACCAGTATGGCTCAGTTTGTACAGAACAGAGATAAGAGCAAAAGGAGAGAGGGATGAAGCAAGAAGAAGGAAGCGAAACTAACTGAAGGAATGAAGACTAAGGATAATATTAGAGAGAGGAGGGGGGGGGGAGCTCCGAATGCTCTGATCTGCATACAGTCCAAGGTGCAACGTCCAACCTGAATACATTACCAAACGATATTAACCTTTAGCTTCATCTCTTTTTAAATTATCTTCGTTAACCTTATAAACTACCTGCTTTAATCCCTTCAGTGTCATGACTTCTTCAGTATTTTATTCATACTGCCGCCAGATGAGTTTATTAAGCTTAGAGAGACTCGATATTTCCCCCTCAATATCGTCCATTTTAATGCTAGAATTTCCTCCATTAACCCCTTCAGTACCGTGACGTCTTCTGTATTTTATTCTTACTACCTCCAAACGATATTTTAATTCAGCCGAGGCGAGGCCTCTGGTTGTGCAGAGGTTGGTAAGACCTAACCCCTTCAGTACTGTGCAGCTTCTCTACATCTTATTCCTTTTACGTCCATGTAATTTTATTCTGTTTTACGGGAGACCTCTTGTAGTAATCTGTTGTAGTGGTGGCGGTGGTAGTGGTAGTGAGGGTAGTACTAACAGTAGCGGTGGTAATGGTAGTCGTGGTCTAGTCATGGTCTCGGGTCGGCAGTGACATGTACGGCGGCGGCGGCAGTGGTGATGGTGGAAACTGAACTTGGTAGTGGTCGGAGGGGAAAAAGTAAAGTTACGGTAATTGTGGTCGTGCCGATAATACAGGTTGGTGGCGTGGTGGGCTGCAGGGAGAGTGGTGGTTTTTGGTGGTGGTTGTGGTCTTGGTAGTGAAAATGAGGGTGGCGGTGGTTGCTGTAGCGATTGGCAGTCGTAGTCGTAGTGATCGTATCGGGGATGGTAATATGGAGTAGTTATGGTTTATGTGGTAGTGGTGGTGATGATGGTGCTTGTGGTATTGGGTGATGCAGATATTGATAAAGAGTGGGGAGGGGTGGAGGTAGGGGTTGTGGTAGTGGTTGTTTCAGTGGCAGTGTGGTGATTGTTTCAGTGGCTGCAGCGATAGTGTTTGTGGTGATGATGTTTGTGGTGGTGGGGGATGTCAAGATGGCTGTGGTGTTGGTGGTTGTTTCAGTGGTACTGGTAATGGTTGTTTCAGTGGTAGTGATTGTTTAAGTGGTAGTGACTGTTTCAGGGGTAGTGATAGTGATGGTGGTTGTGGTAGTGGGTGCAATAGGTAGCACTGATAGTAAGATGTAGCAGGGAGGATAAGGAAGGAAGGAAGGGAAGGGGTGGGGTGGTAGAGAAGGTGGAATGGAGGTGAAGTGTGGATGAAGGGAGAGATGATGGAGAAGGACGGCGATTGAGGTGGTAGAAAGAGCAGGAGGCATGGGAGACAAGAGGGACGGGGGAGGTAGAGGAGCGATGATAGAGGCGGCAGGAGGGGGTGACAGGTATGAGGTGGGAGGGGATATGAGAGGGATGTCGGAGAAGCGAGAGCAATATTTTAGAAGATTTCGAAAGTTTTATTATTGTCAGAAAAAACTCTTCAGAACTGTCTTTACGATACTAGATACAAAGTTTAAGGCGGCACGTACTACCCCTGCCACTCTACACAGTTGAATATAATCTTGAAAGCTTCTGTTGCTGAGAATTGACAGCACGAGACGACCAGGATCATGTCTCGAAATCTAGGCAATCCTAGCCAAGTTTTCACCGAATTCGCCTCAAGGCGGTGTTACCTGTCCAGGTAGGGAATTTTCAGCCGGGATATACGCTGGTGTGACCTCGCCTTAAGGAATGGCAAAGAGGGAGGAAAGGGGAATGGCTAGCGAGGGTGGCAGGTGCTAGGAGGGAGGAAGGGGATAGAGGAAAGAGAGAGGGGAAGGAGGTAGGAGTGGCAGAGAGGGAGGTGAAAAGGGAAAAGGAGGAAGGTGTTAAAGGGGGAGGGGGAGAGGGGAAAAGGATGGCATAAAGAAGGGTAGGGATGGCAGGAAAATGGGGGAGGGGTTGGGAAGAAAGGAGAGGAGGGAAAGGTAGCAAGGAAAAGTTATAATAGGGAATAGGACAGGAAGAGGGAAAGTGGGTATAAGAAAGGGGGGGAGAGAAGCAGGAATGAAGGAAGGTAGCAGATACAAGATAGGTAACGAGGGAAAGGGGATATAGGAGGAGGGGAAGGGACAGGAGGGAGGGAAAAGGCTAGAACAGGTCTTAAAAAAAAAAAAAAAAAAAAAAAAAAAAAAAAAAAAGGAAATGGGCAGGAGTTGCAGTGCCAGCGCGATGAAACATTACTCCGTGAGAGAGTTCCAGAGAAGGGAGCGGAGGAAATAGACAAGGACACTGGAAACTAGAGAAATAAACAAAAAATTAGTAACATACGAGATAAATAGGAGACATGGTTATTCGTTAGTTATCTCATTCGCCTTTGTTCTGATGTGCGCTGAATGTACAGTAGATTCGAGTCCAGCCGTGACGGACACATAAACTGAGTGATATTTTATGTCCATCCATATGCTGACATGTTTACTGTACACCCTATCGATCCACACCAATCACACACACACACACACACACACACACACACACACACACACACACACACACACACACACACACACACACACACACACACACACACACACACACACACACACACACACACACACACACATCCCAAGGCACACTGGTTTAAGCTGCTGAAAATACCTTGTGTATTTTATGAAATGCGGATTAGGTACATACTGTTACCGTAAATGCATGGAGTTATCTATTTACCAGTTTTTATATTTAGCCTGTCTATCTATCTATCTATCTGGCACGCTGGCTTAGATAGATAAACAGACATTGATAGCTATTCAAATAGGCAAATACAGACAGACAGACATTCATAATATGTGACACCAGCTACTACCGGTAACTGAGCTGAAAACTCAGCTGAGTGAGTTTGTTCATCCCCACGGCTGCTGCAACGGTCGAGTCAGGTTTTTAGCATCATCTGGATTTAAATTCCTCAGGGAAAGATATTGTATATGTTTATGACTTGCGCAGGTATGTTACTTTACTGAGCTCCGTTATCTGGTCGTCTATTAACTGATACCTCCTCCTGCCAGGGATGACCCAGACAGACCTGCCCTCCAGACGCACCACCTTCCCTTGCATACTTCCACCACTCTTCATTGTAATTTAGTTTGTGAGTTCTACTTCTTTATATCTATCTGTTTATCTTTCTATTTACCTTTATTAATCTATCCACCTATCTGTCTGTCTGTCGATCTATATCTATCTAGATATCTATATATAGATGTTAGAGAAACCCATAATACACGTGTGGATATATTCGTATGTAGAGCATACCGACACACACACACACACACACACACACACACACACATATATATATATATATATATATATATATATATATATATATATATATATATATATATATATATATATATATATATATATATCTGTTTTAGTTCTGT
Source organism: Coenobita brevimanus (assembly GCF_032717465.1). Lineage (NCBI taxonomy): Eukaryota > Metazoa > Arthropoda > Malacostraca > Decapoda > Coenobitidae > Coenobita > Coenobita brevimanus. The sequence continues at coordinate 9,986,145 of NC_137050.1, read as the reverse complement.
ATTCATATCAAAGAACTTGCTTATTTCATCTTCCACACGTCTTGTCGCCTTAGCACCCTCATTCATTCTTTTCACAGAATTTAGCATTCATCCATACTCTCAGCACCGTCTGTATGCCTTGTCTGTTCCCTGTGGCATATGCTGTCTCCAGATCCTTGACCGCAACATGCGTAAATACTGGTACATTTAATATTCCTTGATCTGTGGATCTCTCGTAACTGAATTAAATCGTTTGGCGTTAGTTTAATACTGCAGAGATCTCAGTTCTCTTCTGAAACGTATTGTACTTTTTAACCTCTTGGTTAGGGCTTTGTTTCCGAGATTAGTAGAAGTGTTTGATGTAAGCCATAATAAAAATACAAAATTCATACATCCTGGCCAAAGGATTACGCTAACCAGCTAGCCGACCAAACCCACTCCCATACAACCACCCGAACATCGAAACCACCCCAATCCACCTCAGTCACCAAACCTACTCCCATACAATCATCTTAACACCTAAGCCACCTCAAGCCAGCCACACAGCCGCTTAAACCATCCGAACCCATCCATTCATCCACTCAAGCCACCGCATACTGCCGCCCAGCCACTTAAGCCACCCCAGGCCATTCATTCATCCACTCGCGCCACCAAATCCACGCCCAAACACCCCACGCCACTCACTGATCCACTCAAGCCACCAATCCACCCCCACCCAGCCACCCAGCCATCTAAACCACCCTAAACCATCCGGCCAGCCTGACAATCCACCAGAAAAGCCAATTTGGAAAGTGGTCAGACGGGCAGAATGCAGAGTCCTCCCTCTCTCCCCCCGTACACTATTTTTTTTTTCTTTCCATTTTCTTTTTTTGTCATACCGTTAGTTGTTATCTCCACGCTTTCACCGGCACCCGCCATCCTCTTTTTCGCTTCTGATGATTTCGACCCGGTAGAGAACACAGGGGAACGAACCTTGGCTCTGGATCAGGCTATGTCAGCTGAACTGAAAATTTTGCGATATTTAGGCAATGTCATCTTAATAATTTTGGGTAGGGATATTTTCCTTTTTTGGTTAAATCATCTGACAGTTGCAGGAATAAAGTCTTGAAGTGTTACAGCCAGACGATCTTCAGAAGTTAAAAATGACCTGTGTAATAATTATTTGCTCTAGCACAGTGTTTTTTAACCTTTTTTCGGCAGCATCTCACGTTCTGAAAATGAAGCAGTCTTGGCGATCCATTTACGTCACGCGAATAAATTTCACCGGTAATTTATTCAGATTAATACATGTGATGGCAAAATAATTTATAGGTAAATAACATCCCTACCTTGAACTTACTTTTATATCATAACAGCCAGAAAAAGTATAAAATAATCACCGGATGCAACATCATATTTTCGTGTTGTTTATTACTATACGTTCATATAGCTTAATATGTACAGATTTCTTCTTTTTCTTTTGTTTGTGCTTCCAGTTTATGTATATATTGCACACACACACACACACACACACACACACACACACACACACACACAGTGGCTGAATCTCGCGCAGCGGTATAGGAAGAGTTGCCGAAAATGTTAGCATCCTGCCTCGCATGGTTTATGAAGGCAAGTGGCAAATCAAGCTTCAAGGATTCAGTGGGCAAGTTTTCCCGTTAATTATTGCCGACTTTAAACTCTCTGATGGCGAAGAGAATCTTAACAGTTTTTATTTCATTCGTTTAGGAGTGGCCTTTCATTATCTAGAACCGAAAATAGTTTCCAGTAACCCTTTCGAGACATAGAAAATCTATTCCATACAAGGTGGTCCATATATAACGCTCCTCTTCCACTCCGCCAGGCTATTTCTTGTTTCTTCAGGGATTGGCACAGAGTTATCAGTGTTTATCCTGCATCATTTGTCAGTTTCCTACCCCCACTGCCACTTTCACGCCAGCACCAGCAGAGTGAGCCATCTCCATAACATAAGGTACCGCCAGGTGAGTTTTTAGTGGAGCGCTATTTACGGATCACCCAGTATTATCTAGGTGCTGTCAGATGATTTTATTCAGCTTAAGAGTGGCACTTCATCGTCAGAGTGTTGACACCTTGGCGTCAGTGACTCTTTCTGTTTGATTATTCATGTTACTTCTTGACAATTTTGTTCAACATGGGGCTAATTTAAAGTAATAAGAGGTTGAGGCTGTATCTGTCACCTCCTGTTCGAAGTCTCTCCTAACCCGTTAGCTCCCAGAGTACCTGTGCCAGGGATTTTGCCGGATAGGTACTAAACGTACCACCCTCCGCCTGTCGGCTCCTAGTAGCGAAGCTCATAGGTCCCTACCCCGGGGTTCCCTTCTCTAAAATGCCCAGTTCCGTCCTGTATTGAGGACACTTGGCGGAAGTGGATTAAACTGAGAAAATTTACTGGAGATAGCAAAGATATGATATGAAAAAATTGCCGTGTTGAACGGGCGAATAACAAAAACGAACGTGAAAAAGCGGGGGGGGGGGGAGACATAACGAAAGCTTCTCTATCATAAATGAGGGCGCGAAGGTGTGGACAAATCTCCAGTTTCCAGGATAACTGACGTATGCAGGGATGATAGAACACGTCTGACTTTTATTCATCGTTGCTCAATGCACTCTGTATACGGGATGCAGGCTGATCACATCTAGCAATTACAGGTGTCAAATAAATGACAGTCAGAAACTAGGTCCGTTCTCACACCTTGTCGCTCTCTATTTTAATAATAGGATCGGTTACAGCATAGATAAGACTGGCCTCCCTCACGTACATTCTCAGTCGAGCCAGGTTTTATCGGTGTGTCGTTGGTGGTGGTGACGGTGTAAGAAAGTTTGATAGCAGAGTTGAGAGAGAGAGAGAGCTCAGTGCCACTCAGGTGATGTCACAACTGGACGCTGGCCTCCAAGCGAATTGTGCAAGTGAAGGCGGTGTGAGGATAGCTTAGTGATAATGATATTGGTGATGACGACTGTATTATAATACTGATATTGATATAATAATAATAATAATAATAATAATAATAATAATAATAATACCCATGTAATAATAATAATAAGAAGAAGAAGAAGAAGAAGACGAAGGAAAGATACAGTTTGGTGGCATATCGGTCTCTTCATTACGATGAAATCATTTCTCTTCTAGTCTTGTTACAAAACAGAGATTATCTGCAGCTTAGGGAGGACTTCTCGTAATCTAGCCCATCACAACACTGATTTGTTTATTCTTTTACAGTATTCCGGCTACCAAACAAACGATTAATGCGGATTGAAGGGGAGACCATGTTTTGAAAGGGCTATATTTTATAAGCCGTCTTCATAGACCTCTGCAAGACAATGGGGCTTTTGTTTCTCATATTCTGACCACCAAACAGAGAAATTATTCAGATTTTACTTTTAGGAGATATCCTCGTAGCGGAGGGTTTTAAAAATGCTGGTATATAATGAAATAAGAAATGAAGGAGTAATAATATTGTAACAGTTAACAGCTACGTGGTGTTGGTATATCTCACATAATATTCTCAACCACAGACTTTCCAGCGTCATTAGAAAATGTGTAAGCTAAGTACAGTGGCATATAAGGCATATAAAAACATGGAAAAGACCATTACCCCACTCATCTCTTATCTATGCCAGGTATGAGAGTTGTGAAGGAGAACTATGCGAGGGTTGTGAAGGAAGTGTGAGGACTGACAGCGGATTTAAGGATGATGGGAGGATTCTGAGAGCAATAGGTCTATGTGAGGGTATTGTGTAAGGAAAGTGAGAGGAAGGGTTGTGTGAGGGCTATGTGAAGGAGTGTGAAGGAAGTGTAATGGGTGTGATTGCAATGTAAGGATGGTAGGAGGACTGTGAGGGCAGTGTGAGGTAGGGTTTTGAGTGCTGTGTAAGGAAGGACTTTGTGAAGAAAGTATGAAAGCTGTGTGAAGACTTAAAGGGAAGTGTAAGGACTGAGGTCCGTGTTAGAAGCAGTATGAAAGCAGTGTGAGACAGGATTAAGTGAAAGCAGTCTGAGGGCTGTGAGCGGGGGCTGTAAGGACTGGTGAGAGGTGCAGGCCACGAAGTTCTCACAGTTACCCCCCATGATTCCTCCCCTCACCCATCCCTTTGCCTTCATCCTAGTGATGACCACGAGGATTCACGTAACGAGAAGCAGTTGTAGATTTTTTGTTTTATAGCTGAGAGAGAGGGGGGGGGGAGCAATTTGTCTTTCCAACTGTACCCCGTGACATGAGATCGAAATAGCAATTGATTCGCGTTACTAGATTTTACAACATCTCAGAAAAAAAAAAAAAAACAGTTGGTTCCACTTGATAGATCCTGTAACATGAAATCCAGCAAGCAATTTCTTCGACTTACTGGGTCCTATAAAGACTTGAGCATGACAATAGCAAACCTGAAATAGATATTGCTATTGTATTTGTTAATTATTTTAGCAGAAAATTAAGACAGCAATATATTGTAAAAAAAAAAAAAAAAAAGGCACGAAAGCAGCTGGACCGTCTTATTGCATCGCTTAACGTGGAATGGAAAAAGCAAATGGAATACGATTTACTACGGTAGTTTTTATAACCCAAAATTAAGAGAACAGTATGTCTTTGATTTCTGTATCCAGTATCACGATAATCATCTCATGGTTAGGATGACTTTAATATTCTATCTCGAGATGTTATTTAGCTGTAAGTCACATGAGCTTGAATGCTGACAACTCTTACGTTATTTCAGCAAACGACTTAGTATTTTATTCAGCTGAGATTGAGTACTGAGAACTTGAGTAAAAAAAATTGATTGGATCGTCATACTGCATTCTGTAATACTGGACTGAGAAAACATTCTACTCAGTTTGCTACAGTGTATGACAAGATCGGGAAAACAAATTGGATGAGCTTACTTTAACCTGATGTGTGTGTGTGTGTGTGTGTGAGAGAGAGAGGGGGGGGGAGGGGAGAAGTTGGGACAGAGAGAGAGAGAGAGAGAGAGAGAGAGTGGGACGGGGGAGGTAGATAGCAATTTATTCGTCTGGCTGCCTTCTATTACATGACAGGGAGAACATCCGCCTAAAACCCTTCAGCCCAACTGCACGGTGAATCAGACGGGGTTACGCCGGGGAAGAGAGGGAGTGAGGGAGGGGAGAAGGAAATAGGGAGACGAGGGAGGGGAGAAGGAAATGGGGAGACGAGGGATGGAAGGAGGGAGGGGAGAAGCAAAGGGGGAGCCGAGGGATGGAAGGAGGGAGGGGAGAAGCAAGGGGAGAGACGAGGGATGGAAGGAGGGAGGGGAGAAGCAAGGGAAGAGACGAGGGATGGAAGGAGGGAGGGGAGATGATATCGGAGAAGGGGCTGAAGGAAAGGATGAAGACAGAGAGAGGAGAAGGATGTGGAGGAAGGGCTAGGAGGGAAGGAAGGAGAGATGGAGGGAGGCAGGGAAGAGCGATAAGTGAGAAAGGGATGGAGAAAGCGAGAGGGGTGAATGGAGAGAGCGGGAGGGTTGTGGGGAGTGGAGATAGAGGGGAAAATATGAGAGAAGGATGAGAAAGGAGTAGAGAACTGGAGGGGAGCAGTGATGTATTATCCTAGGAAAGAAATGCGCTGTTGGTCGGAGATAATCAAAGGGTCAAAGGAATGTGAGAGAAAGACCTGTGAAAGAAATCAGATAAAATGAAGAGGACTTTAGAGGAGGGAGAGATGAAGGGTACGAGAGATCCTAAGGCGAGAGGGGTAAAAACAGTGAAGGAGAAATTATGAGAAATTGGTGCAAGAGAGCGAGAGAGAGAGAGAGAGAGAGAGAGAGAGAGAGAGAGAGAGAGAGAGAGAACCACTCATTTACTACTTTGTACACTCTAATTAACCTTCTTCTTTTTTTATTCCCAGTGATATTCCTAGAGGCTGTATGTTTACTACATTGAATCTTATGCATGATCCAGGGAGGTAGTGGGATCAAACTTTTTCTACAGGGCCAAAAGGGGAACTTTGAAGAAATTTTTGGATTTCACCATATCAATGACTGTATTACTTTGGTGTGTGTGTGTATATATATATATAGATAGATAGATAGACAGATAGATAGATAGATATAGATACAGATAGATAGATAGATAGATATGAGGGAGGGGGAAGAGGAGGAAGAATAAGAATAAAAACTAGTGGAGAGGGAGGGCTGGATGACTAAGGGAAAGGGCTGAAGGATATGGAAGAAGGACAGAGGTGAAGGACATGAAAGAGGAAAGATAACGAGAATTAAGGAGAGAGAATGAGGAAGAAGGAGGACGGTGAAGGATAAGGGAGAAGACGGGAAAAGAAAGAAGAGAGAACCTAGACACGAGGGCAAGGTCTTGTGATCGCGAACTTTTTTTCTTCCAGCCAACCATTGCCAAATATTCAAGCCCGTATTTCTTGTCGCTTCGGAAATTTCGTAACACCTATTCCACAACAATTTATTTTACATTATTGCACCTTAAAATTATGTCGTATATTATTTATATAATTACGAAGAAATAGGCGTTTATGCCACAGATGAAGAACGTGTTCGACAAAGCATGTTGTAATTTTGGCCCTTTTCGGTTACATTGGGCCCTTTTTGGGGGGGGAAATTACTGATACCAAGTGGAAGGCAGTGTTCGTCACAGTTCCAGAAATGAACGACATACCATGAATGGCTTAATTGCTGAGAGAAAAAAAAAAAAAAGATTTTTGAGTCCCTGTGCTTAGTAACATTTTATTCCCAAGCTGAGAGAGGCTTGACATGTTTCTCTGTACATAGACAATTCTCTCTGTTATGAAGTGTCATGCAGCCAATGATGGATATGCTGCCGTAAATGTGAAGTAGACACAGTGGAGCAGTAGGCGAGTTTGTGTAACTGATCGTACGGATGTATAAAAAAAAAAAAAAAAAAAAAAACACTTCTTTCCGAACTGGTGAAGCGAAGCTATGATCCACCCATATTTTTTATAGTTAGTATTGCGAGATCTTACTCACTAACTGACAACTTTGGTTGGCCATTCGCCGTACCAACAAAGCTCCAGGTCCAGATGGAATTCCGCCAATTGTTTTGAAAAAGTGTTCCCCTGAACTTGCCTCTGTCCTAGCTAAATTATTCAGACTATGCATACGTACTTCTTTATTCCCAAATTCATGGAAAGAAGCCAATATCCACCCAGTTCCGAAGAAAGGAAGTTCGTCTGACCCCTCCAATTACAGACCAATAGCTATCACATCTTCTCTTGGTAAGGTATTTGAAACTTTAATTAATAAGCATATTGTTAAACATCTTGAATCCAACAACTTAATTAATGATAGACAATACGGTTTTCGCCACGAAAGATCCACCATTGACATACTCAATCTCTTAACTCATACCATCCATCAATCAATAGATCTTTTTGGAGAAACTCATGCAGTAGCTCTTGATATCTCTAAAGCTTTCGACAGAGTATGGCACCGTTCCCTGCTGTCCAAACTCCCTTGCTATGGACTAACGTCTTTTGTTCCTTTGATTTCTTCTTATCTTAGTGACAGGAAAATAAGAGTAAAAGTAGATGATGTATATTCGAATTTCCACTCAATTAACGCCGGCGTGCCGCAGGGATCAGTTCTGGCGCCAACCCTATTTCTGGTTCATATTAATGATCTCTTATCTGTCACTCACAATCCCATTCACTCATATGCAGATGACTCAACACTACATAGTTCATTCACACTCAGACATCCATTTACAAAGTCTAATATCTCTACCTCTCAACTCAATACAGCCATCTCCATAAATGAAGATCTATCTACAATCAGTGAATGGGGACAAAACAACCTTGTCTCTTTTAATGCTAGTAAAACTAAATATATACAGTTTACCAATAGACAGATATTGCCAGACTCGTACATTACCTTCAGTGCTACTAATATTCCCATCTCCAAAAGTATTGAAGTTCTTGGTGTCTCACTTAACAGTGCCCTCAGCTGGACCTCTCATGTCAGATCACTTGCTAAAACCGCCTCAAAGAAACTTGGATTATTGTACAGAGTCCGTAACTTCTTCGCCGATGAGCAGTTAGCTATAATTTATAAGAGTCATGTGCGCTCTCAGCTTGAATATTGCTCACCCTTGTGGAATGGTTGTGGAGAGGTTGCATTAAGGCAACTAGACAAAATTCAGAATAAAGCTGTTAGAATCATTAACAACCCTGCCATTACATATAAACTACCTCCCCTGCAAGTAAGAAGGAATGTTGCCTCCCTTGCATTATTTTACAGATATTTTTTTGGCAAATGCTCAGACGAAGTTGCGTCCATGGTGCCACCTCTCCATGCCTTCCCTCGTGCTACACGGGCATCTGGTAGCGCTCATGACTGGAATGTCACTCAACCATATTGCAGAACTTCTGCCTATCAGAATTCTTTCATTCCCCGAACTGCATCTCTCTGGAACTCGCTTCCCCAGAGTTGTTTTCCTCCAAATTTCAACCTACAACTCTTCAAGTCTAACTGTTACAGATATTTTATGAACAGAGGACACCAGTAATCTGGTGTATGGATTATTTTTTTTTCTCCATTTGTTTTTCCTTCCTCCGTTCTGTTATTATTAAAAAAAAAAAAAAAAAAAAAAACCATACGGTATGTTCGGAGTTTGTCTAAGACGTTAGGGTTGGCAGCCTCATGTGAGGTGCAGCGCTGTATATATATATATATATATATATATATATATATATATATATATATATATATATATATATATATATATATATATATATATATACACGCGACAATGTCCCGCTTTTAACTCCAGTAAATCTGGTCACTATATACAAAGAAACAATGCTCCTGCCCAACATCCTTCCCTAAGCACTTTTCTTTGACCAGCGTCGTAATCTAGCGCTAATTTCCTGATATCTTAGCATTCAAGGTGGAAAGATTGCAATTTCACGCCGAACTGAAACGAATAGATTATACACCAAGGGAATGAAGGAGCTAGCAGGACAGTCATAGCAACAGGAAGGGATCGGTCACCCACCCTTCCAAAGCCACAGGTGCCCCTTACGACCAACGTGACCTTCCCCCCCACGATAAAAGGTCGGCGTTGAAGAGGGCGGCGGCCATGGCAACAAGGAACCTCTTACGTAACATCCACCTTCAGTACCTCCACCCATCGTAGCCCGCCTGGCTACATTCTCAGTTCTCCCGCCAGCCTCGTACAAAGCACCATATTCTTGTACAGTTCAGTTCAGTTCAGTATCAATGCATTTAAGTAAATTTCCTTGAAAAGTTTACTTGAATACATCACTTTTTCTCTTACGTAATATCCAATTCCACCTCCACCCAGCCCACCTGGCCACACTTACCGGGTCGTATTTCAAGTCGTTTCGGAGGTTTCGTAACACCTCTTCCTCAGCGATTTATTTTGCCAGGTAAATTGTTTTTACCGTATCCTCCTTACGTAATTGAAGCACATTGTGTTGAACTAGAGTATATCAGTAACAGAAAAGAGGTAATTGCAATGTAATAAGCATAATAGATCGCTAAGAGAAAGCTGTTACGAGTTGTCCTGTGCCCACTCTCCTCCCTGCAACATAGTCCCGTTGTCTATTGCTATTCGGCACTCGGAGGAATTAGAACCAGTCAGCGTGAGTGCAGGGTTGTTGGGAGGGTCTAGTCAGCTATCTCCACACAAGAAAACTAATTTAACTGGTAACTTGCTGCTTTTGTGGGCAGATATAGTAGGTTAGGTTAGGTTCGGCTGGGTTAGGTTAGGTTAGGTTAGGTTAGGTTAGCGTAGTTTAGCTTAGCTAAGCTTAGGTTGGCTTAGCTAAGGTAAGGTTAGGTTAGGGTAGGTTAGGTTAGTGATAGACATTAATTAATGTAACCTAGCCTAACCTACTATATCTGCCCACAAAAGGAGCAAGTTACCCATTAAATTAGTTTACTTGTGCGGGAATAGCCGACTTGTCCCCCCCCCCAACACCCCCCACTCACTACGTGGTTGATTGGTTATAATTTCTCCGAGTGCCGAATAGCAATAGACATCCGGAATATGCCTCCCCCCAACCTCATACAATGCACCGTGCAGTATCGTTGACGGGAATGCCTTTGGCTCTGTCCCCTTTCGTCGTTTACCTGAATGCATTGTGCTTTCTCATACGTAACATCCGCGTCTAACCATTTACCCAAACCATCCTACCTCGTTACAGTCACTCTCCTCCCGCCAGCCTCTTGCAATGATTTTCCTAAGCTGATAGAGGCTTGGTATGTTTCTCTGGTCATACTTGACTCTTTGACATAATGCATCACGAAGGAAAGTGACTGACGTGCCCACAGTGTGAAGTAGACGCAGTGGGCTAGTAGACAAACTTTTGTTCTTGATTGTACAGTTAGAATACAGTAGTTTTGACCTGCGGTTAGGAAACTTGGATCTTGGATGTCGTGGGCATGTTTTGGTGTCGAATAACACTGTCTTTTTTAACTAGTCACAGCTTCTGCACCAGACGCGTGGTTTACCAGCACGGACATTTGTTGGAGATTAATCTTGGTCACCTGTATCTTTAAAAGAATTATCATGTGCTAGGTGGTGGCTACGATCATCCACTCACTAGATGCAGTGTTATGTACCTCCCCATAAGGTGATTCTACACTGAGTGACAAGTCTGATGTTTCCTTATAACTCAGGCCATTTACAGCGCTGGGTGATAACCATATAACCAGATAAACAGGATGATATGGAGCCTGTTATGGTGCCCCTGTTCACTGGGTCGAGAGATGCAAATGCAGCTTCCATCCAGGAACCAAACCTCTCCAGCGAGGCGCTGTCCACCATAGGGGAACATCGGTTCAGTGCACGGGATGGTCCTGAAGAGGGGATTGCTTGCAAGCGGTTGATGGGTCTGCTCAGCCAGACCTTGCCGGGTTACTCTACTGCTGCTATCATGTGCGATTTTTTTTTTTTTTTTAATATATTGTTACTTTTCAGGTAGCCAATCATTTCGTTTCGTTTTGTTTCTTTTATAAAGGCTCCAACATGCTTGCATGCTTTGGCCTTGGTCACATACTGGCAGCGTTCCATGCTGCTTGATCTCTGGCAGCCTCTCTGCTTAGTCCCTGATCCCTGAGGTCACACTCTATGACCTCGTCTCAGGTCTTTTTCGGTCTGCCTCTCGCAGCCCTACCCCCTGCATTAACGCTCCTCACTTTCTGCACCCATTTGCCATGCTCCAGCCTCTCCACATGCCCAAACAATCTCTATCTACCTCCCCTCATCACAACATACATTTTTTAAATTACTGAACCATTTATGCAATAGGTCAACCCTGGAACTGTCTCCCTCTGTCTGTGTTTCCTGCATCCTATGATCTCCAGTCTTTCAAACGCAGTGTGTCCAGGCATCTCGAAATTATCGGATCTTGAATTTGGCCCTGTCTTGTATTTTGTTTTTTTCTTGGAAGGAACAGTTGCGGGCTCGTGGCCTTTGGTTCCTTCTTCCTAGCATTAAAAAAAAAAAATACTGGTATTTACTTCAGGTTAGTGACATGAAGCAAGAATTTAGATAGCAATACGAAAGTTAATATGAGATAACCAAGATGCATAACTGACTCAACTGGATAATGGATGGAGGTGGCGGGGAGTGAGTTCTGGCGAGATGTCTGTGAGAACTGCTGAAGGTGTGAGTTACAAGAGAGATTTGCTTTGAGGGTGTGAGCTGTAATAAGGCTGTGAGAGCTGCATTAAGTGTGTGAGCTGCATGTGAGATATGCAATTAGAGTGACCGTATGAAGGATGTGTTTGTGTGTGATGGCGGGTGGACACAAACAGGCGCGCCCCCACGGATATCCTGTCTTTTATGTCCAATCATCGCCAGTGTGCCCATTCCTGCCTCTCACTCATACATGAACCTTGCCTAACCCACACACCCATCCCTACCTCACCCATCACCTACACACCCACCCCTACCTCACCCATTGCCCACACACTCCTGCCTCACCCTCCACCCACGTTGCCTCATCCACCGCTGCCTCACCGCCACACTCACTCTGCCTCACGTACAAACATACTCATCCTCACGTTACACACACTCCTGTCTCACAATTCTTGCCTCACCTCAACCACCTCTGCACACCATCCCCACATCCTGCCTCACACCTTGCGTCACCAACACAGCCACCTCTGCCTTACCTATACTAGTACATTCTGCCTCACTGATCCTGCCTCTTCCATCGTCATATATTCACCCTTGCGTCACCCACGCATCCTTCCTCACTTCCGTACCCTACCTCACCTACTCTACCTGAACCCCCGGTGCACGCCCATTCCTGCCTTATCCACTCTCATGTAACTGTCCCTACGTGAACCCTCGCCCACACCCCTCTGGTCACTGCTCCCTCCATGCATTATCTACTGTGCAGTCGTGTTCAGGAGAAACGATACACATCGACTCATTTTGTGTACTATGTTAACCATTGCTTGTAAGATTTGGAACTAATTCCCTCACATATTGGCGCATTGATGATCAATGCACCAGGTAGTAACTGAAACGGTTCCACATATCACCAACAGTAGACTCTACACTAGATAATATGAGCAGATGTGAATCCCTACTTATGAACGCGGCTGTACATCGCCATTCTCACCTCATGTCACACCGATTTCCATTACTTACATCTCAATCACTTCATTCATATATATATATATATATATATATATATATATATATATATATATATATATATATATATATATATATATATATATATATATATGAGAGAGTGATGCCGGTATGAAACACATCTTTCTATAAAATTTATATCAGATATTCTCAGTTAGTCCATTGCTTTATGACAAGATTAATTTATATATTTCATCTTTTATGGTTGCTGTGTCACAGGAGAAGGTTAGGGTGGCGCAACACACCACAAGACCCAGCCTTAAGCACACATTTTACCTCAAAAGTGAACATGCGGACTAAAAAAAGAAAATCCTGACTCATTTACAGTTACACTTTCAGAGGCGATGAAAAAACGACATAGAGATAGAGTCTAAGAGGTGGGAAAAAAAATTGTCATTGCCTACAGGTAAACACAGAGGTAGAATTCGAAAACTGTGGAAATTTTCAAACTGACAGATAAACAGAATGCGGCAAGTGAAACATAATCATAGTGATTTTTTTTTTTTTTAATGCATGGAAGAAGGAACCAAAAACCGGAAGCCTGTAATATTGTTCACTCCAAGAAAAATAGAAACACAAACAAGATAACGGAGAGCCAAGTTCGAGATCCGTTCATTTCTTAAAGGCTGTATTATTAAAACTTTGAGAATGAAGACGTAAGCAAGCCTCATCTTTCTGACAGTCATGACGAGGGTAAGGTGTATTTGACCTCTCTACCTCGCTGCTGATTGCACCATATAACATAGTATGCAGGCTAACCACATCTAATGCTCACAGTTGTTTCAAAACTGGCTTGCATACCTCTTCGACCTCTCGGTTTTCATGTTACAGCCGTATGAGGTGGAACAAAACACGAAGGCGAGAGAAATTATTGCATATAGACATATATTTATTCAAAGACGCGAGACGAAACATGATTCAGATATGAGTACGTCCTCGAGGAACGACTAAATGAGTGAGATGCACATATGGGAAGAGATGGAGAGGCGGGAAATAACATGAGTCAGCGTGTGGTTTGTGGGAGTTTCCGTGACGGCATACCACGGCAGGGCCAGGATGCACACACAGACATGCCATCAGTCCCCTGCTGTAACCTACGTTTGTTTTCCCGAGAAAGACATGGGCAGGAAAGTTATTATCCTACCCATGTTTCATGTTCTTCCTGCAAAAACAAATCCTACTTACGATGGGTAATGGGATCGTAAGTTTATTCGTGAATCCGAGCCCTGTCACGGTACATCGTTCGTTCGTTCGTTCAAAGATTCCCTGCACCTATAGTGCAGGCCGGGCCATACATTAGCCCGGTCAGTGGGGTATGGGCTGGTTAAAAAACAGTAAGGGGGGAGGACAGGACCTGGGGATTGCCCAGCACACACGTCCTGTCTCCTGGCTGGCTTTGTGGTGTGTGTGCGGGTGTCACGTACAGGATAAACCAGCACATAATTATACACTCGCTGCCCAAAGTATTGCAGCCTGCCTCACGGTGAGTAAAGCTGTACAGCAGTACTTTATACAAATAACTTTCACTGCGTATTCATTAACCTGATGTAATGGTGAATGATTACACCGTGAAGAATCCCTGTATTCATCCGAGGCTTTGAATCAAGGCAATATTAATGCGTCGTATGCAGAAATGGGATGGTAGGGAAGAGAGGCCAGGGAGTCTCATTATCTAAAAAGAATATGGAGGTGTCATGAGCAGAAATAAACTGCTATGGTCCTTTTACTCTAACTTGGCCTAAAATTGCCATCTCTCCATCTTCAGTGCTGAGTTGTAACAAGAGATTAACACATTAACTCTCCTCCTCTTACTGACTCCCTTCAACCTCTGTCTCTTCGCCGCACTGTTGCATCTTTATCTCTTTTCTATCGCTACTTCAATGGTCACTGCTCCTCTGAACTGTCTGCATGCATTCCTCCACCTCTAAGATGGGCGCGTAGCACCCGTCTAGCAGCAAACTCTCATCCCTTTTCTGTCCAACTCTCTAATGCAAGAGTTAACCGTTACTCCCAGTCCTTCATTTATGCAACAGGTCAACTCTGGAACTGTCTCCCTCTGTCGTATTTCCTGTTTCCTATGATCTCCAGTCTTTCAAACGCAGTGTGTCCAGGCATCTCGAAATGATCGGATCTTGAATTTGGCTCTCTCTTGCATTTTGTTTTTCTCTTGGAAGGAACAGTTTTGCGGGGCTCGTTGACTTTGGTTCCTTCTTCCTCACATAAAAAAATAAATAGAATATGATGCTAGTCACGAAGAAATGCAATGGGAAGGATGCAGAGCCGTAGCGTTGCCTCCGTCTACTGCTGAGCTCTGTGAAATAAACCGCAAAAGGACGAATGTTAGGGCCAGAGTAAGATGAAAAGAGGAAAGTAAGAAGGACCCAGGGAGTCTCCTAAGTCCACAAGAACATGAACTTGCTATACCCGGTAGACTTCTCAGGAAAAACTATTAAGAAGAAGGAACCAGGGAACCTCCTAAACCCATGAGAACATGAGCGTGTCATGTCTATTGCACAAAAATAACTACTTTCATGGAAGGCGTGCTAGAGAATCTGCAAATCCCACATGAATATGAACGTGCTATCCCTTGTATGTAAAAATAACTAATGGTAGGCGTGCCAGGGAGCATCCTAAGCTCACGAGAATACCGCTGTCAACCACAGACACTTCAGATCTAAACCGCTTACACACACACACACACACACACACACACACACACACACACACACACACACACACACACACACACACACACACACACACACACACACACACACACACACACACACACACACACACACACACACACACACACACACACACACACACACACACACACACACACACACACACACACACACACACACACACACACACACACACACACACACACACACACACACACACACACACACACACACACACACACACACACACACACACACACACACACACACACACACACACACACACACACACACACACACACACACACACACACACACACACACACACACACACACACACACACACACACACACACACACACACACACACACACACACACACACACACACACACACACACACACACACACACACACACACACACACACACACACACACACACACACACACACACACACACACACACACACACACACACACACACACACACACACACACACACACACACACACACACACACACACACACACACACACACACACACACACACACACACACACACACACACACACACACACACACACACACACACACACACACACACACACACACACACACACACACACACACACACACACACACACACACACACACACACACACACACTCGAGATACCACGCGATGCACTCTCACGTACAGTCGCCGTCAGTCATTAATTTACAGTCTCGAATCTGTGTCAGAAATTAATGAGAGCCTGCCATCATCATCATCATCATCATAAGCCTATTAGCAACTAATAAATTATATGGCTATTTATGTACGTACTCGTACAGTAGTGGTCAGGTACACGCACACTCTACCAAGCGCGTTCAGGCCGTGTTTTCCGGATCTTGAAGGGCAACTGATCTCGTAAGGACAGAGAGAACAGTTTTCTGTCACTGGAGAAATGACCCGACCCCATCCAATGTTTCACGCACTGGTATATGTGCAAAAAGCTTTTGGAGTGTAGGGTGAGAGGTGTATGTGACAAGTTGTTTTGAAGCTGATGTATGTGACAGTATGTATATATCATCGAGCAGACATGGACAGGGATCAAAACTGTGGAATCACATGAAAACACATGCCACTGCATCCTCTGTAATGTCTGCCCTCGTGTGGGATAGAACCCAGTCAGGAGGATTCGGACATGCAGCTTTATGCTTTACCGACCCAGCCAACTGAGGCGTCGGTGATGGGGGTAAAAGGCTGAAAACACGCTGGACTCATTTCAGTCTCTGATTACATAACTAAACCATTTACCCTTTCAGTACCATGATCTCTTTTGCATTGCATTTTATTACCAATGACGATTTTTTTTTTTTCAATAGCATGGAAGGAACCTCTCGAGGTGAAGAGATTAGAAAGGCTCCACCAATCCCTTCGATAGGTTATGACTTTTTTTCATTCTTGCTACGCTAGACTATTTTTTTTTTTTTCAGCTCATGAGAGACTCCTTCATAATGAAGGACTTATTAAACACTTAGCTGGAATCTTCCTTCAGTGGGTCGGAAATGTGTAAAGGAACCGGATCTACTGTAACTCCTTCAGTCCCGTAATGTACATTGTTTCTTTCTTGCCATCTTCCGACATTTTATTCAGTATGAGAGAGACTTTTCGAACCTTTTAACGCTAAGAGGGCTTTCCAAAACGAATATAATAATCTGGAGGCAACAACAATATACTGCAAAGAAGAAAGAAAGAAAAGAAAATTGTCGCGTCCTCTCTGATATTTTTTTTCACCTAAAGGTAGACAGATTTATTCACTTGAGAGTTGATCACAGAGGATGTTAAAGCTGTTAACATCAATCCTCTCGTGGTCGGGACAGCTCCAGTATTTTATTGCTGCACTTCAGACGATTATCATCATCTACGAGGGAGTCACAGGAACGTGGGGGTGTCAGCAAGAGCCTAGATTTAAAACCATAAACATGACATTCAGTATTATATTTACGTGTCTGAGGTTCCGATCTAATTAAACAGCAAGATTCAGACTCACTTGATTTTGACCCGATTAGTTTGCCAGGATCTTGTTAGATATTGACGCACGTTCGAAGAGAGGGTAAAGGAACTGTTGACCCCTACTGTACATTAGTTGTCTGCTCTCTTAGAGGGCAAGAGTTTGATCCCAAGCTGGAAGAGGGAGCATTTGATTATCTGAATTTCGTTAAAAGACTGTACTGTACTGATCTTCCACAAGTTCCACCGAAGTGTCATACACAAATCCCGGCTAACGCCGTCACATTATTCTTAAAGGAAACATCTCTAACGTGTATTCAGCATAGACGGTGGGTGTTAATGCCAAATTGATGATATGTGAAGGTGTGTGTCACGTTGGAGAACTACTGGTCCTAAGGGAACGTACCGTCAAGTTCATGCCCGAGTCGGATACATAAAAATGCCATCGTTATTTTGGTTGTGCTGCATTTTCAAAAACACGGAAAGAATCAATCTGAAATACTGTGTGTCATATCCTGTTTCAACAGCCGTGAAATTAACGATAAGGATACACAATATGGCAGAGGAAGTGTTGCGTGTATTATACCCATGCATCCATTACCAAGCTATTGTCCTTTCCCCAGTCGTAGCGGTATATCATGATTTAGTGTCACTGGTTAGTCCTATCGCCTTCCAAGGACACATTATATTATTCAAGCCACCGCAAGACGATTTTGGGCAGGTGAGGGGAATTCTCATAGCCAGAGAATTGAGAACTAACTCCTTTAACGTTTGAAAGTCTAGAAATTTCCCCAGTTGACTGTAGTTGTCTTGATTTTGTCTTAATAATTTACCAAGTGTGTTCATGGCAGCTAAAAGGTCATTGTATATTGTAAGAAAATGGCAACAACTTGAATTTCTTCATACTCAAATTACCAAACATATCAAGAAATATACTTAATTCCGTATATGATGTTGCAATGACTGTTTTCTGTCGCTACTGATTATAGTCAAACTGAACGGTATCAGACTTATGTTTTAGTTTACTCAGAAGTGTTAGACCCAACGAAATAGAACCTATCATAGAACCTATGGGTAGAGATCTCATTTGGTTCACAGTACACACGGTTCCCCGTTACACACACACACACACACACACACACACACACACACACAAAGTCACTTAACCACACACTGGGATGACCTACTTTTCATTGTGTTCTGGCTACCTTCAGACGATTTTATTCGGTTACAAGAGGACGATGTCGAACTGCAAGAGTTAGATATAACCTTATAAACCCCTTCCCTACAAGGGGACTCTTCATATTCTGAATAAAATATCCTAGTAGCGGCATGAATATAAGTAATAAGATGTCCTCTGGCTGAAGGAGTTAAATCTAATTGCATCAAACGTATGGGTAATGATGCTTCGTTATATTACTTTTCCTTCCTTTGGCTGACTACATACGAATATTAATTATACCGTACATCCTCATGGAACCCAGGCACACAAAGAAACGCCACTTAAATTTGGGTAGTGATTTTTGTTTTTAATTGTATGCATGGCTCTCAGTTATACATATCATTGCAGACAAGATTATTGCATCACGTTTTAGCTGAGAAATTATAAAGCTCTTACATAACATTCCAAAGAGCTTATTAGACTGCAAAGGTCGCATTACTGGATTTTGAAAGTTTTTGTTCCCTCTCTTGATATTTATGGCAATGAAATGAAATGATCTTTATGTCCGCAACTGTACATGCTTCCCCAGACACACTAGGTTACGTAGCCACCAGACGTGGAGGAAAAAAAAAAAATAACTGTCCACATTCATCGAAGCTATGGGCAGTGATGCTCTTTTGGTTGACTGTACACACGGCTCCCAGTTATGCGTACATGCCTGTCCAAACACACATGCTTACACAGACACAATACACAGAGAGGGTCCCAAGAGCAGTGCTTGGACACGCACACTGCCGGCGGGGCGACACTGTGGGAACTTCCTGCATCATCCCACACCACAGTACCCGCATCCCACACACCACCCATCACCACCACCACAACCTCAACCACCACCACCTTCGTCCTCATCATCTTGCACCACAGTACCTTCCATCCCGCACACATCAAGCACCGCCACCATCACCACCGTAATCTAACACCACAGTCTACCCCCACCCCCCATGCATACATATATTCACCTCATACCACCAACACCGACTTTCTCTTTACTTACACAACATTTCATAAATAACGCCACATATATAAGTCACATTACATAAATGGTCACAAACCATAATTAATATAGTAAAATGCTTGTCACATCAAAATCGTTTCAGACAAAGTATTTCATCTGCAAGAAATATGGCAACTCATTGCTGCATTCGACATGAGGGTTTCCATGCAGTGAAATATAATCGTGTGGCGGTATCCATAAAACCATTCTTCCTCTGAATATCATAGTGGATACAGAGTAAACAAGGGAATAGAGAGTATAACAGCTCTCTAAAAGCAAGGCCTTCGACACTTTAAGAATTGCACAAAACCATTAATCGTGAGACTGCAAGTTTTTACTGGTCACTTCCATGAACGTAACCTCAAAATCACAACAAAATACTAAAAACAAACCCTTTTGAAGGCTTAAATTTTGTTAATCAAGCAGATTAAGTTTATAGGCTTCGAAATATGTCTGACTGATTCTGAACTTTACCATGACTAAATATATATAAGAGTTTTCACTATTGTTCTCCCCACACTGAGATGATGAGAAGTTAGAGCTGTGACCTTTACAATCAAGTTTCATCATTTGTTTCTTTGTTCTTGTGGAACCTCACATTATTATTATTATTATTATTATTATTATTATTGTGGTAGGTGGAGGCGCTCACCATCCACTCACTCGATGTAGTGCTGCCGTCGCATGTCTGCCCTTTCCTCTCCTCCATCCTTCTTTCCCTCCATCCTCTTCTGTCTTCCTTTACTTCATTCTTTCCTTGTCTCTGCCTACGGGTAACTTTACACTCCCTCTTCTGTCTTTCCTTCATTCTTTCCTCTTCCTTCTGCCTGTGGGTGACTACACTGAGTGACAAGCCAAATGGTTTCCTGTACACCAGGAAACCATTTACTACGCTGGGTGGTAACCATATAACCAAATTTTGGCGCCTGGTGATTTAGTGAGTAATTATTGCGCTCCAATCGGATTGAGCCGGTGAAGGTTTATATCCAAGGGATGGTTGGGGTTGATTGCTCATGTAATGCCACTCGGGGAAGAGTGAGGCTGGTCACTCTCATCTTAAATGTCAGGATCAACTGCTTAGCCCCGGGCTCCTACGCTTCTCATGGGGCAATGTAGGATTGGATGATGGATGGATTATTATTATTATTATTATTATTATTATCATTATTGTTGTTGTTATCATTGTCATCATTAATAATAATAATAATAATAATAATAGTATCATCATTGTCATCGTTATCATCATCATCATTACTGTTATAAGTATTAACCTCATACCGTATAATTTTTCTGACATTGCCCAGCATACTGTTGCACAAGAGAGGAAATACCGTCGCTTTACTTCTCTCAGTTTGCTCATTTTCCTCTTACTGCCGGCACGCCATACCTCAGAAGGAAAAGCATTGAGCAACCTCAGTTTCTCTCTCTCTCTCTCTCTCTCTCTCTCTCTCTCTCTCTCTCTCTCTCTCTCTCTCTCTCTCTCTCTCTCTCTCTCTCTCTCTCTCTCTCTCCATTGACACATAACATTGAATTATCACACTTCCAAAACACCTTCGTAATTAACTCCTTCACTGCAAAAGGTTGTTTCCCAGAGTGAATTAAATCGTCTGGAATGTGAAATAGTAAAGGCATTATAATACAGAAGGAGTTGCTAGTGAAGTTTCAGATCCCCTCAATGCAAGTCTACTTCCTAAGCTGAATAACATCATCTGGTGGAAGTGATAATAAGATGATAAGTACAAAAAACGTAGAGAGAATTGAGATTAAAAAATAATAATAACAACAATATTAGGCTTCCCTAAAGTCTACGGATGTGGAGCACGTCGTTTCCGAAAATTCATTGTGAGTGAATGACGGACAGGGCCGCTCCCAGAGATGCTACAGGATCTGTGAAGGCATATTTGTACCCACGTGGTTGTTGGCGATATTTATAACCCCTCCGTTACAACCTCCCTCCTAATCTGCATAAAACTGTCTGGCGGCAACAAAAATAAAACTAACGGCATCATCGTACTGAAGAAATTAAGCTGAATACTTGAAGCAAAGGGCCGTATACTTGTCGGTTATGGGGGGCCTCGTGTGTGTGTGTGTGTGTGTGTGTGTGTGTGTGTGTGTATATAAATATAAATATAAATATATATATATATATATATATATATATATATATATATATATATATATATATATATACATATATATATATATACATATATATATATATATATATATATATATATATATATATATATATATATATATATATATATATATATATATATATATAAAACTCTTGTATGTCATGTATGACTAATATCAACATTCATTGCGGTAATAATATTCAGTGGAATATTTACGAGACGTGAAGATCTCCTTCAGTCCGGTGATGTATTTTGTTTTATTTGTGCTACTTTCAGACAATATCGTTCAAATTAGAGGAGATTTTCAAATTGGAAAGTTGTGTATTTGCCATCATTAACCCCTTTGGTACAAGGGGGCTGCCCTTGCCATAATAAAATCATTTGGATTTAACCAAAATACAGTATTAAATGACATATTCCAGACTGAAGGGGGTAAACTGATAAGACAGAGACGCAAAAAAGTCTCCTAAGCTTACAAGAATACGTGCCAAAGTGAAGAAATAAATGAAAACCTTGTCATCCTTGAATATCACCACACCATTGTGGAAATTCTAGCAGAGCCAGCCAAGGCCAGGTTACACGCCTTTAACTCATTAACACCTATTTCTGCCTTATAATTTTATTATCACTGCCGCTGCACAACCTTACCCAGCATCAAGCCAATCCCCAGATCTGAATGTAATATACTTTTTAGTACAAAGCAGTTGTAACTGTAATCTATCAGTTTAGCCTAAAATTGCCGTCTCTATATTGAATGGTGAGTTGTAACATAAGATTAATACTACAGTATGGTGGCTGTCACGAAGAAGTGTTATGGATTTTGTCACTGAAATACGGTATATCAACTGCAAAAAATACGAAAATTTCGGTCAAGTTAAGGTGGACGACCTGTTGTTGGCTCCAGAATTCACATTGGTCAGCGGTGTAATCAGTTTTTCTCTATGAACAATAATGTAATTCCAAGCACGACTCAAGAAAAAACAAAAAGCAGTTACCATATGTGAGGCATTTTTTAAAAAATACCTCATTCTAAGTAAGTTAGATATACTTCATTCTTGCTTTAACCAGGCAATTTTATTCATCGCAGCAGTGAGGAGGTTATTTAAAGCTATAATCTTACCCCACCAGTTCGGAAAGCCTCTGCTAAGCTGAATGAAACAGTCAGGAGATGGCAAGAATGAAGTGAAAAATACATCCTGCGGCTCAGTGGGCTAATCACTCATTTTGGTCAACTTCGATGCTACATAAGCTCCATATGAATAAACGTTTCCAGTCTCAGATTACCAAATATTTCCGTAAATATTAATTTGTCGACAGGTGTGTGTGTGTGTGTGTGTGTGTGTGTGTGTGTGTGTGTGTGTGTGTGTGTGTGTGTGTGTGTGTGTGTGTGTGTGTGTGTGTGTGTGTGTGTGTGTGTGTGTGTGTGTGTGTGTGTGTGTGTGTGTGTGTGTGTGTGTGTGTGTGTGTGTGTGTGTGTGTGTGTGTGTGTGTGTGTGTGTGTGTGTGTGTGTGTGTGTGTGTGTGTGTGTGTGTGTGTGTGTGTGTGTGTGTGTGTGTGTGTGTGTGTGTGTGTGTGTGTGTGTGTGTGTGTGTGTGTGTGTGTGTGTGTGTGTGTGTGTGTGTGTGTGTGTGTGTGTGTGTGTGTGTGTGTGTGTGTGTGTGTGTGTGTGTGTGTGTGTGTGTGTGTGTGTGTGTGTGTGTGTGTGTGTGTGTGTGTGTGTGTGTGTGTGTGTGTGTGTGTGTGTGTGTGTGTGTGTGTGTGTGTGTGTGTGTGTGTGTGTGTGTGTGTGTGTGTGTGTGTGTGTGTGTGTGTGTGTGTGTGTGTGTGTGTGTGTGTGTGTGTGTGTGTGTGTGTGTGTGTGTGTGTGTGTGTGTGTGTGTGTGTGTGTGTGTGTGTGTGTGTGTGTGTGTGTGTGTGTGTGTGTGTGTGTGTGTGTGTGTGTGTGTGTCATGGGGGAAGAAAAGTTGGGATGAAGTGGCAGAAGAGGAGGGGGTAGGTTTGTGTGGTGCTATTGGTACTATCCCTTAAATTTTTCCCAAGATTTTTTATTTAGCACAGACCTTGGTATATTACGTAAGGCATACCATTCTGAACCTAGGAGAGGGGACAAAGACTACTGGAATAATAGTTTTACTACCAAGGAAACATCCTAAAGCAAGAATAATTAATATTAGGGTGAAGGAAAGTATAGGAAGGAGAGGGTAATATAATCGCCATTCTGTTTTACATGTCTTGCTGTTGTGACTTTAAAATTACACTGAACAAGCCTTCTGTTACATTGGTACCGTTACTCTGTGCAGTGACAATGAAAACAGCCTTGGTTAGAGTCTCTGCATGCAGATAGAGGGGCAAGAGTTGCTTACTGATATCACTTTGCCGTCAGGAACATCAGATGAGGATATGTTTAAACACGTCAGAATCGGACTGGCTGAACAGTTTGTGTGAAATGCCAGCGTTTGTTTCTATAGTTAACTGTCAGTCTTTAGTTTGGCTGTTTTATTAAAGTCATGAGAGGATGCTGAAAAGTAACATTTTTTTTTATACTTTTTCCCACTCATTACAATTTTGTTTGTTGTAGTTCCCTCTGTTCATCAATTCTCTGTTTCTGAAGTACTGTAAATGACGAACTCTGGTCGTATTAATTTATAATATGTGCTCTGAAATATGGCTTGACTTAAATTGTTATTAGTATCCATGCGAGTACCTAGCCTTCAAGATGAATTTACATTAAGAAAGCGATTCCACTCATCAGTGAGTACTTCCCCTGGCCTCGGGTGAAACACTGAGTCCTAGGGGTTATATCATCTACAGTTCAGGTTTATCTGACCTGATGTCTCGCTCCTCAGATGGATGGAACTGATCGCCAGTCTGCATGTAACACCAGTCACGCCACCTCACTCACTTCACTCCCAGTCGTTCCCATGTTGCTGTTCGAAAATTAGTTCTCACTAAAATTTTTATATTTTTCAGACAGACCTAATTTGTTCAAATTTAGCTTAACAAAAACATTTGTTTTATTAAGATGAAAAGTTAAGAAATAAAAGTTTTATTAAGTGGCAGCCACATTTCGAACTTGCCCTATTGACGAAGAAAAACTGTTTATACCATGTAACCGGTGTGACTTCTAATTTCATTTAATAAGAATTGACTGACATATTTTGAGTTTTGACTGAAACATATGTAACTTTATCTCGTTTTAACGCAGACAACCAAGACTTGTCCAGTCTGATCCTTATAATCTATATCTACAACGTCCTCGTTTGTCTGGGTGTAACAATGAAAAATGCGGGAAGCGTAAGTGGCTCGGTGGTAGCGTGTTAGTAAATCGACCTGCATATGCCCCGTGTCTGGTCTTTTAAACTTAACCTGTTTCAGACATTTTGTGTGGGTGCCTGTAGCATTCTTTTCTTTTCATCTCTCTCTCTCTCTCTCTCTCTCTCTCTCTCTCTCTCTCTCTCTCTCTCTCTCTCTCTCTCTCTCTAATATACACCAACATCTTTTCGCACCCTGAAGTTTCTGATCGATGATATACAAACTTTCGACTTTCACATGCATCACTAGCACTACAGTTCCTCGTTAGTACTTGGCTAATGAGGAGAATGGTTAATTAAGATTCCCACTGTCTAAAAAGGGAGTCTGGCCCTGCAATGGACCTCACATGGACTGTTAGGCTACAGTCAAGTTGCAGAGAAATGTGGCCGACCATCTGTTTAGTTAGCCTGGTCGGGAAGAGTTGTACTAGTTTATTAAAAATTCCACGTAAAGCTGCAGTATAAATGTGATGAAAATATAAGAATCTTTGGAGATTTTTTTTTTTTTACAACAGGCTTAGTTTCAAAAGGAGTTTTATGTCTTTTATAGTCTATGAATCCGCAGGTTTCTTCCTTCCTTCCTTTCTTTCTTTTTTTTAGCGATTGTTGCGTAAAATATTTTATATTGAATGACTAAATGATCCCACCCTGGAAACATATCAAGGATTAAGGGGGTATTAGACTACACGTGATGTCTCTCTAGAAGCATATCACCCATTTCACACCCCTCTCACTCTAACCTCTTACACCTCTCACCTCATTTCACGTCCCTCTTATTCTACCCACAGATCTTACCCCACTCACACTTCTCTCACTCCACTTCCTTCCACCCTTCCACTCCACTCACTCACGTCCTTCCACCCCTCTCACTCCACCCACTTATAACTCTCACCTTAGATATCAAGATTTCTGTATACTGTACATGATGTCTGTTTAGGAACGTCTTAAAAACTGTGTCTAAAATAGATATATGATGCTTAGCTGATAACCTAATTGGAATTTTAGGAACTCGCAGCTAAAAAGCGTGTATGGTCGCCAGCCTACAATAATTAGTGAGTTAATTAGCCGGGTTTAGCGACTACTTGCTCCACCCTGACACACCCTCCATATACTGTAACCCTCTCACAACACACACTGCAGCTTCACCCCACACACCCCTCTCACTCCACCCACGCACATCTCTCACGCCACCCACCCACATCCCTCACCCCACTCACATCCCTTTACCACTTATGCCCCACACTCCACCCACTTACATCTCACCCCTCCCATACCCCTCCCACTCCAGCCACTCGCACCTCTCACGCCCCTTTCATTCCACTCTCCCTCACCCCTCCACCCCTCTCTCTCCACCCACTCACACCTTCCACGCCCCTTTCATTCCACTTGCTCACACCCCTCAACCCCTCTCCACCCACTCACACCACTCACCCCATTCACAAGTCCCTCATTCTACTCATTCACATTCCTTTCACTCTACCCACTCATGCTTTCACTCCACACACTCACATATCTCACCTACTCTCATCACACCACCCACTCATACCCCTTTCACTCCACCTACTCACACCCCTCACCCCACTCACACTGTGCTCATTCGGCCCACTCACACCCCTCTCACAGCACCTCTGATTCAAACGAGATACATCCACACATTCCACCCCATCTCATTCTCCTCCATCCCTCGCCACACTCAACACTTCCCCACACTCCGCCCACCCATACACTCCACCCTTCCACACACTCCACCCTCCCTCACACTCCACTCTCCCTCACACTCCACTCTCCCTCATACTCCACTCTCACTCACACTCCACCCTCCCTCACATTCCACTCACTGTCACATTTCACCCTCCCTCCCTCACTTCCTCCCTCCTTCACACTCCACCCTCCCTCAAACTCCATCTTCCCTCAAACTCCACTCTCTCTCATACTCGACCCTCCTTCACACTCTGCCCTCTCTGATATTCCACCTTCCATCACACTGCTTCCCTCACACTTCACCCTTCCTTGCTCACACTCACACTTCTCCCTCCTTTTCACACCACCCTCCTTCACACTCATTCCCTCACACTCCACCCTCCCTCACACTTGTTACTCCACTTCCTCCCCCGTCCAGGATTTCAGTTTGGGGTTGTATTAAATTTCTGTTCTGTTCTTGCTAAGCCAACAGTTTCATTCAGCTTAGGGGAGATTCTGGCGTTAAGGGGCTATCTCCTTTTACCACTGGCTTCAGCACACTCACAGTAGATAGCTCATTCAGACTTGAGCTGAAATATACGATTTTGCTTAGTCTGGGGAAGTCTTCTCGTATGCAGGGAGATAATGAAAGGAAGATTAAACCTGATGCGTCCAGTTGAAATGTCTTAAGTTGAATAAAATCTTCTGGTGGTTTTAAGAAAACATTATCATTATTATTATTATTATTATTATGGGTGGTAGGTGGGGGCGCTCACCATCCACTCACTCTGTGTAGTGCTGCTTTGGGTGTTTGCCCTTTCCTGTCGTCCTTTCTTCCTCTTCTGTCTTTCTTTCCTTCATTTTTTCCTCTTCCTTCTGCCTATGGGTGACTTTACACTCTCTCTTCTGTCTTTCTTTCCTGTATTCTTTCCTCTTCCTTCTGCCTGTGGGTGACTACATTGAGTGACAAGCCAAATGGTTTCCTGTACACCAGGAAACCATTTACTACGCTGGGTGGTAACCATATAACCAAATTTTGGCGCCTGGTGGTTTAGTGGAAAGGCTCTCCAATTGGATTGAGTCTGTGTAGGTTTATATCCAAGGGGTGGTTGGGGTTTATTGGCCACGTAATGCCACTCAGGGAAGAGTGAGGCTGGCCACTCTCATTTTAAGTGTCAGGACCAACTTGCCTAGCCCCAGGCGTCTATACTTCTCATGGGGTAACACTCGATTAGATGATGGTGGTTATTATTATTATTATTATTATTATTATTATTATTATTATTATTATCATCATCATCATCATCATTAGTATTAATTTACATCGGCCTACAGCATATCTGCTTTATTCAGGCTAACGATACAGTCTCACGCTTCACTGGGAAAGCTTCCAAGGTCTGGGGTTAAAAGTCGTCGTTGTATTGAACGGGTAATTGCACCCCAGATTTAAGGGAAACTTACTGGTCGTCAAAGGAACCATCATTCTTCTTACTCTCAAACTACACATACCCACCTTAATGAGGGGAAGTCCATCTCCGAAGCAGGGGAGTAGACGAGGGTCGGCTTGTAGTCTTTCTTTTGCAGCCGAAATAACAGCGCACACACACACACACACACACACACACACACACACACACACACACACACACACACACACACACACACACACACACACACACACACAAAAGCTCACTACTCTCAGAGATTTCAACAACACATAAAGTAATAATCAACACTCCTAGTCCCGTTTCGTCTTCCTATCAGGCTCATGCTCCGCCTCTTAGAGCATTTCCCCCATACACCACGACCAACACAGAGTGAGTGGGGGGAAGGGGGAACCTATCACAAGGATGTGCTGCAACACGAGCGTCACAACCTCCCCGCACAACGTTCAAGGGTGCACTGAAGTCCGCTGCCTACGGTGCCTGGATTCTGAGGTAACTTTCTTGAGTCTGAGTCGCCTCATTCATTACATGAGCGCCTCTTAATACTTTGCTGATAAATAACTACATAGTATGCGTAGTGTACACTGCATTAATTCAGGTGACTACACACAGACTACAGCACAAATAATGATGTTACACAGTTGCTACCATCATGATGTTACAGAAGGTGGGACAGACGATGTGACAGTTGCCGCAGGCCGATGATCCAGCCCCCCTCCCCAGCACTGTAGTCTCACTTCTTTGCAGATGGATTACGAGATAATGGTCCGAAATACCACTATGATCTGAGACGCTGCCATTATCAGAGGGACGACCACAATCAGGGTGTACATTAAGTGTACACTGCATCCAAAATGTGTAGTGCGCACGCTGATTATGTCCATTATGCAGTTCATAACTGTGCGCTATACTACAAAGTGATGATAGTTAATTACATAACCCTAAAATAGACAAAACGAGCAAGTAAAATTATTTCAGCAAAACTTTGGTTATAGTTCATATGCAGGACGAAAACACTGATTATATAATTTCGTGAGATCCACGGGGGTTGACGGACAAACTCATTGTGTCCCTAACCGTATAACTCACTCACTCACTGTACCGTTTTCAAGGATGGGGTTCAGGCCTTATGTGGATGTGTGGTAAGGGGTGAGGGGTATTGGTGGTGGGTCTGGTCTGCGTCTAGGGAATGTATGGGCTGTATGTGAGGTGTGCATCTAGTCCACTGCGTACCTGCTTTGTGTTGGAATAGCCGTAAATATGACACAGAGAGGTAGCACAGGGCAATGAGTTTTGCATCTGGGGCATGTTTGGAGTGTGTCTGAGGTGCATGAGGTGTGCATCTAGTCGACCATGCACCTGCGTCGGGCTGGAACATCCCTTAGCACTGAGAACTTAGCTGTACTGGGATGACCTGTAAGCCTAAGGGTGTCATGCAGTTGCTTAACCAGTGAATAATTATTTCTTTCTCTACTGCAGGGGTTGCAGGGGTGGGTGCTGTTGTAAAGGCATCCTTTGCCATGTTTTACAAACAAACAGATTTCTTACAAAAACACTTTATATGGATCTGATAAATTTAGGGACACAATGAGTTTATGCAGTAATTATCTCGTAGTTTATAGTCTGACCACAAATGTCATTTTGTTCGGGATCTGAGGTCAAGAGTAGACCCTAAAATAATGTAGATGCTGAGGCTCATATCTCATCACTGATTATTGCATATACTGTCATGTTAAATTACGGTGAGGCAGGTTTTTCAGGTCAAGATTCCCACCACTTAAAATATACCCACTTTAACCCAGAGGTTGACTGAATCCATCTTCTGACTGAAATGTTGAGTACATTAACTTTTGCTCCAGATTCAGATTATCTCCTTCACCATGAGAAGGTAATGTTTTATCTTACTCGTACCATCTCCTGGCGATTTTATTAAGCTTAGGCGAGCCACTCGAACAATCATCTTGAACCCCTTCACTACGGGGGGGCTCTACTAAGCTCAATAATAGCGTCTGGAGATAGCAAGAATATAATAAAATACGGGGTACTTCGTCAGACTGATGTGGTTAGAACCAGATTTTGATCTAGGCGCATACTGAATCCTGAGTTAATAGTCTAACATAGAATGAAAAACACTGACCTCAGGGACTATCGGAATTAAGATATTTTAAAGTCATGATATACGGTGAGTCCTGTCATTTAATTTTACTCAGGCTGCCACCAGATGATTTCATTAATGTTTAGAAAGGTCTCTTGCACTGAAGGTGTTAATGAAGGCTGTATCTACCCCCATCCTGTTTGAAAAATCCCCCTCTGATTAGAATATACTCGTCTGGAGGTAGGAAAACTATGCTAAAAAGATGTCATCACATAATCCTTAGGGGTAAATCCAAATATAAGCTACATCCAACGACAGAGTGTGACTGTATTATCTAGACGAAAAGCGAATCCAAACATTTGATCAAGGACCATGTTGTGTGGACCCTGGATCGTGGCTATTGGACCGTGCACTGTAATCTGGATTTTTTTTTTTTTTTTTTTTTTTTTTGTGATGGACCATGTACCTATGCTGATACCTTTGATGATGAACCTATACCTTTGTTAAAGGACCACTGACTTTTAATATTGTGGACCTTGGTCTTTCTTTCTTCAGCTGTGACTTGTGGACCGTTAAATTTAGTCCTTTCCGCTTCTACAGTGCACCATAGGATTCGGGCTTTTTTTTTTTTTTTTTTTTTTTTTTTTTTTTTTTACGCTGTTCCATCATAGGCATTTTTTTTAATGCTTTTCTGCCTGGAACTTCTACTTACACTTTTCCACGTGGATCCCGCCTTGCTCTCTTTCACTTCATTATTCCCTCTTCCATCACTGAACCAGGGAAAGCAATCAGACTACCCAGATTTATTTATTTATTTTATTTTATTTTTTTTTACGAGGAACAAGTCTCCATTGCAGATTTGTTTGGTCGTATATTTTCCTCTTTATATTCACACAAGCTTGGCTGTGAAGTGTCTGGTAACTGTGTAAAAATTAAAAGTATGAACAAACAATCTTTTCGTTTGTGAATATGGAACCAGATACCTAGAACGTTCTTACCAAATTGTTCATAGCTAATCGTATCTTTACAGGAATGGATCATGGTCGTACTGTTCCCTGTACTGAACCGTTTTTATCATACATATCTCTGAATTTTTGAATAGTGCTGACACACACCACAGTATATCATTCGGTAGAGCAGTATCAGTTGCTCTATTTGGGAAAGTGAATTTCCTTACGTCTTTATCACCTCTCTTTTTGTACTGTATATATATTTATTTTTTCAGTGTCCTCTTATGTTGCTTCCCCACAGGGTATATACTCATTTATGTCTATTTTCTCTTTTCCTGTGATACATTTATACAACAGAATCATGTCTCCTCTTTTCCTTCTCTCTTGTAATGTTGGTAGGTTCAATATTTCTTGTCTTTCTTCATAGTTTAGGTCCTTCAAGCTTGGAGCCCATCTTGTGGCAGCCCGTTGTACCTTTTCAATCATATCTATGTGTTTTATAAGATGTGGATTCCAGATTACAGATGCATACTCCAGAGTTGTTCTAATGAATTATGTGATGATCTTCCTTGGCATGTTTTCATTTATATAATGTGAATGCTACTCTCATATTGGCAAGCAGTGTATCCATGTTCCGTACTTTCTCATTTACGTGGTCAGCCGGTGGTAGTCTGTTATTGATAATTACTCCTAAGTTCTTCTCCTTTTCTGATGTGTAGGGTTGAACCTCCTAACTTATGATCCCAGTCGGGTCTTTTTTCGCTTTTACCAAACTTTATTGTATGCTATTTGTACACACTGAATTCCATTTGCCATCTACTGCTCCATTCTTGTAGCTTATTTAATTCTGCTTGTAGCTTTCTGCAGCAGTCAGTGTTTGTAATTTTCCTCTGTATTTTTGCATCGTCAGCAAACATATTTAGTTAGCTTCCATTTCCAGTGTTGCTGTCTGTGTCATATATACTAAAAACATAATTGGTGTCAGCACTGAGTTCTGTGGAACTCCACTTGTCACTTCTCTGTGAGGAGTGATTTCCCCTTAGTACTGTTCCCATTTCCCTTTTTCTGAGAAAATCTTTCATCCAACAGTACAGTTACCTTGGATTCCTCCATGATGGTACAGTTTCCATAAAAGTCTTTGGTGTGTTCCTCTGTCAAATGCCTTCTTGAAATCCAAATAGATGCTGTCTACCCAGCCATCTCTTTTCTGTTGTGTTTCTGCAGCTCCGTCATAGTAGCTTAATAGATTAGTAACACATGCCTTTCCCTTTCTAAAACCGAACTGTCCTCCGTTCATATTGTGTTTTTCCAGATGATTTACCTAAATTTTCCATATAAGTTTTTCTAATATCTTACGACGCTGGTCAGTGATGCTGGTCTTGAAGTGAACAATGTTTGTTTTCTTCAAGATATCAGGTAGTTTACTCGTACTATGTCTTAAGAATTATCTGAATATTGAATTTATTGGTCTGCTTAACTTTTCTGCACATTCATGTAATACCCAGCTTGAAATCTCGTCAGGATCATTAACTTTTCCTTTGTCTAAAATTTACTAATCTCTCCCTGTACTCCTTGTTCCGATGTACGTATATTTGTTACTATGTGTGGGCATGCTTGTTCGTTTTCATCTCTCTCAAATCTACTTTCTTCCGTAAAAGCTGAGTGGAATCTTTTGTTTAGTACTTTACAAAAATCTTCATTGATATAGATTTTCCCCTCATCCATGATGGACTGTATTTTATCATCGACTTTAGTTTTGTATAGTATGTTTAAATCCAAGACTTAGCATGTGAACAACCCCGGTGTGACCATCTGAAGTCCCAGACTAAACTGGTGCCGGGTTTGGTAGGTGGCCTTGTCTTTCATGGCACCCTTGAATGTTGGTAAAAATGTGCATTTATTAAAAGGAACAGCGCTAAGAACGAAAGTTGAAACAGTCCTTTCATTTGGAGTATCTTGGGTATGTAGGCTAATAACCAGTAACAGAAAATTACGTTTGGTTTTCCCTAGCAGTAGCTCCTGTAAGGTTGCTTGATGTAATACGCAATTAGTAAGTCAGCAACTTTTAATTTTATCCCTGCTTGAGCCAGAGACTTTCTTCATATATACTGGAGAGCGAGGTAGCTCGGTAGTAGGGTGTCGGTCTCGTAATCGTGAGGTTTCGAGTTCGCGCCCCGCCCGGTGGCTGCTGTGCTGGGAGGGGTAGCGCACTAGCGCTCTCCTGTAACCCTATAAGCTATATGATCTGATGAGGTCTAGCTCGGGGATTAATCCTTTTTTCATACATTAGGAAAGACAACCATAGGTGAATGGGTATTAAATACCCTTCATTAACAGCTTTAGTGGGATGACGTCTTAAGAAAATTATCGTATGGTTTGTTGTCGGATAGTTTTGTTTAGTTTAGGTAAGGCCTGTCTGATTGAAGCGGTTAATGGAGAAGCTCTAAGAAGAAAGTGTCAAACCTTTTATATAGGTTCGTTTAGTATGGAATGGCCAACGACAGCATTTCAGAGGCACGTACATTTAGAATTGTCAGATGGGGGGAGGATTTCACAGAGTAAACTTCTTGTTTATTAAATGGTAAATGGTTTCAGGCCGGGAGGTATGGGGTGGCAATGGAGTCTTCTTTTTAATATTTTTCTACGCCTCTGTCCCATTAAAAAAAAGTGGTCCCCGCCAAAGCATAGATGTAAAGTACACCAACAGTGATACTGAACCACCCACTTATAATAATAATAATTATAATAATAATCTGGTCTTTTGTTTCTCAAAAGCGCCAGTTTTTCCATAAGGAATTCACTAGCTCTCGACGCACTTATACATTATTTTTACAAGAACTGTGACATCTCTCATATACAATACAAACTTCATCAGTTGTTGGTAACGTGGAAATAGCCCATCCACCCATCGATCATCTCATTTTCTGTCCTACAGGAGCTTAGACGCCCGCTGAAACAACAATATTAACACGTAACACGGTGAGAGTATAACTCCAATACCTTTTGACGCCGATAAATAATATTTGTTGTAGTATTCTTACGGTTTAATTTAACAATTAAAAAAAAAATATTACAACGTGGAGGGATAAAGCAAATTAAAACTTATTACAGGACCCGTACTTAAGAAGCCATTATGTCGTCACCATCAGAAGACGTGGGGGAATGGTTCGAAGTCGGGGCAGGGAAAATAACAAAGGTAAATGTCTTCTTTACTTTAAGCAGCAGAAGCATCCTACCAAATCAGTTCTTTGTATTTGGTTGTGTTAGAAGGGTACAACTGAAAATTCTCCAAATATTAGAAATTTATGTAGTTAGACATGCAAGTGGACTAATGTTACTGAAACCAGTGTTTCTTAATTGCCGTAGTTAAATATCCTTAGTTGTGCAATTTGCATAGAAAACTTTATTTTAAATGTTATTTGTATTTTTGTATAACTTGAAGGCGTTTACTTGGGATTTTATGATTAATCTTGGTGTTGAATTATGCAGAAGTTCTTTATTTTTCTTAGCAATAGGAACCCAGTTAGGTTAAACGTTACAGTGTGGCTCTGTTAGTCTGTTAAATGAAAACTACCCATCCAAGGGTCACAAAACTCTTGTTGTCCGATACCTTTTTCCATTGTAATGGCGTTTATATTTATGTATTTATTTTAGTGAAATTTGCCCTCTACTTGTTTTGGGTTTTGATTTATATAGCATTGATTGATTTTATCATAATGTATTCCTGGTTATAGTGGAAATTAGATAATTATTGTGTTTTTTCACTGGTACCGTATTCATTTCTTAATTTATTCACCACACAGTTGTTCCCAGCTTTTATTCTTTTCAGTATTTTTAAGGTATTGTAATTGTTCTAAGCAAGCCTGCCTCTATAGGTTAGGTATCATCCAGTATTATGATTAGGTTAGGTATCATCCAGTATTATGATTAGGTTAGGTATCATCCAGTATTGTGGTTAGGTTAGGTATCATCCAGTATTGTGGTAAGGTTAAGTATCATCCAGTGTTGTGGTGAGGTTAGGTATCATCCAGTATTGTGGTGAGGTTAGGTATCATCCAGTATTGTTGTGAGATTAGGTATCATCCAGTACTGTATTGTGGTTAGGTTAGGTATTATTTAGTATTGTAGTTAGGTTAGGTGCTATCCATTATTGTTTGGAAAATAGCAGTACATAGCCTGACCAGTCTGAATTACTGTATCACTAGCAAACCTGACCTGATACATAGAAACATTGTCGTTCAAAATACTTGCTGTAATTGCATCTAATTATTCCCCAATAATTGTCAAGTGGGGTTGGTGGAGGATTAGTGCCCCTCCCTGTAAAACAATTAACTCTAAGCCCTTGGCCACCCCGTTTGGGATACATGGCGTCTGGCAGTGAATGAATGAATGTGTAAAATTTTTGTTTACACTTAACTGGTGGTCATAAGGTCGTACTATCGGTATTATTTTACAAGTTGCCAATATGCAGTTCAGGGATATTAACACCATAAATGCATAGTATATTACCTAATAATGCTAATGAACCCCCATAACCCCATTCGGAAATTGATATATACAGAGATAATGAATTTAATTAAAATTCCCAAAAAACATGCCTTAATGAAGCATTTACAACAAAAATGAAGGTCAAAATCACTCAAATCTCATCAAAAACGATCCTGGTACCAGTAAAATATACTGCACAGCCTGGGGGGTGTATTGGCAACTTGTAAAAATTTACCATTATATGAAGGTAAGTTTTACTCCTGAATACTTCATTCTTGCTATATTTCTGTACTTGTCAATTTTATGTGTTTTTGTTATAGTATAAACACCAGCAAAGATGATGGTATACCAATTACAGGTATACCAATGTAACCAGTTTCCGGTGGCATATTTAGCCCTGGATTTTTTTTTTTTTTTTTTTTTTTTTTTTTTTTTTTTTTAAGAGCCCTGGGAGCAATCACCTGTCACAGACAACAGATTTTCAGTCATCAGTTTTTTTTTTTTTTTCCCCCAAGCTTTCTTGATGGTTAGCAGTAATGTGGATAATCCTATGTGTGTTTTGATATCTAAATATGTCAGATTGACCTGGAAAAAGTCCCAAAATTAGGAGGGTTCCTGTACGTGCGGTCGTGTATAGGTCAGGTGTTTTTTGGTTTCAATTTTTTTTTTCTTTATGGTTTGGTGTTTAGCATTATTTTGGATAACCCTGTGTGTGTTTTGATGTCTAAATATGGCAGATTGACCTGAAAACAGTGCCAAATTTAGGAGGGGTACTGTATGTACGGTGGTTTATAGGTAGGGTGTTTTTTTGTTTTTCAGCATTTTTTTTTTAATGGTTTTCTTGGTGTTTATCATTGCTTTGGATATTCCTATCTGTGTTTTGGTGTCTAAATATGGCAGACTGACCTGAAAACAGTGCCAACATTAGGAGGGGTACTGTACATACAGTCATGTATAGGCTGGGTGTTTTTTTGGTTTTCAATGTTTTTTTTTTTTTTTTTTTTTTTTTTTAATGGTGTTCCTGGTGTTTAGCATTAATTTGGCTATTCCTGTGTTTGTTTTGATGTCTGAATATGGCAGACTGACCTGAAAACAGTGCGAGAATTAGGAGGGGTGCTGTACATACAGTGCTGTATAGGTAGGGTGTTTTTTGGTTTTCAGTGGTTTTTTGCTTTTTTTTTTTTCGTTGTTGAAAATTATTTTCGATAATCATATGTACCGGTATGTTTTGATGTCAGAATATGGCAGAAACACCGGAAAACACTGCCAAAATAAGGAGGTGTACTGTACATACAGTATTGTTTAGGTAGGGTGTTTTTTTGTTTTCAATGTTTTTTCTGCATTTTTTTTTTTTTTTTGTGTGTGTGTGTGTGTTTACCATTACTTTGGATATTCCTGTGTGTGTTTTGATGTCTAAATATGCCTGAATGACCGGAAAACACTGCCAAATTAAACATAGGTACTGTACAAATAGGTTAGGTTTAGGTTGGAGGTGGTTAGGGTCTGTGTATGGTAGGGGAATAATGTTTATTATCCGGATGTTGCCACTACCCGGATATGCCTTTGACTTTGTTATGTCAGGATAAATGAGGGATTACACAATATCAGAATCAGTTCAGTATTGGAAAAAATGCAAATATTGGCGATATATCAGTTTGGCGAATCGTATTAGTTACAGATTACCGACCTCTTTCTTCTTACAAACTCTTAATCCCAGACTCTTCTCCCTCATTGCCAGTTTCTTCCCCCTCCCTCCCTTTGTGGAGACTTCCTCCTCTACTCTCAGGCAGCTGACCCCTCATTCCAGTGCCAGAATCTTTCTCATTTAGTGCCATCCTCATCATCATCATCATCAATCATTAGTCATCATCATCATCTCATCATCGTCATCGTCGTCATCATCATCAACGTCATCATTGTCGTTATCATCATCATCTGTGGGATGACTTTGGAGGGGTGGTTGCTTGATTGTGGTTGATGGGTGTGCTAAGCCAGACTGTTGATCCACAGCACCAGCCAAACCCCACATGATTGGGATAAATGCATGTGATGCTTACTATCATCATCATCATTATCATCATCATCTGGACCTCCTTTCCCACCCTCGGGCAGGGTGAGGAGTAGCAGTGTCCAGACAGTCCAGATTTGCCCAATCCAATGGCCCATGCTTGCATTCGCTTACCATTCAAGCCCCTGGAATCCTGGCTCTATCTGATACTTCAAAAACATTCACCACTTTCTGTAGCTTCACATAAACGTATTCGATAGAGTCAGTCCGGACACTGTCGCGTTAAAAAGGGGTACCAAATCCCGGATCATGTGCTTCTCCTCGCAATATTCATCCAGCCAGCTCAGTTTCTTGTCAGTCCCCTAGCCTAACCGACTTCCAAACCTCTCTTCCTCACACACTCATCCACCACATCCCTCCACCTTCTCCTCGGCCTACCTCGCCTTCCCCCTCCTTCAGATTCGCTCAGATATACTGTACCTTTTTCACCACTCTGTTGTTTTCCATTCTCCCCACATGACCATATCATCTCAGTACACTCTTCGATTCTGGTGTCTACAGACTTCCTCACTCCACATCTTTCACGAATCACATTTCGTACCTATCCACTCTCTGTATTCCACATACATTCCTCAGCAGTCCCATCTCCACTGCTCTCACTCTTGACTTTTCATTTTCATGCCACACCATAGTCTCACATGCATATGTTAAAGTTGGCACTAACACTCCTTCATGTAAGCCTAGTACATTTCTGCCGCTTTGGTTCTGTCCTTGTTTATGGATTGTTTTAGTTGATGATGATAGTCATTATCATTGTTGTAGGGCGGAATTTGGATTCTCAGGGCTATTTGTAAGGGTGTGCTGTTGATATTTTTCCCACTGTGATGCTGTCTCTGTGGATCAGTATTTGATAATGGTGATTACTATGCTTTTGAGGTGGACTTACTATTCCAAGGGGTATTCCGTATGTTTGCTGTTGATAGTTCTCCAGTTTTGATGCTTTCTCTTTGTTTATAGATCTTTATAGGTGATTTTAGTGATGCAGGTGATTGTGTTTGAGGGAGTCAGGATTCCAAAAGCTGATGATATTTCTCCTCCCATTTTAATGTCTTCTCTTTGTTTATGGATCTTTTTATGTGTTTTTTGATGATATTGGTGTCTGTCAGTTTAGATTTTCGTGGCTTTTGATTGTATGTGATTATCTTAGGATAAGTGTTGAATGCATAGAGTGGATAGGATGGTATTTTAATCTGTGAAAGGTTTGGAGTAAGGAAATCTATTTACCATAGAGATGAAATGTATGCTAGATGTTATGGTCATACGGAGAGAGTGGATGCAGGGGAAAAAAAAAAAAAAGTGAAACTGGTATGAGTGGGATGGTAGGCCAAGAAGTAGGTGGATGGATATGGTAAATATGTGTGTCAGTCAAATGGTGGGTGACAGAGTGACTTGGAGGCGTTTTGTCTGCGGCCAGCCTTTGCGGTATTAGGGCGTCGGGCTATAGATAGATAGTGTGTGTTTGGGTGTGAAAGAAGAGCTATTGATAAGGCTAGGAAACATACTCGGGAATAGGATGGTTGCATGAATTATTGTGTGGAGGAGCACACAACAAGGGGGTGACCCCCTCCCCCCTCTTTTTGTTTGTTTCCACTTTGTAGTGGATTAACTCTGAGGATCTGGGACTTGAATGATGAGTAAATGAGTGTCTTGCCCATTTCAGTGAGCATGCACTTTATTAACTTCTCCCTCTGTTGCGATTTTCTCTTCTTTTGGGGCCCTTTACTTTATCCTTATATGGAATGAATTATCTGGTGGTGATGATGATTATTGCTTGGTCCACTTCATTGGGCATGATGTTGATACTTTTCCCATATTTATGCTTTCTCATTCTGTGTTTCTGGATCATACCTCACATGTTTCTCCGTGGAAATAAGGGTTGGGGTATTGCTGTGAACATAGGAAGAAACTAGATGTAAATTGAGTGGTGATAGTTGCAACCCCAGGTCCATCTGAACTTGAACTCACTGGACCATAGGAAACGAGTCACTTCAACTGGTCATCCCCAGGGATTATTTGTGGATGTTATGTTGAAACATATATATATATATATATATATATATATATATAATCATCAGCCGTTTGAGTATCCACTGCAGGACCGGCCTATCCCGACCGAAGTCGGGACGATACAGCCGATGTATCTGTACCAAGTGGCTTAGGCTGTCTAGCAGAGACTGTATGTAGGATGAGAATTGCTTGTAAGTGTAACTGTAGTGTTGTAGTGGCTTTGGATGTGTGTGTAGTCTGTGAACCAAGTGTAATCGGCCTTCGCAAGCCGACTGGGTGAAAGCATACTTTATAGTAAGCGACACTGGTTCAACCACAGCACCCCTTGAGTCCGCCAATGCAGTACGTGGCCCGATATATATATATATATATATATATATATACACACCCACACACACCCACACAAGACCTGTCTATTTATTTTTTGAAAATTAAACTTGTGGTAGTAGTTCCCATTTGGCCATTTAGTGCTTGATTTTTTTTTTTTCTTTGAATGTATGTGCTGCTATTTTGAGGCAGTGGTCATGTGAGAGGTCATGTACTACTTTCCATCGTTCATCCACTTTGACTAGACTGGGATTTTCATCCTTTTGCAGCTTACTTCCCAAACTCAGTGGGTGAATAATGCAGTTTTGTGGCTATTTATCTCTTCCATAAGACTTACCGTAACTGGCACCTTATTCTAGTTTTAATCTCTGGTTACAGCTCAGTATTTAAGATGGAGAGAGAACAATATCACATTAGTTAAAGTGAATAGAGTGTAGGTGGTCTGAATGGCTGATGAAGAGATATGTAAAGTGAGAATGGGGAAGAGGTTGCCTCATTAATTCTGTGGGGGTCTTGTTGAGGTGTGGTGGTAATTGCTTAGGATGTTTAGATGTTCAAGTGGTGTTGTAGAGGAGCCAAGTTAGGCCCTGCATAATTAACTGTCACTAACATAAACTTGTTTCAGAGATTCCTTTTACTCTCCGTAAGTTTACGCTTTTCATTTTAACTTGATCCAGATTTTTGTTCTTAGCTTGTTCCTTGTAGTTCAGTGTCAGAAAAAGATAATAGAACAGCTCTACATCTTTTCCCTAGCACTTCTTTTAGACTAGCACCAGATTCAGCTGCTTTCTACTGTGACAGCACAGCATTCAAGATGGAGAGATGGTAATTTTAAGCCAAGCTAGGGCAAAAGTATAGTGACACTGTTTTGAAAGCATCAAGTTTGTGAGGTGCCTTTGCAGCTTGTAGGTCACGAAAAGGTCATGTATGTATCCAAAGTTAATCCAGGGATACAGGGTGTCTGTTGGAAGTGACAGATGAAAAAGGGAGGCGAGGGTGTGTTTGAGATTTGTGTCTGGTATGAAAAGAGTGGTAGTTGATTTATGGGATAAGGATGTCATTTTGCTTTGTGTAAGCAGTGTTCTAGCACTGGTTGGTACTGTTGGAGTTTGACTGCTGTTTTTTGTAGTTTAGTGTTGTAAATCCATTGTTAGGTCATTGACACAGGACAGTACTATTATTAAAGGAGGGAGCAAGTACGGTACTGTGGCTCATGGATTTTAAAAGTGAGAGTGAGAGGACTTCAGCAACTGAGCATCATGAATCACTTGAGTAACACTGGTGTAGAAGTGGAACACATCCACTCTTATCCATCATCCACTCTGAATTGCAAGGTTATGGGGGCACCTCAGTATATTATGCATAAGATGAAAATATATTTTACAAATTTGTGTGATACCTAAAGGCACATTTTGAACACTAGTACAAATTTTTTACTCTGTTGTATAATGCCACCAAAAAACATCTTTACTCATTTGCAGTAATTCCTTGGTTTAACACTAGGTGTGTTCCTGGAAAGTACTTGTAGATAAAAATTGCTTTAAATGAAGGTTGAGTTCCAGCAAAAAAGATTTTTTTTTTTTTTTTTAACAGGTGGCTTTACATTGAGTGACAAGCCAAATGGTTTCCTGTAAGCCAAGAAACCATTTACAACGCTGGGTGGTAACCATATAACCAAACCATACGTGCTCCCTACGTGTCAACAAGTGGGTTGGTGGAGGGTTGGTGTCCCTTCCTGTAAAACAACTAACTCAGTGTCAAATGGCCACCCTTTACGGGATTATGGTGTCTGGCAATAGAGAGAGAGATTTAGTACTACAAATAATTGTCAAAATGTAAATTACATAACTTGACAAAAAAGTTTTTAGTCATTGTACCTCAAGTAAAAGGATTTTGTATGTCATTTATTTTTGTGGATTATATGTATTGATATGTTAATTATATATATATATTAAGTTTCCTTGTAATGCTTCCTTAATCCCCGCCTCCTCCTACCCTACCCTGCCATCATCTACCCTAACCTTCCTACCATCCCACACCCTGCCCATCTCTAATGTCATTTATTCTACCCAGCCATGCCTTTCCCTGCCCTACACAGCCACACCTTACCCTACCCTACCCTGCCCTGTTCTCTCCTCTGTACTTCCTTAACATGACACCCTGCCTTGCCCTGCCTTAACCCTTACACGCTGGTTTTTTTCCGATGTCACACGCTCCTCCCTACGGGGGATTTCTGTGATTTTGGAAAAAATACCCTTACTTCAAACCCTAATGTCTGCCAAGCTATAAAAGCTAGAGAAAAAATTAAAGATACATAAGGCTCAACAACTCTTCGTCTTTCAAATGAAAGTATCCCCATGTCTCAAGGTGGTAAGGAAGTTCAAAGGATGGCAAGGAGACGCTTGTGGCTACACGCGTCAACCAGCGTTGCTCCGCGCCCAAAATCGTGATGGCTTTACACGTCACCTGGCACATAGGGGTTAACTTGCCTGCCCTGCCATTGCCAACCATGCCCTACCCTGCCCCAACTTCCTCTTAATGTATCCTGTCATCCCATATCCTAACCAGTTCAGCCATCCCTTACCTTGTTATCTTCATTCAATGCTGCCCAGCCATCTACCCTGCCATGCATTTTCCTACCCACCTTCCCTTCCCTATCCTGCCCTTTTCTATGCTAATGCTCATCTCCGTACCCTACACTACACTGCCTTTCCTTACACCACCCAGCCATTCCCTACCCCACCTAGCCTTGCCCTACCCCACCTAGCCTTGCCCTACCCTTTCTGTCCCTACACACTGCCCTGTCTCTTCCTGCCCTACTGTCTTTTCATATTCAGCCCTCCATTCCCGACCTTGCCTCTTCCAGCATTACCTTCCTGAACCTACTCTACATTCTCCCTACCCTGACCTGCCTGTCATTACCCTGCCCACCCTTTACC
Source organism: Coenobita brevimanus (assembly GCF_032717465.1). Classification (NCBI taxonomy): domain Eukaryota; kingdom Metazoa; phylum Arthropoda; class Malacostraca; order Decapoda; family Coenobitidae; genus Coenobita; species Coenobita brevimanus. The sequence goes on along the minus strand of NC_137050.1, from coordinate 9,943,173 downwards.
TCCTCTACCTGGCTGCTTCCTACACTTCGTCTTGTTACCCTGTCCTGTATCTTAGTATACTGCTTCTTGTTACCCTGCCTTGCCCAGGCTCACTATCCAACCCTTCCCTGCCTCTCCCTACAATGCTCTGCTATTTCTTACCCTGCATCTCCTTACTCTATCCTGTCTTTGCCTAGTATAACCTACCCTGCCTTTCCCTACACTGCCACTCAGTCCATGATAATCTCTTGGTGCCTTTAAATCTTCTGTTGAAAGCCTCTCTGCTGAGTTGGGTCTACCATCTCTTTTCCGACGCTGTGCTCTTCTTTCTTTTCGATACTCAACCAAACTCCATCAGTCCGCTTCCCAGAGGCTCACATTCCTCCACGTACACTAGAAAATTTACTTCCTGTCCACACTTACTCCCTCCTTTTCCAATTTATGTACAAGCTCTGCTGTACCAATCTATCTTTACCATTTCCGACCTACACTAGAATATCCATTTCCTGTCCACACTTATTCCTTCCTTTTCCAATTTGTTTACAAGCTCTGCAGTAACAGTCTTCCTTCACCATTTCTGATATCCCTCCTCTACATTCTCATTTTTACCCCGTGGCTCATCCCACTACTGTTTGCACCTCTATTATTCCTTACTCCAAATCCTCCACCTAACCCCTTGTCCTTCATTCCTATTTTATTGAATATCTATCTTCTCATTCTTCTGCTACCCTTGTTTACATTGATGGGAATAAAATGTCAAATGGCACAGGCTTTGCAATACTTTTTCCCTTTCAGTCCTATCAGTTTACAGGCTTTCCAATACATTTTCCCTCTCGATCCTATCAGTTTACCTTACCCTCTGTATGGGAGGTCAGTTGGAAGTATGGCAGTAGTGCACAGCTGACAGGCACACCTGTAGGGGCCGCTTTAAGCGTGTAGGACTATAGCATATTCACAGCAGAACTCATTGCAGTATGTTTTGTCTTACAGTGTATGCTTTACTGTTCATCATTAACTTTTATTCTTTTCACCGACTGCATTAGTGCACATTCCCTTTTGTCATCTTTCTCCTTACAACTCGTTGTTCATGAGATTTAAGAATGGTTATTTCATTTATCAGTTAGAAAGGAAAACATAGATTTCTCATGTGTTCCTTGTCATGTAGGTATACCTGGAAATGAACATGTTGATTCTTTAGCTCGTTCTGCAGTCTTCTTCGGGAATTCTCATTTTTGTGCCATTCTGGCCTCTGATTGCCTCCCCATTATCACTTTCTTATTTCATGATGGCAGTCCATCTGGTTTGACATTTCACCTGATAAACTCTGCGCAGTAAAACAGTCCATTTCCCCTTGGCATAATCCACGTCATAGAATAAATTTGACAATAGGAAACTGCACTAGCCCATGTGCATATTGGTCATACCCAGCTCACTCGCTCTTATTTAATATCCAATGGACCTCCTCCTCCTTGCTGTACCTGTGATGTTCTCCTTTCTGTTTCACATATTTGTCCAAATTAAGCCACTGCTCGCCCTGCTGCTTTGCCTTTTCGTGTCCTCCATACTCCTTTACTGTTCTTTCAAATCAGAGTGCCATATGATCTTTGCTGTCTGGCATCTGGATTTCATTCTCAGTCACCCATTCACTGACTTTACACTAACCTGTTTCATGCCACCCTGTCCTGTCTTTGCATATCCTGCCTCTTCTTAACCAGTATTTCCTCTTACTACCCTACGCTGCCCCCCCCCCCCCCCCCCGTCTTTCCCTAACTTACCTTCCCTCTCCCTTCTCTGCCCAGTATCGTACTACCTTACCCTGCCTCTCAACCCTTACCTTTCCCTGACTTACCTTCCCTCTCCCTTCTCTGCCCAGTATCCTACTAACCTACCTTGCCTCTCTACTCCTCCCTACCTTTCCCTAACTTACCTGCCCTCTCCCTTCTCTGCCCGGAATCTTACTACCCTACGCAGCCTCTCCCTACCCTTCCCTATCCTGTCTGTCACTTCCTAACACTGCAGTGCTTCTCCTTAACCTACCCTGCCTCATCCTACACTGCCTTTCCTTAACCCACCTTGCTGCTCACTACTCTACTTTACCTGTCCTTACCTTACCTTAGTCTGCCCTGCATCAGCCTGCACTTCCCTTCCTCCCTCTACCCACCCTTGCCTCTCCCTACCTCACAACTCAGTCTTTCCTACCCTTCCACTCCCTAAACTAGCCTTCCTGGCCTCTTTTTACCAAACTGTGCCCTGCCATCCCCAACCCTGCATAGCACCTCCTTACCTTCCTGTCATCCCCATCGCTACTCTGCATTGCCATCCCCAGCCTTGCCCTGCCTCTTAGTATCATTATTTTCATCTTCCATATTCTTTCTTGTCATCCCTACCTTGCTGAGCCTCTACCTAGTTTGCCATGGCCTGCCCTTCATGCTTCTGCCTATTGTGCTCATTCCTCTCTCTCTCTCTCTCTCCCTCCCCCCCCTGCTGTTTCCAGTCTTTCCCCTCCATTCCCAGCATCTCGTGTGTGTGCCTTTCTTTGCATCTTCCTGTACTTCCTTGTGTCTCACCTTTTTTCTCTACCTTTTGTGTCTCTCTGCATCTCCCTGTGCTTCCCTTACTCCCTAATCTCTATGCTTCTGTTCTTACCATACCCATCCCTCATTCCCTCTCTCCTCCTTCCCTACTCATCCTCCTTCTCTCTTCCTCTTGCCATCTGTTCCCTACGCTTCTCACTCTCCTACCTACCTATTTCCTTTACCCAGTCCTTCCTCCATAACCCTCTCCCTTCCGCACCTCATCTCTCCCTTCCCCTCCTCCTCTCTCCCTTCCCCTCCTCCTCTCCTACCTTGGCTATTCTCCCCACGCCCTCATTCCCCTCTCCTGTTCCCTTCCTCCTCCAGCTACATCGTTCCATGCCCCTGCTCTGCATTCCTTCTTTACTTCTCTTATTGTCGTTTCCCTTGTCTTGCCTCCCCTCCACCACTACCATACCAACCTTCACCTCCACTGCTCTACCTGCCTCATCCCTCCTCTACCACCACCCTACAGTACCTGCCTCATCCTTCCTCTACCACCACCCTACACTGCCTCATCCCTCCTCTACCACCACCCTACAGTACCTGCCCCACCCCTCCTCTACCACCACACCTACCTGACTACCACTCCATCACTTGCATACCTGACTCCCCCCCACCACCACCACATTATCCATCCTGCCATCTCCTGCCCCCACATACTAGAGTCACACCACCCTACCTCTCCCCGCCTACAACCACCACTGTAACCTCCCTTCTGTGACCACCACCATAACCTCTTCCCTTCTACAACCACCACTCTAAATTTCCTCATCCCCTCCACAACCACCACTCTAAATTTCCTCAGCCCCTCCACAACCACCACTTTAACCTCCTCCCTGCCTTCTACCAGCAGCACCGCCAACCTACCTGCCTTTTTACCCCTTGTAGGGTGGAATGCTCAAGAATGGGTCATTTTAATCTGGCAAAAAATTCATGAAGACTTTCATAAAGATTCTTAGAAAAATAAAAATATAAATGTATCTTGTAATATTTATGAAGATTCCCAGTTGCCTGTATTTTTAAATATCAAACTCAAGAATCTTTATAAATATAACAAGTGGTATTAATGCAATTCGTGATATTTATAAAGATTCTTATAAGGATCTTTACAAATATGGGCCTACAAATCTTCATGTGATTTTTTTTTTTTTTTTACCAGATTAAAAAGTGTGATGGAGAAAATGAAAATCCTAATGAAATTAACTTCAGTACTTTATTAACTAAAAATGCAATAAAATGGCTTAATATGAGGCACGTTATTGTATATAAATATGCTCAAAATGAGAAACAAGTCATTATCCAGTAGTAGTAGTAGTTGTTTCCTATGAAGTATGGCTGAACAGCCCCGAGCCCCTTAGGAAGGCCATGGCCGAGACCGAGCTTTCCCACAGAGCTCTCAAAGAGTGATGTTGTGTTGTTGGGGTAGGTGATGGTGTGCACTGCAGTCTTCCATAATGTGCTTAATAGTATGGGGTGTTGTGTTGCATCCTGGACAGGCATCAGCGACGGAGTCATCCAGCCTCTTTTGGTAGCTTAAGAGGGCTGGATGATGCCCACATCTCAGCCTGGCCAGGTGGACCCTGTCCTCACAAGGGAGATAGGATTCAGAAGGGTGAATGTCAGGAGGCCATGCATGCGGCTGTGTGTTGTCTTTAAGTGACTGAATGGAGCAGCGAGTGATCTGAGTGTGGATATGCTTCTGGAAGTTGGTCTGAGGGGGGGAGATGACAGTATTTGTGTATGGTATCGTGTGCTGGGTGGTTTTGATGTTCCTTGGTGTGGGTGGATGTGCTGCCATGTAACATAGTGGATGTTGCAGGTTTGTGGAGGCTGCAGCAAGAAACTGGGTGCCTCTCATGTCTAAGTGATCCTTGACTTTGTGGACTTTGGTTTCTTGATGTAGGTGGTCTGTGGGTGTAGTAGCTGTGCAGCTTGTGATTATTTTTAGGGCCTTGTTCTGTATGGTCTGTAGAGTGGTGTAGTGTGTTTTGGTGAGTTTAGAAGCCCAGGCAGGGCTTGCATAATTCATCACTGAATGTATGTATTGTCTGTATACTGTGGTGGTGGTTTCTTTGTTGTGTCTGAATGTTGTATGGGCAAGTGACCTCAAAGCATTGAGTCTTGGTGTTATTTTATTTTTAATGTTTGTGAGGTGTCATTATCCAGTTATGTACTATACCTACTATGCATGAATTGCATACTTATGAACAACTGATAAAAAAGTACTGAGCAGGAGTGGTCCACTGATATCTTAAATGACCAATATAGCTAAAGATGTCGGAGGTGATTAACAGTTATCATATGAAAATGCATATAAGTGTTCTGACTAAGAAGTGCCAAGCAAACAATATATAAAGTGGCTGCAAAATGAAATTGTAACATCAGACTTGCAAGGGGGATCTGTGCAAGCAAGTGTTTTCACTTACACCAAAGCCATACCTGTGGTCAGTGCAGACTGATCTTATGCCAGGTGGTCATGTACCCCCTCTTGTCCCGGGCAAGTGAGTAGCAGTGCTCAGTGACACACTCGTGATATGGTGGTTTGGGGGGGATGCATGCTTTGCCCAACCCTTTTGTATCTATCCCTTCCTTACAGTTTTTGCCACCACCCTATTTTCACAAACAGCCAACAGAGTGGGTTATAAAGAGCTGGAAAGGAGAGGAGAAGGCCCGTACTTAACACTGCTAAAGCAAGTTTAGTCTGCCATCTCATATACCGTGATATCAGTGTGTAAGACCAGCTGTATATGAGCTGAAGATGGCTGTGGCATCCCTCCTATCATGCAAGGTACCTGGGAGAGAGATGGGCTCTGGAGACAAGCCAAAGACAACCCTAAGGACTGCATTTGAATAAGACAGTTCTTCAACCTTTATGAGTTTGTCATTCCTCAGGCAGTCTGTCTTTTTCCTCCAAGTCCTTCTTTCTTCTAGGTACCATACCTAGTGGGAGGGGCACAGGTATGGCTGTGGTGCAAGTAGAAACAATTGCATGTACAGACCCCTCCTTGCAAGTTTGACGCTAGGATTTCTTTTGCAGCCACTGTATGGCATCCTTATGAAACCAAGTATAATAACGTGGAGTTGAATCATCTGGTATTTTGCAGATGACATCATCTGTGGTGTCACTGTTTTAACGCGGTGTGCATCAATACTTTAGTTTGGATCAAGTGTAAGTGATATTCCTCTAAAACAGTAAAAGTGACTTCAGTATAAGAAAATTAATTCATCATCACTATTCTGTGAAATACTAATATAGCAATAATAATACTGTAATAATAATAATCTGAGATCTCTGTACAGTGAAAAATTTCTTGAAAACAATATCACTGTGAAGCCTGTGATAATCAGAAGTAATCTTCATCATAGGCAACTAGGTTCCTCTTGTCCTTGTGAGATCCTTTTTGGGAGTGACTGGCAGCTGCAAAAATACAATATTAATAAGTTTATTGATAATGGTACCATACTTATCCTGTTTCATACTGACTCCAGTTTTAAAAGATGATATGTTCATTTTTGTATTATCTGTGGCTATCTGGCATATTTCACTGCAATTAGTACCCTAATTATCAATACTCTTCATCAGTAAAATTAATTATCCTTCATTAGGCTATACTACCCTTACTTCCCACTGAAAAGTGGGATAAGTAACATCCAGAAATAGGATGAGAAAGCACAAATGTAAATTATCAGCAAAGCACCCAGTGGGCTACAGCATACAATCATTCATTCATCAAACAAACCTTCCTAGACACTGGCTTGGAAAAAAAAAAAAAACTAACGACAGGACAATAAAAATGTTTCACAGATGTTTTAGGAAATGGGTCAACCACATTAACAGGCTGATATGGGGTGCCAACCTTTTCATGTGCATCTCGGAGCATCCCATGGTTGGCTTCTTTAAACTATTGGTTTAAACCCCCCAAAAAAAAAATACCACTCCATTTCTTCTTGGTCTGTAAATATTTTTTTTTAATTTCTATCAATTACTCCTGCTTTTTAATTGCATAGTTGTATTCCTAATGCCAGGATTAAAAATAGTAAAGTGAACTGAAAATTTAAGTAAATGTTTAACCAAAAACATATTTATGGTACATCAGAGTCCTGCACTACACTCGTTTCCAGATTATTTTCCATTATTCTGGATCTGGAAAACTGCAAGACAGGAAGAGAGTTAAAAAAATAATAAATTTTCTCCTTCCTGGAAAACCGCTAAAATGGCAAGTTGGCAACGCTGATGGCTGGCAGTGGGCCTCTGATCCTATGTCCACAGATCAGGTATTATACAGGAGGTAACCAGAGAAGCTCTCTCTCTCTCTCTCTCTCTCTCTCTCTCTCTCTCAACTAAATTTTCTCACCTTTCATTTGCAAAATTAAAAGAGGTCTTCCATGTTTTACTACACTTAGTGACTAGAAAGCATGTGAGACAAGTGCAGTTGGCTGATAAAAGCTTGCTTTCCGATTCAGGTACTGTATTTTCACTTTTTTATATAAGTAAATTAAAATAAAAGCTTGCTAAATCCTTCTTTAAATTATATCTATGAGTAACTGCATATCAAACTGATATACACTGGGGTAGAATTGCTGGAATAAAAAAGAATAACATTAAATATTAAAAAAAAAAAAAATAAAGGAAAAAAACATTGCTTTTTTTTTTTTTTAACCATTGTTTTTTACCAACCCTGGTGCATCTCCACACATACCTTACCTATGCATTTTGATTGTCACTTTCATTTTTTTTTACTTCCATACCTTGCTTTCTTACACACTCCTTTACCCTATCCAACTATCATCACCTTGACCTTCTATGCCTCCTCCCACATTCAGTCATTCACATACATTCTCCATACTGTCCAATTCATATAATTACTGTATTTTAATATGACTGTACTGCCTACACAAACTCTCTTCTATCCTGTGATTAACTGACTCCCTTGCTCCTCATTTTTCACATTTCAAAACTTCTTCTTCTATCCAGACTTTACACCCTACATACTGTATACTCCTATAGAGTTCCTTTTCCTCTGACGTCATTCTCGACTTGAAGGCTCATCCATCAGCCCATCCTTCCACTTATCATCCAATTCAGTATTGCTCCAGGATTAGGGTTAGGCTACTTCTGCCCAGCATTTAAGGCAAATGACAAGTTGCACATCTCTGAGTGACAGTGCACAAGCAATAAATCTCAACCACTCCTTGGAAGCAGACTTGCATGGGCCACATCTGGGCTTATCAGACCACCAGGCAAATAGAAAATTTGTATGAGTGCAACAAGGCTACTGCAGTACCTCAGGACAGTATTCTGCATGAAAAAAACTTTGTTCTCCATGTGTACATCAGAAAACTGTCCCATATAGGAAAAAGTACCCAAGTGTGACAGCAGGAAAATGCTTTAAATCATGCTAAAATCTCAAAACTTATCCATTATTCTGGACACTAGCACACATTCATACAGACCTTTTCAGTCTCTGTGCTCAGTCCTCTGTTTTGTATCAAGGCCTTCATAGTACAGTCATCTCGTGTAAAGTGCATGAATATGGGCGACACAGCCCATCGCACTTTGCGAAACATAGGATCCCATGTTAAAATGGCTTTATGGGCGACACATCCTGAATTTTCGTATACTGATTCACCAATGCCTATCCCTAACTAAAATCCAAAAGGAAATCCTACAATAGAAACTTGCAAGAGTAATACTGTATATTCATTATGAAAATTCAAAACCTTATCAGCATTGTACAGATGGTAGATAATGCGAATTGTTGTTGTGGTACCCGAGGCCATACCACAGACGCTGAATCAAAACACTCACGGCTATTCTGCATGGGCCTCATCCCGTGCCTCAATATCACTCTCACCACTACTGGAGGATTTTTTCTCTCTCTCTTTTTTAGGAATGGTTTGTGGGCTCAGCCTTTGGTTCCTTCTTTCTTGCATTAAAAAAAAAAAAAAAAAAAAGCTAATCCACTGTCTCCATCCTCAGGACATTCATACATGTGAAAAATCCTTTTGGTAATGAATCATTCTGAATCATTACCGATCAAATTTTTCATGAACAAATTGCCCCACATTTGGTAATGAAAAATACCAAATGGCAACACCGGTGACGAGTGCGCCAGTGATTAACGAATGCTCTGAAAGCACAATAATGTGTGGCCAGTTTTATGGAAAGCACATCTTAGTTTGCACTAGATTAGGTGCTGCCCATTGCTGCTGCTCCAGGAAACCCTCAAAGTCCAGGTCTGACACTACAGACATTACATCATCATCCTGCTGCTGTTGCCACCACTCACACACCACCACAGATACTCAACGGCCCCACCCTTACCCATTGCGCGCTACAAATTATGCTCACAAGAATACCGTATTTACCTCAATTTTTTGTGCCCGTCATACACTGCAAGTAGCAAACGCACTTTCTAAATAATTATTGTCAGACCCCCATCGCACATTAGATGAGATGCACTTTGGGAAGGTGCGCTTTAGGGAAGATGACTACGGTACCTGATATTTTCTTCCCTAAAAGTGAATTATAGAGATAAATTTGTGCAAGGATTTCGTAGCTCGGCAGCAAGTACACATCCATGTAACTCATGTACTGTTCTGAAACAAGCTACTTCATTCATTCATTATCATCCATTCCTACATTGCCCCATGAGAAGCGTAGAAGCCCGGGGCTGGGCAAGTTGGTCCTGACATTTAAGATGAAAGTGACCAGCCTCACTCATCCCTGAGTGGCATTACGTGAGCAATAAACCCCAACCACTCCTTAGATATAAACCTTCATTTGGCTTAATCCAACTGAAGCACCGTAATTACCAGCTAAACCACCAGGCCCCAAAATCTGGTTATATGGTTACCACCCAGCATAGTAAATGGTTTCCTAGTGTACAGGAAACCATTTCGCTTGTCACTATGTGTAGAGTCACCCACAGGCAGAAGGAAGAGGAATGAAATGAAGGAATGAAGGACAGAAGAGGGCGTGTAAAGTCACCTGTAGGCAGAAGGACGAGGATATAATGAGGGAAAAAAAGAAAGAAAGATAGAGGAGAGGAAAGGGCAGACACCCGAGAGCAGCACTACATCGAGTGAGTGGATGGTGGACGCCCCCACCTACCACATTCAGCATTACCAAAAAGCATTACTCTCCATTCCCTTGAATACATTTATCTCTCTTGTCTATCACTGCATCAAGGTACTAGCACATTACACTGTGTGCCATAGTGGTAGGTGGTGGCAACCATCATCCACTCACTCGAGGTAGCACTGCCTACTTCTTCCTTCACCTATATCATTCTGTCTGTCCTGATCTCTTCCTACTTCACCTTTTCCTTCCTGTACCTTTACTTATTCTTCTTTCCACTCAGTTGGCTCTACACTAAGTGACACGTCTAATGGTTTCTTGAAACCCAGGAAACCATTTACAATGCTGGGGAGATAACTAAATAGCCTGATCATAGAGTGAAGTGGAGCCTGCTATGGTGCTCCTGTTAACTGGGTTGAGACATAAATGCAGCAGTCACCCAGAAACCAAACCTCCACATTTTCTATCAACTACAAGAGAACATCAGTTCCCTCCATGGGATAGCAGTGCAAGGGCAGTTGTTTGCCAGTGGCTGATAGGCCTGCTCAGCCAGACAGACAGTGGCTGATCAACACCAACAGCACTGTGAATCACTTTTCGTTCAACAACCATCACTTGACTGTTACATAAATTAACTTTTGGACCTAATCATTCATTACCTTTCACAAAACTCTCCACCAGACACCAAGGATACCATTTAGTAATAACAAAGCAATACAACACTATATGCATACATTAGATCTGAAAACTCTAATATATACTATTAACTCCCATCTTCACTTCCTTTTTCTCAACTCCCTAAAGTGAACTGGAGATAGGCAACTTCAACCTGCAATCTACCTGGTTCATATTCACATGAGCCTGGGGTCACAGCTTGAACAATATAACCTCAGATTACAAAGATCCTAACCGCTAACACCAAAGCAAAACAACATTAGTAAGAACATGAACTCAAATTACAATACTGCATCAGATTATTTATTATTCTAAGATAACCTTAGCTCTGAGGACTGGTATTGTATGGTATAAGTACAGTATCATAAAAATACTCACCAATAGTTGACCAAGTTGCTGATGATGAAGCATCGTTGATAGGGTCAATAACTGGCTGGCGGCGAGCCAGAGAAACTTTGAGCTGGATTCCTGACACCATAGAGCCATTCATCTGGAGTGGAGAACAAACAGGGATGAAGTGAAGGCAATTTCAAGTATAATTTAATGATGATTTTACTTTTTTATATTACACTGCATCAAATGTGTTCGTCATCCCCCCATTTATGTACAGGACTATGGTAGCCCTAGCTTCAGGACCTTAAAACTCAAAGGAGGTAATATGGGATCAGTTACCATAATATAACAATACAGTCACGTAATCCCTAAAATGATAAATTTAAAAAGACAAAGCTAGCAATCTGCCGGGTAAGACAATGTTCTTTAATATAACACTGTTCCAATATTCTGGCTGGTCTGTGACCTCATCAACCTTCGAGTTCAAGTAAGGATAAACTTACGGGTATTACAATATGGCTGTGAAAGCAGATGAAAAAGCCCCCACATACCTACTGCTCATCCAAACAGCTATTGTACCCTTCAGTATCAACAGTGCTTCCCTAATGATACTCAATACCAATGTCAAGTTTTGGAATAAGCTCTAAATACACCATGGTACAGTACCTGTTTTGTTCCGGGCCAATGAATTAGCAGTGAATAAAAAAGTTTTGAAGTTCAGTGTTTATAGACAGCTTAGAGCAAGAAGAAACTACTGATTATGGCTGTATTACCAATCAGTAATAAACTTAATTACAGTATACTTACATCTGCAATGGCTTTTTCTGCTGAGTCCACTTTGTCAAAAGTAACAAATCCACAACTGGAAAAACATACATTAGTTAACATTTCACTGTAAACCATCTTTAATGGGTGCATTAAATTTTAATAAAAGTGCTTCAGATTGGATTATCTATCTATAGTAGCCTTAATTCTGGAAGGTGTGGCTACTGACAATTGCCTCTGTCACTCTGTCCTTCACATCAAGCTTCCCTCCAACTCACACCACCATCTTTCATATACCTCTCCACCCCATCCCTGGTCTCCCCCTCCCTCTCCCCCATCACGTCTTACATACTCTCCTAGTCAACCTCTTAATCTCCATTCTCACCACAACGTCAAACCATCTTAAGATACTCCTCTCCTAATCAACTTCTCAATCTCCATTCTCACCTCTTACTCTTGACTTGCCCTTCCAACAAAGTCCAAGCTGCAGTTTCATACATCAGAGTAGGGATTAAAATACTGTTGTGTTACTGACATCTTTACTTCTGTGCTTACTTTCCTATTCCTTATTACTGCACTCAGGTGTACCTGTAAGCTTCTTTCAGTGCTGTACCCTTTTGTTGCAGTCCATCTTTAAACTCCCATCCTTGTTCATCACACTACCTAGATACTTTAAGGCACTCACATTCTCCATTTCCTAACCATTCAGACTCACTCTGCACTCCTCCATTTCTATCAAAGACCATAACTTTACTAGTTATTACAGCTCGAAGTATTTCTCTTTTCAAGAATTTACAATACCGTACTGAAAGATGTGTTGTGATGAGTGAACACGGGGTTTAGTTGCTGCCACTTCTGCAGATGAAGTTTGTATTGTATATGGGCCATATCACAATTCTTGTAAAGTATGTGTAAGGGTGCAAATATATTTTGAGTGCTTGGGAATTCCTTAAGAAGAGTTGGTGATTTCAAAGAAAAAAAAAATCATCATTTCATACTGTCGTCATTATACCCACAACATAACTACATTTACATTCATTGAATAGACTCTGAGACCCTGTAATAACCATCATTATATTATAGCCTTTTACCTGCTGTACGGGTAACCTGTAGTTTACCTTGTGGCAACCCTCCAAGCTGCATAATCTCTTAAAAAGGTACCTCCAAAGCAAAACTCTTAAATTAAAAATTGCCTTATGCACAATATACCATGCTGACAGGATGGCCTTTAGTTATCTGCCATTCAACGATACTCTTACTCATACACTTCTTTGCACAATGATCATCCTTCAATCTCTCTACATGTCTGAACTTCCCCCAAAGCTGAGTATCACTGGCAGTAGCAAAAAATGAAATACAAAGTACCAGTATGCTACCTGATTAGAGGGTTAAACAGGTCCCCAGGCATTCATTCCTTCATATGGTAGCTACATGTTAATACTGAATGTTATACTTTTTTTTAAAGTTTGTATACTGAAAGGAACTGAATGGGATGCAAAAGAATACTAAGCTTTAATATGCATAACACCATTAAGCAAGAGGTGTCAGAGGTGTACTGTGCTAATGAGAATGAGCCATGTTTGGTATGAGACTAAACATTGATAGCAAAGTGGTGGTAAGCAAGTACTGCAGTATTAAATTTTAAAAAATGCATTAACCTAACAATAACTTATAAGACTGTACAGCTATTGCATTTTGTAGCAATATTTAAATATCACAAAAATTTTTCAACTTGTAAATCAGTCACAAGTAAGATATTACATGAGTGGCTACCATTGATCCTGGGAGGTACAGGAATGAGAGTGAAGTATGGCTACAAGCTTGGTAACTAGCCACACAATCATCACTCTTAGGAAGGAAACATTCAGCCAGAAGTACAGTTACTCGGTGATCTTTTATCAGAATGACTGAACAAAGAGTCAAAGTAAAAGCTGGGACTTTCACACTGTTACAGATCTTACACATATCAAATTTCTTTTCCCCTAAAATTATGAGAAGTAATTAGCTGCTTTGGGCACCTGGTTTGGCTTCTAGTCCATAGAATGCATCAGTTTTACCATGGTCAACCCCAGAACGACAAGTCCTTATGTGGAAGCATGGAATCATTTTTAAGTAGGTTTGTATGTGTCCTGTTTAGCACCACTGTGACTCATGAGCACTAATGTAATAGTAAGTACTGCAACTGAAATTTCTCACAAACTGGACAGCAGAACAGTCACATTCCACACCTCACCATAAACAACACTCCCCTACCCCCCCCCAAACACACACAATACATCAATGTCATTTAAACAACACATCACAAACATTACAGATAAATTAACATAAAGACTCAGTGCCTTGAGGTCACTTGTCCATACAACATTTGGACACAACAAAGAAACCACCACCACAGCATATACAGTGCTCGTCAAAAGTATGGGGCGCCCTGCGTCCCTCCTGAGAAACAAACCTTTCAACATTGAAAAAACATATAAATAATGCATTTTATTTACCTTTAGTGCTTCGTAGGGTAGCCTTTACGTTTCTTCACGGACCTGAGACGTCTTGGAAGTGAAAGGGCGAGGCTCCTGAGGTGCTGGAGGGGTATTTTGTCCCAGGAGTCACGAATGGCGGCTTCCAGCTTAGGCAGAGAGCTCACGTCCTTCCCTTGGAGACTCTTCTTTACGAGGTACCAGAGGTTTTCAATCGGATTGAGGTCTGGGCTATTTCCTGGCCAGTCTGTCATGAATGATACCTCGCAGTCACGAAGCCAATTGGTGACCGATTTGGCCTTGTGAGCAGGTGCACCGTCCTGCTGAAACACTCGTGCACCTGTTAGCTCGAAGGAGTCTGGTAAATGATCACACAGAAGCTCCAGGTAAACATCCTGATTCACTCTGAGGTTCTTGGGAAGTACAACAAGCTTCCCCAAACCCTTCCCTGAAAAACAACCCCATACCATGAGTGAATAAGGATGTTTAACTGTGCTTTCTACATACCGTGGGTCAAGTGGGTCACTACCTTTGCATGCTCCTCTGTTACAGGTAACACTAAACGTTGCCTCATCAGACCACAACACTGACAACCATTGCTCCTCACCCCAATTTAGATATTTATTAGCAAAGGCAAGCCTACGAATTCTCTGGCTGCTAGAGAGAAGAGGCTTTTTCACAGGCCTGTGACTTGTGTAACCAAGCTCATGCACCCTACGAGACACTGTTCTCACTGACACCTCACCAAACACTTCTGGGTTGCTCTCCTTAATTTTCCTTGCACTCACACGAGGATTAAACTCCACTGCACGTTTTAAAACATTAACAGACCTTGGGGAAGTTTTCCTAGGCCTACCAGACCTCGGTTTCTTTGTGGGAACTTCACCACTGTTTTCCTCCCGACACCCCGCACACCAACGACGCACTGTCGATCGTGCCACACCAACCAATTCACTAATTTCCTTTGTCTGGTGGCCTGCCTCCTTTAGAGCAATGATCTGGGATATGATTTCACTCGATAGTTCACGGGTAGGTGCCATAACAAAGTTTTGAAGGCCAAAACACTGCGGGACACTCGGTAAAAAATGGCGCAATTTGAGAGGGACACTTGGCGGAGTTCCTCTCTCTCAGGCAGCCCGTGGGCGACTGAGGCGGGAACCAACCAGCGCGTCAGAAGGCCTCAGGCTACCGTGACGTCATGCTCGGAGCTCAAACTTGTGGCTCAATTCTTACCCCCACAAATGGGTGATTCTTTTTGGGCCATAAGTATTGCGCGCCCGGCGGACAACGCTGAATACTTCTGACGAGCACTGTAAACAATATATACATTGTGACGAATTATACAAGCCCTGCTTGGGCTCCTAACCTCACTAAAACACAACAACACTCTACAGACCATACAGACCAAGGCCCTAAAAATAATCATAGGCCGCACAGCTACTACACCCACAGACCACCTATGTCAAGAAACCAAAGTCCTCAAAGTCAAGGATCATCTAGACATGAAAGGCACCCAAATTCTTGCTGCAGCCTCCACAAACCCACACCATCCACTACACTACATGGGAGCACATCTACACACACCAAGAAACATCAAAACAACACCCAGCACAAGATATCATACACAAATACTGTCATCTCTCCCCACTCGCGTGCCTCAGACCAGCTTCCAGAAGCATATCCATACTCAAATCACTCACCGCTCCATTCAGTCACTTAAAGACAACACACAGCTGCATGCACGACCTCCTGATATCCACCCTTCTGAATCCTATCTCCCTCGTGAGGAAAGGGTCCACTTGGCCAGGCTGAGATGTGGGCATCATCCATCCCTCTTAAGTTATCAGAAGAGGCTGGATGACTCCGACGCTGATGCCAGTCCAGCACGTAACACTGCACCCCATACTATTAAGCACATTATGGAAGACTGTATTGCACACAATCACCTACACCAATAACATAACATACATTTCTTGAGAGCTCTGTGGAAAAGCCCAGTCTCGGCCGAGGCTGGATGACTCCGACGCTGATGCCAGTCCAGCACGTAACACTGCACCCCATACTATTAAGCACATTATGGAAGACTGTATTGCACACAATCACCTACACCAATAACATAACATACATTTCTTGAGAGCTCTGTGGAAAAGCCCAGTCTCGGCCATGGCCTTCCTTAGGGACTCAGGGCTGTTCAGCCATACTGCCTAGGGAACAACTACTGCTACTACTACTGAAGACTCCTAATAAGACCTTAAAATAATGTGGTTACATATACTACATCGCTCACCATCCACTCACTCGATGTAGTGCTGCTTTGGGTGTCTGCCCTTTCCTCTCTTCCATCCTTTCTCTTCTGTCTTTCCTTCCTTCATTCTTTCATCTTTCTTCTGCCTTCGAGTGCCTTTTCACTCCCTTGTCTTTTTTTCCTTCATTCTTTCCTCTTCCTTCTGCCTATGGGTGACTCTACACTAAGTGAAAAGCCAAATGGTTTCCCGTACCATACACCAGGGAACCATTTACTATGCTGGGTGGTAACCATATAACCAAATTATGGCGCCTGGTGGTTTAGTGGATAATTAAGGTGCTCCAATCGGATTAAGCCTGCATGGGTTTATATCCAAGGAGAGGCTGGGGTTTACTGCTCATGTAATGCCACTCAGGGATGAGCGAGGCTGGTCACTCTCATCTTAAATGTCAGGACCAACTTGCCTTGCACCAGGCTCCTACGCTCCTCATGGGGCAACACAGGATTGGATGATGGATGGATGGATGGTAATATTTTGGAAATAAACTTGGTAACCTCATCAGAGGTACCTGTAATAAGAAGCCAGTGCTAACATACTGCTTATGTATTAAAATATAATACAGCACTGTACATACACTACCGGTACATACTTTTTCTCAATCTCCATGTTGACATTGACAATATTTCCAAAGGTGGAGAATGCCTTTTTAAGGACCTCTTCAGAAATGTTGTAGCCAAAGACATAGATGGTGTGACCCTGACGTGGTTTACCATCTGCTCCTCGCCCATCACGTGTAAATTCACCTCGCTCCTCTCGGTCCCGTGCTGTTACAAAGCTTTCATACAAGTTTTGCTGTAAAACAAAAGTAGATTAAAAAAAAAAGGTAACTGTTGTGTTCTCAAATATGTGAACAAATTTAGATAAGTTAATCACCAATGGCTGAATTAGGGAAATAATAATGTCTGGAGAGAAATGCATATTTTTTGAGTCTATGGATTATTATGAGGTAAGGATGGCACTTAAAACTATTTCCCATTGATAATTCCTTAAGGATGGGCACTGCATCCTTTGCCTCCATTTATCAGTTCTGTTATTACCGAAAAGGTAAGCTGCATGTTTATTTCAGTTCATGGTGTAATGAGAACTTATCATAATTCAAACAATGACACACTGGCAAGTTGTCATATTTTCTTTTACATGATGCAGAAACTGCTACTGTGTATATTAATAATGATGATATTTATAGTTAAACTGATTTATTATCATCCCAAGCCCTTGTTTACATAACTCAGCTGATTCCGTCATGATTCCGCCCACTCGATCCTCCTGCCAATAGGAGCGCATTACGGATTGTACTAGCCTAAAATCTACTCTCATGAGCATCAAGTAGGTCCAGAAAACTTTGGTTCTGACTGGTCTAAAAAGGCCTCACAAAAACACAGTTCTACTTAGTACCAGATATCCCAAGTGCAAGCCCAAACTTTTCCTTTTACAACAATTTAGACACACTACATACACACATACAGTTATGGTAAGTATCAGAAATACACACAGGAAGGTTAACAGAAACTGATGATAAGGGCACAATAACGAGGAAACAGGTACCACTGAGTGACCTGAGATGGGCTTGAGGTAAGGGGTTGAGACAAATATGTGAAGTCAGTGGTCTCCATCACCTCACGTAGGGCCTCATCTCTAAATCCCTTAAAGCCATCCGAAACTAGTCACTGCACCATCACTATCAGCAGATACTAGTTCAGGTGTGCAATAATGATGTTTTTCAGTAAAAAAAAAAAAAAAAAAAAAATGCACAATAACGGAAGGAGTGCAGACTGTCATCTTTCAGTGATAATGAAAACCACTATGTTACACCCAATTGCACGAAAACAAAGGGATTGCTGGATCACTGTGCGTGTGTGCGTGCGTGCATGCGCGCGTGTGTGTGTGTGTGTGTGTGTGTGTGTGTGTGCATGTGTGCATGTGTGCATGTGTCTGTGTGTGTGTGTACATATATAATTCTTTTCTGGGATTAAGGCATCTGACAATATATATATATATATATATATATATATATATATATATATATATATATATATATTCATTCTTTTTTTTAAATAACAGAACAGAGAAAGAAAAAAATGAATAAAAATTAAATAATCCATACACCAGATTACTGGCATCCTCCATTCATAAAAAATCTGTAACAGTTGGACTTGAACAGCTGTAGTTTGAAGTTTGTGGGAAAACAACTCCAGGGAAGCAAGTTCCTGAGAGATGCAGTTCAGGGAATAAAAGAATTCTGATAGGCAGAAGTTCTGCAATATGGTTGTCTGACATTCCAGTCAGGAGCACTACCAGATGCCCATGTAGCACGAGGGAAGGCATGGAGAGGCAGCACAATGGACACAACCTTGTTTAAGCATTTGCCATAAAATTATCTAAAATAATGAAAGGGAGGCAACATTCCTTCTTACTTGTAGGGGAGGTAGTTTATTTATAATAGCAGGGTTATTAATAATTCTAACAGTTTGTTCTGAATTTTGTCTAGCTGCAACCTCTCCACATCCATTCCACAAGGGTAAGCAATATTCTGACTAAGAGAACACATGACTCTTATAAATTATAGCTAACTGTTCGTCAGTGAAGAAGTTACAGACTCTGTACAATAATCCAAGTTTCTTTGAGGCAGTTTTGGCAATAGATCTGACATGAGAGGTCCAGCTGAGGGCACTGATAGGTGAAACACCAAGAATTTCAATGCCTTTGGAGATGGGAATACTAGTAGCACTGAAGGTAATATACGAATCTGGCAATCTCTGTCTATCAATAAATTACATATATTTGGTTTTACTAGCATTAAATGAGACAAGGTTATTTTGTCTCCATTCACTGATCTTAGATAAATCTTGGTTTATGGAGATGGCTGCACAGAGTTGAGAGTTAGAGATATTAAACTTTGGAAATGGGTGTTTGAGTGTGAATGAACTGTGAAGTGTTGAATCATATGTATATGAATGGATGGGACTGTGGGTGAAAAATAAGAGATCATTAATATGAAAGAGGAATAGGGTTGGTGCCAGAACTGATCCTTGTGGCATGACAGCATTAAATGAGTGGAAGTTGGAATGTACATAATCTACTTTTACACTTATTTTTCTGTCACTGACATATGAGGAACGTAGAGGAACAAAAGACGTTGGTCCATAGCAAGGGAGTCTGGATAGCAGTGAACAGTGTCACACTGTCGAAAGCTTTAGAAATACAGGGATCAAGGGTTACTGCATGAGTTTCTCCATGCTGGTCAATTGATTGATGGATAGTATGAGTCAGGAGATTATGTCAATGGTGGATCATTTGTGGCAAAAACCACACTATCTATCACTAATTAAGTTGTGGGATTCAAGGTGTTTAACTATGTGCTTATTAATAAGAATTTCAAATACTTTACCAAGAGAAAATATGATAGCTATAATATATAGACAGACAGATAGTTGGATTGATAGATACAGATAGATAGATAGATAGATACATACATACATACATACATACATATAGATACATATTATACAATATATGGTACACATACTTTGACCTTAACTCTGGATTCATGTATTTCTTCCTCAGGATGAGTTGTTGAGAAAGGCTGGTACCCTGAAGGAGCCTTGTCTGCTGCTGAGAGTTTCCTTTCCAAGCCCTGCCGAGAATCATGTTTCACTATGGGAGGAAAATGTTATTACATACTGTAGACTGATAAATACTCCGGTAAAGTTTATCTTAAAAACCTGATACCAGAAGGAATTATTAAAAAATGAATAAATACTGGTACAGTGCATAAAAACTAAGCATCAATCTGTATTGGTCAATGAAGTATGGTAAGAACATTTCAGCCAGTAATTCAAGCTTAACGATAGCTATTGTGAAAAGGGTTAGATGAAAACATGTTGGGCACTGATGAAACTCAAGGTGGGCTAGGCACCTGGGAATGGTAGTGTACATGGAATGATGTTATTGAGGGGGGAAGTAGTAATGGGCTAGGCTTTGGAGTTGTGTGAATTAGCAAGTGAACAAAGAATTGTAATACGGTAACTATAAAATCTCTACCTATAGTCAGACACCTTAATCACAGGTGGGGTGCCACAAACAAACTGCCTCCGTATCAATGTATCCTCTGCCACCAGACTGCCCTCCCTCCAGTTCACACCATCCTCACGTATATACTTTCCATTCCATCCCTCCATTTCATGCTTGGTCACCCTCCCCCACTCCTCCCCACCACCCACCTCAGACACTCTCCCAATCAATTCCTCAATCTCCAGCCTCTCCACATGGCCAAACCATCTCAGGGTGCTTCTGTCATTTTCCAGCACATCTACATCAACACCACAGTGACTCCTACACTTCCTTATTCAATTGTCTCTCCAGACAGACAATATGGGGGAATCATATGGGCAAGTGTAACTCAGTGCAGTAGGACAGGTTTGCAGTAAAGTGCTTACTAAGATGTCAGTGGATACAGTATAATGAGGAGTTGGTATGAGGTTTCAGGAGAGGGAGAAGATACTTGCTCAAAATGTCAGGCAAAGAAGTTTTTAGAAACTGATATATAAAGTCATCTGTAGTGAAGTATTTGTGAATCTGAAAGTGTCACATGACATAAATCCTTTCAGTACAATTATGTTTTCTTAAGGTAATTTTTGTGACTGCCAGGTGATTTTATTCAACTTGAAGATCTCTGCAAGCTCCCTAGTTAGAAATAGAAACAATTTCCATTAATCCTTTCAGTATCATTAGGTCTTTTTTATAATTCTTGATAACCTAATACAAAGCCATATTTTGTACAGCTTAGGCAAGATACCTCTGTAATGAAAGCGTTAAAAAGCCAAGAGGTACTATAGAATATACAAAGATTACATGGAGAGGATGATACAGATACTGAATGCTATCCAAGGTAGCACATACATGATGAAGCTATAGAAACCAAGTGCAGAAGGTGATGGTGTTGCAACCAGGTGTTGGTGCTAAAACCAGGTGTGTCTAGCAGAGCCGACCCACTTATCACAGGTAATCAACTGCATTTGTAGGGCCATCCTACAGGTACAGTGCATACGCAGTACAGGAATCTGGCACCCCTTGTGATGGACAGAGACTGACCAGGGTTCTTCCCATGGAGAGGTGTTTGGAAATATAAGAAAGTTTGGCTCCTGGGTGGATGCCACAGGTACTCCATCCTGGGTGCACAGCACCACCATATGTAGGCTCCTCGTAGTGCCAGCAGGTATGCTGAATGAGAATTCAGCCTAAATGTTGGACTGTAACAGGGCTGTGCTATGTCTCTGGCTGCAGACTTCATGTGCGACACAACAAAGGTCTGCACAAACCAAGCTGCAAGACTCATATGTGGTACCGTACAATCTACATTAGTCATAAAACAATGACTCAGTAGAGGTAAACTACCTTACAAAGAATCAGCCTGGCAGGGGATAATGCCTCTTTGGATAAAGTACAGAGAAAGCACAATGGTACTGGTTTTGAGAAGGGAAGGAATATTCTGCATTTGTTTGTTGATGATGTAGCACGGCTGGGATACCAAAAATGAATGTTTCAGTCTGGTAGAGAAACCTGGCAATGTATATGAAAGAAGAAATTGCTACTGACAGCAAAGTGAAGGTACAGTATTATGAAGGAGACATAAGACAAATTTTGATGCAAAATCAATTGATTTAAAGGTGGAGTCTCAGGTTATAGACAAATTTTGTGTTATGAACAGATGGTAACCTAATGTCACAGACTAGCAACCTAGATGTGGAACAAGAGGAGGGGACAGTGGATGAGGTGGAGGAATGACGTTCATAAATTTGTGGGCTTCAGGTGGAATGGGCTGAGACTAGGTCAAAGTGAAGAAATTCAAAGAAGAGACCTATTATGAATGGACCCATAAATGGTTGCTGTTGCTGATGATGATTGTGTATTGAAGATAATGATGATGATGATAAAAATGGTATGATAATGTAGTATGGAAGATAAACTGACTGAAAGTGTGAAACAAAGAAGAAATGAAGTTTAGGCAATGAGAGAACTAAGAATTAATGGGATCGGATAAAAAATGTGGGAGCAAAGAAAATAATTTGCATGACAGACTAGCAGTACTGTTTAGAAAAAACTTGTTCCTTCCTTCCAATGCTACTGTAATGCAGTGAAGTATGGATATCTATGGGAGGCAAATAAAAAGAAGGGGTAGTTGAAACAAGCAGTTTTTGAAGTACAGTACTTTACTAACAAAGTGCTTTGCAGAAGTACTGGAAAGTGAGTCAATGACCACATTCATGAGGTATGTAATGTGACAGACATATGATAATGATGAATATTTAATGGTGTTTTATACTGTCATAAGAGGACAGATTATTACCTACTGAGAAGAAACAAATATAACTGGTAGTCCTTTTGACAGGCCCACCTTCCACAGGATGCAACATCAGGTACCTAACCAGGTAGCTAATAAACAAAGATATGTATAGTATACAGGATAGCAGTAAGTGGCATGTGCAATGTCCACTCACATTATATGACATAATAAATACTGTACTGGTATTTTGATTACTGCTGCAATTTACAATACACTGGACTATATGTACAGGTGCAACAATAATATCACTCAACTTTATATCTGAACAATTATGAAATTCTTACACAATACTGTAAAGAAATTTTTAGGCTTCAAAGACTACAAAGGCTACTGGTACTGGGTTTTGGATATTAATGTTTACTGTCTGGTTATTTACTGTGGTGAAGTAATAACACAGTCATATCCACAACTCTACAGTATCTTGCAAGTGAAATAAATGAAATAAAAATAACAGATACATCAGGCGATAAACAAATAAATATAAATGGCAAACTGTATATTACTGCAGAGTAATGTGCTTTAATCATGCACACATTGATTTGTCATACCTGTATGTAATACCTAGCTGAATAGGAAATCAAGACCACTAAAATAAACACTTGGGACAAATCTGATAAATTACACAGGCTAACAAATTTCTATGGTAAACCAGAGTCCCGTATATTATTACCATGGATCGCTTGAAGGTTGTTTTCTCAGTTGCAGCCTGAGGTCGCTCAGGTACCTTGATGGCACCAGATTTGATGAGCTTCTTGGCCATTTCCTTGGCATCCTTGGCTTCCATGGGCCGCTTGAGGGGAACTAGTGGCTCTGGTTCCTGCTTTGGGGCTCTCAGGGCATGAAGAGCCTTTTTCTAGAAAATCCATTCAAAATTAGAATCATTCATAACACCTGCTAGAGGTACCACACAGTAATTATTAAGAATCTAACTCCACTTTTTTTGGTAAGATTTTTCATAACTGTTTTAAAAAATGGCTCCAGTGAGTAGTTAAATAGGTACACTGTACACTGAAGATGGGTGGTGCTTATAACAAACCAACCATATAACCTGGGTTATCTACCCAACCATGACTGCCATAAAACTATGGTTTCACCTAGCTCCAAAAAATTTTAAACCTGATGCATGTTTCATTTTATTTATAAAGGCTTAATGTGCTTACATGCGTTGTCCTTGGTCAACTAATGGCAGCATTCTATCCTACTCGATCTCAGCTGCCAACTTCCATCCTCTTAGCATGCCCAGAACCACTTCAATCTACCCCTCCTCATCTATCCTTCCCCTCAACTCTTCAATTGCAATCCTTACTCCCCTAGGCCTCTCATTCATGGATGCACTACACATCCATCTTATCATTTCTGTACATTTCAACAAACAAATATCCTCTTCCATAACTGCAAACATCTCAGTACTGTACAGTATCACACTCATAACACATGCTGCATGCAAGGACCCCTCATCACAGGAACAGCCCTCTCAGTGTCAGGAGAAGCAACAGCTCCCCTTCCTACAACCACTCGTTACCCTAGCTACAGAACTAGCTCCAACCCCACTTTCAGCTCATAATATGTCCCCCAAATAGCAAAACTCCTCCACACACTCAAGAGACTCCAGCAAGATCAATCTTTTCATGCCTCTCAATCTAAACATATTCTCTTCGGCACACTACACACACCAAATCAGCATTATTTCCTTGCCTAGGCTACTTCTACTATTACTACATACAGTAGCTACACATTTCTAACGCACCTACTTATCACAAACAGATGGTGTTACTTCCCACACGTTTGTGACAAACTGCACAAGGCCATACACCACTTGCTCGGACAGTACCGTGACCAACCATACACATCGCCACTTTTGTTTTATCCAAGTTTACTTTCAAACCCCTGTACCCCATTCCATCTCTCCACTTCTTATATCTTTCCTCTGCCTCCCTCTCATGTACTGCAATCAACATTAAGCCATCAGCATACAACATTTGCCATTGGAGTCCATTTCTTAAGTCACATGAGTGCTTCAAACACCTGATAAACAATAAGGGGCTCAAAACTGATCCCTGATGTATGCCAACATTCAAGGGAAATTCATCACTCAACTCTCCATTCAATCTCACCTGGGTGCAAGCAACCTCATACATTACTGTAACTACTTTAACCAGTCACTCCTCAATCCCAAGCTTTGTCAACTGCCTACTTCACCACCTTCCTAGGAATTCCGTCAAAGGCCTACTCCAAATCAACAAAAATAAAGTATTGCTCCCTCTTCTTCCCTATATAATTTTCCTAAAGCTGGACATGGAATACTGCATCTGTGGTCCCTTTGCCTGGCATAAACCCAAACTGCATCTCATCAATATTCACTCTTTCTCTTATCATACCCTCCAGGATTCTCTCCATCACTGTACCTTCGGTATAACTTTAGAAGTAACCAACGTTACCAATTTTCATTATATTACGTCCCTGAACTATTCTAACTAAGACTTACCTTTTAAGCCTAGTTTGAGTTGGGGGAGTAAATTTTGTAGGGGTAGTCATATAGTGGCTTAGGTTAGGCTGTCGCTCAGTAGCGGATGAATGTTGCGCCATATTGGCTGGTGCAGGCGTGTACATTCAGTCTATGTCAGGCCCTAGATTAGGCCTAGGTTAGGTTAGGTTAGGTTAGTTTGGGTTAGTTTAATGCAAAATAGTGTGTTTTTAATTAATCTTGATCTTGATTTTGGGGGATAAACCCACTTTTGGAAATCTTACTCAAAATTCCAAAAGGGGGATTTTCCCCCCAAAATGAGGGTCAAAACTAATTAAAGCACAGTATTTTGCATTGGAAACCATAAAAATAATAATAAAAGGAAACGTTGGTTACTTCTAAAAATTTACCGTACCTTCCTTATCTGATCCAAAAGTTTTATGTCTCTATAATTTCTTCTTTCCATGGCATCATCCCTACCCTTTCACTGTACACATTTACAAACACATTTTTCAGCCAATCATTTGGAACAACACACTCATATATATTTATCTATCTATTGCCAGATGCCATAATCCCGTAAGGGGTGGCCATTTGACTTTGAATTATTTGTTTTACGGGGAGGGGCACTAACCCTCCATCAACCCACTTGCTGACACGTAGGGAGCACGTATGGTTTGGTTATATGGTTACCACCCAGCATTGTAAATGGTTTCCTGGCTTACAGGAAACTATTTGGCTTGTCACTCAATGTAAAGCCACCTGTAAAGGAAAGAAAAGCAATAAGAAGTGACAGGAAAGATGGGAGAAAAAGGAAGAGAGGAGGGCAGGCACTGAAAAAGAATGATAAAGGCTAAGGAAGAAGTAGGCAGCACTACATCGGGTGAGTGGATGATGGCTGCCACCACCTACCACTATTAACTAATTATAAATGCAACAAAAGGAAGATAAGTCTTAAGGTGAAATAGGCCAACTTTTTATAAAAAAAATTACCTACGGCATCTTTGAATTAATTCGGTGACTTTGTAAAAGTGTACAGAGGTGCATTTTCAAGTATGAAGAGGATCCATCAATGAACAAGGACAATACGACTGCATACCAGTAAGGGATTAGAGGTGTATGATATGTAGGAGGACTACTGGGCCTTGAAGTCTATGCCCAGAGTATTAAAAAAAAAAAAAAAAAAAAAAAAAAAAAAAAAGTTACCATACAGGTTGGCAAAAAAAATGGTTAGGTCTGGATGAGATACAATAAACAAGCTTGGGTTAAGCTACGAAAACTGAGGGTACGATAGATTTTGATAAATTGGCACTGACAAGGGTCTATCTATCTATCTATCTATAGCCTGACGCCCTAATCCCGCAAAGGGTGGCCGCAGACAAAACGCCTCCAAGTCACTCTGTCACCCACCATTTGACTCCCCTCCCCCCAACTCACCCCCCCCTCCCTCATATACCTCTCAACTCCATCCCTCCACCTCATCCTCGGTCTACCCCTCCCTCTCCCTCCCTCCACCTCACCTACATACACCCTCTTAGTCAGTCTCTCATTCTCCATCCTCTCCACATGTCCAAACCACCTCAGTGTATTTCTCCTAATCTTTTCAACCACATCCACATCTACCCCACAACGTTCCTTCACTTCTTCATTCGTCAACCTGTCCCTCCATGTCACTCCACATGCTCCTCTCAAGTAACTCATTTCCACTGCTCTCACTCTTGACTTGTTCCCCTCTTGCAAGGTCCACGCCTCGCTTCCATACGTCAGGGTAGGGATCACAATACCATCATGCATTGACTTCTTAACTTCCATACTCACCTCCCTACTTCTCATCACTGCTTTCAGTGTGCCAACAACCTTCCTTCCCTGCTGTACCCTTTCACGTACTTCATCCCCCAAAGTTCCATCCTTACTCATCACACTACCCAAGTACTTGAATGCACTCACATTCTCCATATCCTCACCATCCAACCTCACTGCACAAGGGTACTTTTGTTAAAAAATGAAGTCCATCTGTTTTCTTGCACCACATAGTGGTGTTAATCTGCCTTCAGCACCGACAGGGATTGTAAACAAACAATGCTTTTAAAACGCTTTTCAGTACTTTTAAAAGAAATAAAAAACAACGAACCTTGTAAATGCAATAAAAAAATAACTGAAGAATCCCATGAAGGGGTAAGACAAAGAAAATGAAAACTGGAAACTAGGGTGGTCCAATATCTCATTATGGATTACCAAAATCACACAGAAATTTCCTAAAGAAAAAACTGAAGCTCCAAAATAAGGTGATCCCATGTCTCCTTGATGACTACCCATTCTACTTGTGCACAAATAACTAAAGTAATAAGATACCAATGCTATCTATCTATCAATCTACAGCCAGACGCCGTAATCCCATAAGGGGTGGCCATCTGTCTATGTGTTAGCTGCTTTACAGGGATAGGCAAAAACACTCAATAACTGTAAGAATGCCACCACATCCACCAGTCAATTTTGAAGTGATTTCACATTTAAACTTCAGGAGGCACTGATGCTGATGCAAGTGTGACGTGCTGTTTACATTGTGCCATGTGCCCCAAAAGAAGCGCTCTCATTAGCTTCCCTGCTTCAATTTGACTGGTTGGTCCACCTGCCTTGTGTGCCTGCCATTGCCTATCTGTTTGATACCCACTGGTGAAGGTCAGATTAAGAAGTCATATACTACAGTTACTGTTCATTTGCGACAACTATTTATACTGGAAAAAAGTTAGCATAAGGTGAGACATGTAAACTGTCAAGATAAATTTGCTGTTTCAGACAATCATGGTTATTCTGATGTTTTTTTCTAACCAAATGAACCTAACTTTGTCTACCTGCTTCTCGCCCTTGATTCCTTCTTCCATGCATTAAAAAATAATAATAATAAAAAATAATCTAACCTAACTAATCTTGTCCAATCTAATGTAAACATCAGACATGACTGTCTGCAACTGCAAAAATGCCAGTCAAGAAATTTTAGTTAATGCACACTTTACTATAGGCAGCAGAAGGACCTTACCAATTCGAATCCTGTTGCTCCAGTTGGTTTTCTGTATTTTTCTGTTTTCATGGTGGTAAACAACCGTTTAATGTTGACCTATTTTCCCTTGTTATTATCATGCTTCTTATGCATCACTGCCATTTCTAATGGCAGGTCTGCTAAAATGTACTTGATTTTTGGTTGTTTGGTTAATTGCTTGGTTATGTTAAAATAGGTTAGGATGAGGTACTAAATGGCAAATGGGGCTTATGTTGGAATTGTCCACCATTACACCCGAGAAACAGCTGATACAGCAGAAGGAATATGGCTAAACCCAGTAGGGAAAGAAATTTAACAGGAAATGTTCACTTACCACCCCAAACCTGAAAAATATAAAGGACTGGTACGGTACTTTTGCTGCTCAAAGCGTATGTTTACCGAAATTTCCTAATTCCTGATAGTCCGATATGGCAAACTGTCCAAAAACACACAATGATTATGTTTTGTGGAGGGACAAGATGGACCGACAGATTTCTAGAATGAGTGCTACTTGACTTTCACCCCAATTAGACTAATAAGTTACATATAAATCAGATATATTGTTTACCTTCCTACGGAGTTTTTGGTATTTTGCTTGTAGCATTTGTTCTTCCTCAGTGAGGTTGCTTGGAAAATGTAGATACACCATCTTCAAAACACTCCTTTCCCGCTGCTAAGAAGTATAAATAGTTCTCACTAGTTCTTTGAGCGTTTTCTATGACTTTAACTGGGTATCTAACTGCACACTTCACTATGAAGTCACTTTAAACAGTGCAGTCATATCCCTCTCTGCTAAAGTGTGCTGCTTATGTCAAAATGCCTGAAAGACGTATGCTACACCTCCCTACACCACTGGCTGTAAACACTTTCTGATCCAGTGTTGCCAGTGCCACTCAGTTGCCAGCCCTCAAATATCTGTAGTTTTGGTCACAATTTCTGTAGATTTAGGAAAATTTCTTAAGACCATAAATGACCATCATGACCAGAAAATACACAAGTAATGGTGATTACAAATTATATGACTATAAATGCAAGATAATTTTAATATACAAAGAAAAATATAACACTTAACTTGGCCTGTGAAAATCTCAATCAATACTAAATCTATGGAACAAAAAAAAAAAAAAAAAATCCATCTAAACGTAGAATATTTCGTGACACCGTGATAATTTCAATGTAGAAATCAAAATCTAAACATTTGGTTTGAGTGAAAAAAATCAATGCACACAATGGAAAAAGAAAAAAAATCTGTAAATATAAATTAGATATTTGGTGACAATTAACCGTGA
The DNA here is from genome assembly GCF_032717465.1 of Coenobita brevimanus. Classification (NCBI taxonomy): domain Eukaryota; kingdom Metazoa; phylum Arthropoda; class Malacostraca; order Decapoda; family Coenobitidae; genus Coenobita; species Coenobita brevimanus. Next base: position 9,913,851 of record NC_137050.1, on the reverse strand, counting down.
TAATTTTAATGTACAAATCAGAACATAAATAACGGCGTGAGAGCAGTGGAAATGGGTAATTTGAGCATGTGGAGTCACATGGATTAAAGATATTTAATCATCCCCGAGCTAGGCAACTATGGCCATATAGCCCAGCTAGATTACATGAGCGCGCTACCACTTCCGACACCAGTGACCCGCGTGAGGTTCGAACTTGCAGCCTCGCGATTACCCGGAGTCTAGAGGTCCGGCCAGTGACCCAAGCAGGGATCATGTTCTCTCTACCCTACCCAAGAGGGGATAGCAACACCGTGTGGAAGAGCAGAATCACACAGAAAAATGTCGGGCCACCGGCCGAAAGTCCCAATACAAGGTAACAACATTCCCGAATCCGCAGCTGCAGCTCAGCAGTAGTTCCGTCTCCGCAGAGGTCCATATAGGCTACCAGGGTGGTGCCGAACCACCATGGTCCCTACTACTAGCTAGACCTACAGCCCACGGGCACACCCTAATCTTTCCAGTTGCAACATGCTAAGGGCCATCGACGAGAATGTCGACGAATATGGAAAATTCCACATATTTAATGCCAAAGACGGGAGAGAGATGATAAGAGAAAAGGGATGGAAAAAGCAACAGTAGAAGAAAAATGTTCCGCAAAATTACCTGGGGCAGCGACGGGTATCCTGCAAGAGCTTCCCTACACATCAAGTCCCAGTACACGTCTCCGAAGTCTCCCCATGACGACAACGGGCAAGGAAACGGAGGGTATGATGATGATGATAGCAGTGGTGGTGGTAAGGAAAATTACAATAATGGCAGCATGAGCTGGCCAATAAATTAATGTAATGCTTGAATGTTATTGTGGGGATGATGATGATGATGATGTATGAGATTAAACTGATTATTAGAATGAGGAAGACGATAATTATATATATATATATATATATATATATATATATATATATATATATATATATATATATATGAGAGAGAGAGGGAGAGATTTTTGTAGCGTACTCTTATCAAAGAGGAAATGAAGTCTTTTTTTTTTTTTTTTTTTTTTCCTGCTCGTGTCGCAAGAGGCAAGACTAAGGAGAGAAACACGAGCTTACCTTTGTTTTACTGTTCCTGTTGGTGAAATTTTTGAAATAAACTCCGCAGCACTCAGGCCATAAATGTATCACAGTTTATTAGTACTTTAGAACAGCACTATAACAATATAAAACCCGTTCACTGCAAGACCATCACTTCTCTTGCTACGTCCAGATTATTTTATTAAGATTACGGGAGACTTTTCCAACTAGTGGGATTAGATACTAGCTTCAGTAACTTCTTCACCATACAAGTCTTCCCATACTCCCTTCAGTCCGGTGACGTCTTATAGCTTATTTTAGTAGTATTTGTTTCTTATCCTGTCACTACCAGACCTCCTTCCTATGATAACTATAACCGTCTGGGGTAGCAAGAATTTAAAAAAAAAGTAAGAATGATAATAAAACTGATAATAATAAGACTAATATACAATATATCAACAACAACAATACTACCACTACTACTACTAATAATAATAATAATATTAATAACAGCAACAATAATAACACAATAACAATCATACACACATACAGCAACAACCCAGTCTTACCCACGATGGAGTGGAGACCGAGGACCTACAGAATATTTTGTTTTTGCTGCCGAAAGACGATTTTATTCGGTCTAGGCTAGGAAAGATCTTCAGCAGCGACGGTATTAAAGAAGGTTCCTGTATATCTTAACCTCTCCTGTCCTAAAGCTCTGCCCTCGGTTGCATAAAAAGGAGAGGGTAAGAATAAGATTAATAGTTGATCCTCCCTTTGAAGATGATGGAAGGTTTGGTGGCAGTTTAGACGCAGCCACCCTGGATGAACTCTGAAATTATGCGTGTAGCTCTTGACTGATCGATGAGCACAGAAGCAGGCAGCGGAAAGCTTGATTAATAGATTTAAGTAGATTAACAGGAAACTAGACGAGCAGAAGGACAGACAGGTAGATCGGTAGAAAACTAGATAGACAGACATAGGTTGAGGAGCTGAAAGCTTGACAGACAAACGTAGGTAGATAAATCGAAGGCTAGATAAAAAAAAAAAAAACAGACAAATAGGTACATACAAATGCACAGATACAAATAAGTAGATATATATGTGGGCTAACCGAAGATATAGTTGAGGTATCATAATGTTTTAAAACCTTCACTGTGAATCACTACTATTAATGCTGACCCTCAGGATATACTCATCAACTACCTTTTAGAAGCCGCCAAAATACAATGGTTTATGAATACATCACAATATGTATCCTGTGTTTATTCACATTAAGTACTGCCATCTTAATACTAAGTGGAATGTAGCTATGTTATATACTGGTTATCGAGAACACACACACACACACACACACACACACACACACACAATTACATTAGGCCCTATCACCAAGCCAAACACACATTAACACCGTGACTGACCTGAGGTAAATCTAGCCGTACCGTCTCCAGACTTGGGTTTGGATTCATAAATACTTTCGATCGATTGATTCTCGTAACTAAGACTTTTTTCCGGAAAAGAATAAGGTAAAGTGGGAGAAGAAAGTCCCCCCCCCCTGTTTTTACCTTTTCTTCTTACGAAAAAAATATATATATATATTTTTTGTGACCAAGAAGGGGCCGTATTTTCGTTGGCCTGGAAGCCTTCATAACACCTCTTTCTTAGCGATTTATTCTGGCTGTTACACCTTACTATCCTCCTGTGTGCTACTGTGTGCAAAGATATTGGAGAGATACAAATAATGTGCCGCTTTGGAAGAAGTGCTAGGATACTTCCTGAATGATTTATTTTGCATATTACGCCGTAGCATTACCCTGTACGGCATTTAGATCATTTTTATATGGGTGTAGTTTGCACAAGTAGCATTCAGGGCAACATGAGAAGTACTGAAAGTATGTACCATGGAAGATATGTTAAGATTCCTAAGCTCACGAGAAGGCGATCCCAGGGTGCGGTTGTGAGGTGCTGTGGCGTGATGTGGTAATGTGGTGTGGTTGTGTGGTGATATGGTAATGAAGTGGTGTGGTTTGATAATGTGGTGGTATAGTAGTAAAGTGATGTGGTAAAATGGTGGTATAGTAGTGACGTGGTGTGACAGTTACGTGGTGTAGTGGTTCAGATGTGTGATGGTGAACTGGTGTGATGGTGAGGTGGTTGAGGTGATGTGGTGCTCAGATGGTGTGATGGATGAGATGGTGTAGTAGTTGAAATGGTGTGGTAGTGGAGCTGTGGTGGTTGAAGTGATGTGAAGCCTCGCTGTGGCAGGTGTTCTCGTTACGTACACATAGAACACAACGTACCAGGTTGTGCTTTATACTGTAGAGGGTTTTCCGGGGACATCAACAAATCAGATGTTAGCCATATTGGAGGCATTACAGTAGCGAACGAAGCTACCTGCCTAGCAGTTCTCACTCATTCTTTGACTGTTTAGTCTACAAATGGTGAAGTACTGTCATGTTCACGGCTGTTATTATAGGCAGGACTGAGAGAAAAAATTTTACAGGTTGCTTAACATAGTACGAAATCAGGAAGTAAACTTCAAACGTGCAAGAAGCTTACTTCTTGCTCGGCTGAAACAATATCTCGAAAGAAAAAAAATACTGGATAAGATCAGATTCATCAAACTGCAGGTTAATCTCACTACAACATACCACAGATGTGATGTCCAAGTAACTGGAATTAAAAGCGAAAAACAAAATGTAACTCACAAACCATTTGACTGGAAGGACGTTTTTGTTGGAAAATTCACAGTAAAGATGCCAGATGTGGGAACAATATTGCGAGTACAACGGAATCATAAGAATTAGTAAGAAAACCCTAAAATACATATTTTTTCAACATTCTGCAGTCTACTTCGTTTACCTTATTATATTTACATTTAGAGACTACTGACCATGTTGGCATGTGCAGACCTTTTCATCTTATGGCAGCTGCCTAAGAGATGCTGTCTTGAGCAACTTCCCTACCTAGTCCCCGCAACACGTCGTCCACGTTATGGTAGGTCTACCTCTGGGTATTCTTCACTCCACATTCATACATGTGACTCCTCAATCAGTCGCCCTCCCCTTTCCTCTCAACATCGCCAAACCATCTAAACCTGCCGATTTGCATCACTTCTCTAATACTTATCACTTACACCAAATCTCTCGCAATACACTGTTTTTAGGTCTGTCACATTCATTTAGAAATTCTCTTTTCCTTGCGTTCTGATCTGCTTGTATCCACTTCTCCCACTGGCTGTCTCACTGTCATACAGCAATACACATTTCAAATACTGTTTTGTATACAGTACTCTTAGCACGAAAGGAAAGCTCCTTCATAGCCTATCAACGAAGTTGCACTCTGATCATATATACTCTCCCCAACATAATTTCGTGTGCATTTAGATAAATACCTTTACCCTATGCAAATATAATGGAAGTTCTACGTTTGATTTATGACAGTTCACTAATTCTGAGTAAGCTGCCGACGATAACACATTTCAATCACAGGACAAATTGTTCATTTCGTACGGATCTTCGCGGATTATTTAAATTTTTACATCAAACCGTTCCTTTTCTCTTAGTTGAAGACCATCTTTGTACATTTAAGTAGAAATGGACCACCTTTTCTATGTGTCTATACCCAGACGCCATGATCCCGAAGGGGGTGGCCGTTTGTCTTCGAATAGTTGTTTTACGGGAAGGGGCACTAACCCTCCGCCAACCCACTTGTTGACACGTAGGGAATACGTATGGACTGATTTTATGGTTACCACCCAACACTGTAAATGGTTTCCTGGCTTACAGGAAACCATTAGGCTTGTCACTCATTGTAAAGTCATCTGGAAAGGAGAGAAAAGTAATAAAAAGTGACAGGAATGATAGGAGAAACAGGAAGAGAGGAGAGCAGACAGTGAAAAAGAATGATAAAGGTGAAGGAAAAAGCAGGCTGCACTACATCAAGTGAGTGGATGATGGTCGCCATCACTTACCACCTTTTCAGCGTGTTAATATCGTTTAACATGACTAATATATAATCTTATTTAGACAGGTACGAAAATTCTCTTTATAAAATGCATGAACAGGTAAGGATGGTGCAGTGTCAAAACCACAGGAACTACGTCGAAGTAGCTTAAGAAATACAACCCCATCCCTACATCTTTTACATTCATCTTTTTAATCGCATACTTTTATTCACTGCATGGTGGACTAATACTACAGATACATCAATTACGGCACTTTTCTTCTCAAGGGCACTGTTTACATGACTGTTACACTAATGGAGCTTACTAGAGTAAAAAAAAGTGAGGATAAGGGTTATATGTGCTTATAATGCCTCAGCCTAGTTCCTGTGTGTGTGTGTGTGTGTGTGTGTGTGTGTGTGTGTGTGTGTGTGTGTGTGTGTGTGTGTGTGTGTGTGTGTGTGTGTGTGTGTGTGTGTGTGTGTGTGTGTGTGTGTGTGTGTGTGTGTGTGTGTGTGTGTGTGTGTGCGCGCGCGCGCGCGCGCGCGCGCCCCATAACGATATCTTCATACATTTTATAATGTGCATTTTTATACTTGTTCTTCCGACTAAAAAAAAAAGTTTATGCACTGATATTACAGGAAACCCACCGTTGCAAAGTAAGAACCTGTGTGTCTGGGATCATACCGGCTAGAGAATGAAACCTCTTTGCAAGAAAACCAAGATGATCAGTTATTCCATTCAAGATTAGGATGTTCTATGAAAGAAGGAAATGGTGTGACTTCATCATTACGAAGGTATTTTTGGGAGCTGTTTTGGGTACGGAAAAGCTCGAAGACAAAGGGTAGATGCCTATAAAGACAGAGCCTTTGTGACTGGGAGCTACATTTTTTTTTTTTTCTTCAGGTAATGGAAGTGTCGGTCCAATATCTACACGGAGACTACTGACTCATATACTGCTGTGTACTGCACTAGAATGTTTATATACCTCATATGCCTCCAACATGGTCGTTCATCCAAGACTTCCGGAAGTTGATGGTGACAGTGAAAACCCTCTAAATCCACAACATATGGTCATGCCACTGGCGTTTGTTCCACCGCAGACTGGCCCGTGTGACAGCGACTTAACTGCCATGCTCAATGCACGCGGGGTTATCAATGCCAGTTTTTTCTTGTGACGAAGGTACACTTTTACTGCTGTTGGTGTTTGAGGTGGGTTTGTCAGCAGGTATGATGGTGGTAATGCTACCCGATCTACACCTGACCAGGGTGTAGAAGGCACAGCAGTAGGTGATGCTGGTGGCGAGGGCGACACCTGCCAACACTCTGAAGGTGATCACGTCCCCAACTGCCTCCCTTACCTCAGCACCCACCATCGCACCCAAAAGCTGACCTGAGGATAAATGTGATGTAAGTGAATGTTGTACAGCCTTCCATGCCTTTGACTGTATTATTTATGTATCTAACTAGACTAGTGGTCCATTTGTTCTTATTTACATATTGCGTCAAAAATGGAGTTATTGAGTACCAACTGATGCTACCAACATGGGTACGCCTGTTACTTATTCACTGCGTTTAAGACTGGAAAGTCTTAGGAAGTGCTGTGTATAAGCAACAACAAAGATGTTTTCGTGGCATGGTCATGGGTTTATGGAGGAGTACTGAAGAGAACACCACAACTGAGTCCCACAAATATCTGCCTTGCATACTCAGAGATTCTAACCAGCGGTAATGTAATCATGTCATAAATAACACCCATTAACCTCCCCTTCTCTACAAATTAACACAGGCTCTATAGTGTTTGTGGCAAATCTATCATAGACAATTAAAAAAAAAAATCATTTTCAACCCTCTGATGATGACAGAAATCTTGACTAATTTAATCTGGCAACCGGTAAACTAGGTCTTTACACTGCCAACCGATTATATTCGGCTTAGGGGCTGCTTTTTATCATATTAGGATTAAAAAGTCTCCATTAAACAAAATGAAAGTCTAAAGTTAACTGACAAAATGATATATACAGAGTGATAAATGTAAAGTCTCCTTATATTTTGTGTGCATTGCATGGAGACTCGACCAGGTGGTGTAAGAAGCACAGACATCTTGGTTATTTTGTCAGATTTCTGTTAAACAATGAAACATGTCGACGCAAAAAGTCAGATATTATAAACCATGAACAGGTTTATGGGAAGCTGAAAACTCTGACTGAGCCGTCCCTACAACTACAACACACGAGAATCAGCCAGCTATGAGACAAATGGGGTACAGTAAATGAACACCCTGCATTTGAGAATGACTGACTTCTATCTAAAGGCACAGGAAGCTTAGGAAGGTCTTAAACAAAAATGAGTGAGAAAATCTAATAATGAAGGGTTCAGTCGTATTCTTCCAAAAATTTGGTGTGGCCAGTGGGGTAGACAAACACATTTCAAGGGTAACCAGTGCCACCCCAACCACTCCTCTGATTATACTACGGAAAGAAACGTACCGACACCAATGTACACGACGGCGTGGATGCCCTTGAATGAAGCGAGGGTCTGGAGTGTGAAAAGTGCCGTGCAGTACATGACAGCAGCCGTGGCCAGCACACCATTAGCCACAGACTCCAGCACCTCCAGCGGTAGCACCCACCACGGGTCCTCCAACAGACTGAAACCTGACATCGAACACAGAAGGTAATGAATAATTACAGACACGCAACATAGAAGGTAATAATTAATTACTGATACGCATCACAGAAGGTATGAATAATTACTGACGCGCAACACAGAAGGCATGAATGATTACTGACACGTAACACAGAAGGTATGAATAATTACTGACGTGCAACACAGAAGATATGAATAATCACTGACACTTAACACAGAAAATACGAATGAATACTGACACGAAACACAGAAGGTAAAAATAATTCTTAGAATTAAAGTTCGCGACAGGCACAAACATGAGTGACAGAAATATTGATCTGACCGTGAAGAGCTATGGGTACAGAGACGGTGAATTTGGCCAGGGGGATGTGTATAGTCTTTTGCTTTCATCTAAATGGATAAATAAAATAATTACTTGATAGTTTATACAGATGAATTTGAATATCGGCAATGTATTCCAACAACATACAGAACTGGAAGTGTGAACTGACCAACCAGTCTAACGGAATGTGCAAAGATGCCTAACATGATGAGAGGTGCGTGGCCCAGGTGGCGCACAAGGAATGACGTCAGCAGTGTTAGGACCAGCTCAAATGGCGCCCCTACGGTCACTGTCAGGCCGATCAGGACGGGGGAGGCACCAAGGGAAAACAGGTAGCGGTACATGAATGTCTCCAGGTAACCAAAGAACACACCTGGGGGAAGACAAGTGAACAAATAGCATTCAGTCCATTTTAAGTTTCCTGGCAAGAATACTATGCAAATACTTTAAAAGTTGCCAACCCTATTTAATCCTTCCTGGATTGCAAAATTCAGTCCCTTCCTCATCTGTGCCAGCAACTCACTCAAAGTGTCAAGGATATCTTGCTTTAGCATGATGTTACAGCCATATTCATTTTCTTTTCCAATGGAAAAAAAATTACATACCTAACTTATTAAATGTCGTAGAATTCAACTGTTGTAATTTCATCTGGCACTTTGATAGACATCACTGAATTCCCGTGGACTGACCTGATGCCAACATTGCAGCAAAGAACATGATGACCTCAGCACGGAGTATCTGCGTGATGATGTCCCTGGTAAGCCTCTGTGCCGGCAGCTTGAACTCAAGCCCCAACAGCAGCACCAGACCTGCTGACACCATCTGCAGCCCCGCCGAAACGTAGAACAACAAGCTGCCCATCAAGGGATACAGTTATAAGCTACGAGTATAGTATTCAGATGTCGATCAATCTCTCTCACCTTTCCTGCTTTGGTTTTTGCTTTTACCTTGTTAACATTTTTACACTTACTGCGCCCGTACTTCAGGACATGTACAGTTCTGTTCGACGAGCGAGCATGCATATATGTACGGACTTATGTACGTACGTATGTACATATATGTACTGTATGTACATATATACATATATATATATACAGTATATATATATATATATATATATATATATATATATATATATATATATATATATACAGAATATATACAGTATATATATTTATGTACATATATATAGTATAAATATATATATATATATATATATATATATATATATATATATATATATATATATATATATACAGAATATATACTGTATATATATATATATATATATACAGAATATATACTGTATATATATATATATATATATATATATATATATATATATATACAGAATATATACTGTATATATATATATATATATATATATATATATATATATATATATATATATATATACACAAGCACTTTATTCAGATCCCTTCAGTCACTATCTCTCTCCCATAATTCAGAATTATACTGCAAACTTCAACAATAGTTTAGGAATATGTATTTTCACTGGACATTTGCCATTTCATGGAGAAAAATGAAGGTGATGATGTTACGGCACACTACCAAGAGCCTCCTAAGCCTCCTGCAGGACCATGTTCCTTACCTGAAGCCTCCAGTGGCTTGGACGAGTTGACCACTGAGGTATGAGCTAATAATGACCCCCAGGGTGCCCCAGGCCCGCTGGAACCCATAGTCCACCCCGTCATTCTGAGAGTGGGCCATCACCGCCGCCTCAAACAACATGTAGCTTACAGTCTGCAGGGCCCTGGCCAGGGAAAGGTCATTAATAATGAGGTGGAACATTACTGTAAGTTATTTAATCTATCAAATTACTGCCACCATCAAACTGATGGAACAACTAATACAAATATTACTGTCTGAAAGTAGACGTGAATTTAGTGGATGACTATAGTGGATAAGAATACTTAATCCTACCATAAGGTAGGTTAGATTCATCTCCTGCATTATTAGGTAAGGTCAGGTGAGATTCGGTTATACATTAAATTAGGTTAGGTAAGATGATCTGGTTAAATTCGAGTAGAGTTTTCGCTTGATAGCTATTTATTACAAACGACCACAATAAATAATGGCACTTCGGTTACTGAACACTACAATATATTACAATATATATACTGCAGTTTATAATATACATACATACATACATACATATATATATATATATATATATATATATATATATATATATATATATATATATATATATATATATATACAGTATATGAGAGAACACCAGACATTCTGATATGCACACGATACTTGTTTCATAACTTACCCATACGTGACGCGTACAACCAAATACACCATAAACGTTACAGACAGGGCTTCAGGGTCCACGCTAGTTCCAGATGCGACGGTGGTAGCTGTGGTGCTAGTGACGTTGTAAGTGGTGACTGTGGTGATGTTAGTGGGTGTGGTGGTGATCCTGGCACTTGGTACGATTGTAAACAAGCACGCCAATACACCCGTCAGCAGTGTGATCACACAGTGGCACTTCTGTGAACGCAAATTTTGTTATAAGTGGTATGTTCATCTTCACTTGCAGGAGATTTTCGTCTTTTTGTAGCCGTTTCCTCGTAGCTCAATAGCAGAGTACGACGATACTACGGCTCTAAATCTTTTTCACGGCACATTTCCCGCTACAGCTCAGCAGAAAAGACAGAAGGATGAGTTCTGCGCCAATTAAAAGTGGACAGAGAACAATACAATGGACTCCTTCCATACGAGACACTGAGGGGATTCTGTGGAAGGATAATGTAACATTCATACAGTAGAACCCATCCATACGAGAAATCCTTCCTAATTTGAATAAATGCGTCTGGGGGTATACCCCTTTTACTCTAATCTGGCCTCAAACTGCGACATCTTATTTTGAACACTGAGTTGTACTATACGACTCCAATGTGATATTAGTCACGAAGAATTGCTATGAATAGGATGTAAACATACCGTTGTCAATTTCGTCTATTGACCTACGTAACACAATCTGCAAAAGAGTGAAACATCTGGGTCATGTAAAAATAAAATGGCTATAGTGGGAATCAGAAAAAAAAAAAAAATCGTACTAAAAATCGTACTAAAAGTGTTAATGGAATAATCTCTAGCCTAATAAATGACAGAATTTGTTGAATAAAGTCGTCTGGAAGTAAAGGGAATAAAGAGTAAAAATTGCGCCATCTTAGTACTTACAAGGTGTAGGGGCCCGAGGCTAGGCTAGTCGTAGTCCAGATAATTTCGTAAGGGTAAATGACCGGCCGACGCTCCTGGTGACTTTATATGGTGGAAAACTACCTCCAGATCTCTCGTAAGTTATAACCCTGACTGGCGCCTTTGACCACCACGCTACCACATTTCAGCTTTTTCCTCTTCAGTACGATGATGTGATGGCGCTCTTCTCTCTCTCTCTCTCTCTCTCTCTCTCTCTCTCTCTCTCTCTCTCTCTCTATCAAAATATTGCATTATTTAAATCACAAAAATGAGATAAAGTCATTAACAACGTAAGGAAATGAACTTTCATACCACCTTTGCCGAGAAATGTAAAAAAAAACAAAAAAAAAACAAGCTGTGACAGAATGAATAATGTGAGAAAATTTAAATTAATGAAAGCTTAGGTGTGTGTGTGTGTGTGTGTGTGTGTGTGTGTGTGTGTGTGTGTGTGTGTGTGTGTGTGTGTGTGTGTGAGAGAGAGAGAGAGAGAGAGAGAGAGAGAGAGAGCGTGAGCGCGCGCTCCCCTACACCCTGAAAGGAGCATGGGGAACTGCAGGAGAAAGGCAACTTAATTCTGCAGTCCACCGGGTTTGCGTGATAAGCCCGGGACACACAACAACACGAGCAATGGGAATACCCTCGTACTAAGCGTGCCCAGTGGTCTGGTGGACTGAACGCCCCAGTCGAAGTAACGTCATTCTGTAGGTTGGATTCCCGTGAGTTTAATGAGCTGTACTGTCATACAATGCCACCAAGGGAAGTAGGCTGGCCATCTACCCTCCACAGAACTGGGCAACGGTAGGTTAGCCTTGGACCCTTACACGTTTAAAGAGGTAAAATAGGAATGGATGTTAATCATGTTGTTAGTGTTAATTCCTTCACTGCTATGACGTATTTTTTCATTTTGTGCTTGTTATCTTCTGACGATTAGGCCTATATTAAGCTTAAGGGAGACTTTGGAAATAGTGATTTACATACAGTACCGCCTTCATTAACTTTTCACCATTAGGAGACCCGCCAAAGGTAAATAAAAATAGTCTGTAACTGCCGATAACTAAAAAAAGTCATGATAGTGAAGGGGACAGGAGTGACGATCGAAAGGGTGGGTGGACAACATTTTGGAGGCACGTAAGGTCTAATGTCTTTTGCTGCAGGATTATCTGAAGAACAACATTTAACTATGACTATTTCCATTGTTCATTAAGACCTGCCACTATGTCTCCCTCACAACCACAACTGGGACCCTATTCATGAACTTTCCCCATTTGTGTACGTGAGTGCTTGTTTATACTTCTTCACTCAAGCAGCTATTAAACATCTGACGATCTTTAGAATAAATATAAAATGTAAAAACAAATAAAAAGTAAAACAGTAGTTAAGCGTTATGGGAGATTAAGTACTCTTCGGGATCCTTTATCTATACGAACCCTGTTTTGAATGACGCTACTCTAGCATAACAATACAGTAACAGTGGCCAAATGGTGACGTGTGAGGGCGTATGGGAAGTCGATAACTAACGTTGTTGTGCAAATTCCAGAATGAAGACTTCTCAAAGAAAGACTGGTAAATATATCCAGGTATCAATACCCAGTGCTACAGTTACCGATGCTGTGAAAGTATCTTCGGGAACAAATAAATGATAAATACAGTACTGTACTTATATTTGCGCTAAATTCATAAAGTCCTCTGGATCTTCAGGGTCTCTTACAGTTATGGTATCTTACAGCTCATTGCATGCATCTGGAATTAGCAACAATAAATTCGTTCGATATTTTATATATATATATATATATATATATATATATATATATATATATATATATATATATATATATATAGATAGATAGATAGATAGATAGATAGATATATTGTTTACCACTATGGGTGCTGGGGGCCTACCACATTATATATACCATAGTAAGGAGACCAAACAATATGAGGTGCACACCAGTTCCGTCCTGTTTAGTCCCTGGCCTCAACCACACCACATCACCACATACCCATACTACACCACACCACACCCACACCACGCCACCCACACCTAATCTGGTACCCTTGCCGTCTCTCCACACCTTATAGTCGCCCAGTTTGTCGCCGACGAGGCCCGCGAGGATAGGAACGATGATGGCAACGGATGCCATGGCGGCGCTGACCACTCCAGTCTGGTAGGTGGTGAGGCCCAGGTGCTGCTGGTGGATAGTGAACTGGGGCCATAGGAGCACAACACCTGTCAGGGTGAACCAGGTGAGGTTAGGGCAAGATAGATGCAATAATATCCCTTCAAATACGTATACTCTGTTCACTTAAACTAAGCGTAAAATTGTTGTCTCTCCATTTTGAATGCTGATATATAATAAGAGATTAACAATAGAATATGATGCTAATCATGAAGTACTGCAGAAAATATGTACAGGTAGGTTCGCAGTATTTTCTTCTGTTAACACTGAGCTACGGGAAGTAGGTTGCAAAAGGACATAAATCTCGACCATGTTAAAGAGATTGAACTATAGGGCCTCTACCACAACTGTCCGGGCAGAATATATGGGCTTACGGAAAAATAGATGCAGTATCAACCCTTCAGTATTTAGGGCTATTTCACGCCTGCACGGAAGGGGAGAAGACGAGTTTAGTGGGACTGGGTCACAGCACATGGAATAGCAATGAAATGTTTATCGAGATTGCTTATCATCCACAAACTAAAGCCACACCAGCACCACACCTGTCAGTGAGGGGCTGATGAGAATAGATGGTATATTAAAGTCTTCAGTCCGATGACAGAGCTACTCGCCATGATCGAAAACTTACATCACATCAGATTCGAACCGACGTGCATGGCAAGGCCGTCAGTCCACCTGGTGCATTCTAACCACTGGGTCATCAAGCGCCAAAATGTACAAGTTTATAATTATGTGAATCAACAAGATTAAATATGAACAAAGTCAACAAGCCTACATGCGGTAAGTATCGTATGACTAACATACGTAAACATGTATGAGTAAGCAATGTTACAATCTCTGAGATAGATAGATAGACAGATATATATATATATATATATATATATATATATATATATATATATATATATATATATATATATATATATATATATATATATATATTAGATAGATATAGGCCTATACATACAATATACAGTATATATATATATTAGATAGATAGATAGATATAGGCATATACGTACAATATACAGTATATATATATATATATATATATATATATATACTGAGAGAGAGAGAGAGAAATTCATACTTCACTACCTGCTAGGAGGCAGAAGTAGAGCGCTTTAATAACCATGAGTTTGGGGTTAAAAAGATCGCGGATGAATCGTTTGACATCGCTGGGCACCTTCATCACGCCTAAAAGATGTCCACCTTCTCACACTCCTTCCTCACTTCTCTTACTTTTTATTTCACGTCCCTTCCTCACCGCAACCTGAAAAACAACAAAACTGTCATACTTCAGTAGTTCCGACAATGACTCCAGAAGCAGTTCCAGTCAAACATTCCTCTATACGTCTGCTCCTCTCGTCCATTGCCTTGCCCCTTCCTCTACCTACCCTGACAGAATACACCCTTCCGACAAAGACTTCCGGTGCAGTTGCGGTCCTAGTCTTTCCCTTCTCTACTCTTCCATACCTCACACCCGTTTCCTCACACCCCTTTCCACGCTTCACCCTGAAAAAAAGAACATCGTGGGCCTCCTCAGGCTACTAGTACAATCGAAGTCAAAACTTCCACTACAAGTCTGTTCCTCGAGCCACTTCCCATCTTACCTTTGAAAAGATCACCAGAGTTCTAGCTCCGACATACACATTCACAGTACGATCATACCAGTAGCTAATAAAATGCAAAAAATAATAATAATGATTATGTTTACTTACGTTACTTCATTATCGCCTGATTAAGTACTGAGTATTATACAAATATGCAGCAAAGTTTGTGTGGGTGTGCGTGTTTGTGCATGTGGGTGTTGGTGTGTTTGTGCATGTGCGTGTGCCCTTTTTGCGTGTGTATATAGCACTGGTCACGCCAAGGCTCCTGAGCCAGTCATATATAAAAATCGAGACTGGAACCAAACTGGTCGTTGTGATGAACATAGAGCACAGTATTTGTTTTGTGCTTCTGAATGTCCACCTACTCATTAGTGTGATATGTTGGTAAACAAAAGCTTCTTGCTTCTAGAATCGTGAATGTTCGTGTTCATAAATATATGATGTTATCTATCACGTCCAAATTACAAGACCATCTGCTACATCCAGGTTGACGCTGACCAAATACTGTATAATATTTTGGTGAACACATGCCATTTCGATTTAGGCTTCTTTGTGAAGAATTTGGAATGCACAGAATTATTTCCTTCATTTACTAAGGCTGACACACTATGTACATCAAACCGGACACTGTGGCCAACATATTAGCTACTTGCTTTTGGACTCATAACAGAGCATTTTCGTATACACAAACCTCAATCCTTAGTTCTTTTACCTGGAACGATGAAACGCTGAATTGATGATAGCAGTGGTTGTAGTGATCAACGTGGTAGTGGTGATAATTTTTGTCAACAACTGTAGTTCTGTACTCGACAACGCCGGGTACATCCGCTAGTGAAGAATGCGGCAATTTCTTCACTCATCAACAGCACGACACAGTATCTGCAGCGACAACGTTGGATGTCTGCCCAGTCAACAGATGATAGAATTTTCTCTTGCTGCAATCCAGTTCTACGAAGCGGTGTAAGGATGATGAGTCAAGGAGAAATGTTGAAACTGGAAGGTACATACCAATCTATGTATTGGAAAGATTGAATGGCGATTGAATGGAGGTGCGGCCTGTTTTTGGTGGGATTGTAATGATAGCACGCCTACTTTACTCAAGTACGTTACAACAGGTTTCTTTCACCACCACCACGACCATCATCATCATCATCATCATTATCATCAAAAATCATCATCATCATCATCAAAAATCATCATCATCATCATCATCATCATCATCATCATCATATTGTCCATGTTTGCCTTTATATTGTATTATCACTGCTGCCGTTGACTCTCTTTAAAACTGTAAATAATTTCCTAAATCGTGCTCGGGAAGCGACAGCGGGTGTTATGTTTTGAGCGTCGTGTGTGTGTGTGTGTGTGTGTGTGTGTGTGTGTGTGTGTGTGTGTGTGTGTGTGTGTGTGTGTGTGTGTGTGTGTGTGTGTGTGTGTGTGTGTGTGTGTGTGTGTGTGTGTGTGTGTGTGTGTGTGTGTGTGTGTGTGTGTGTGTGTGTGTGTGTGTGTAAACACAACTCAAGCAGTTCTGACCTGAGTTTAACCAATCTTGGTGGAAACTTGAATGTCAGCCACGGAAAATCTATTGCTTCCTTGAACAATAGTAAAAAGGTCAAGGTCGTGGGGTAAGGGCAAGTTAAACAGTTTATATCCGATTTTGACTAAACTTTGTGGGTTGAAGACAAGGCAAGATTAAGAGTACTCGATTTTCAGGACAATTGGTCAGCAAGTCACAGGGAAAGGTCAAATGGTAAGGTCACAGGGCAAGGTCAGCTCAAACAGTCTTGATCTGATTTGAACGAAACGTGGTGGAACATGGTGGAAGGGTTAAAGATCAGGCAAGAATGAAATTACTGAATTTTTAGAACAATTGGTCAAAAGTCACCGGACAGCGTCAAAACTCGACCTGTGTCTCAGTGTGAACAAAATAACTAAAATAGGTTTGATATGATTTGCATCAAACCTAATGAATGAGTTGAGAATCACCCAAGAAGTTGGCCTATTAGTTTTCTAGAACAGCTGCTCAAAGGTCAAGATCATATGGCAAGGTCAACTTACAGATTTTATCCAACGCAGACTAAACCTTGTGGAAGGAGTCACATTTTATCTACCCATCTATAACCAAACGCCAAAATTCCGTAAGGGGTGGCTGTTTGTCTCTGAGTTAGTTGGTTTGCGAGGAGAGGCACTAACCCTCCACCAGCCTACTTGCTGACACGTAGGGAACACGTCTGAGTAGGTTATAAGGTTATATTGCAGCGTTGTAAATGGTTTCCTGGCTTACAGGAAACCATTAGCCTCGTCACTCAATATAATGCCATCTGAAAAAGGAAGACGAGTGATAGAAAGGGACAGGAAAGATTGGAGAAATAGCAAGAGAGGAGAGCCGACACAGAAAAAGAATGATAAAGGTGAAGGAAGAAGTAGGCAGCACTACACCAGGTGAGTGGATGATAGTCATGCAAAGGTAATTGTCACAAGTCAAGATCACTGGGCAATATCAACTCAGACAGTATGATCTGAAATGAACCAAGGTGGGTGGAAGGGTCAAGGATTACACAAGATTATATTAGGCCGATTTTCCGATGAATCTGCCACACAGCAAGGTCACAGGACAAAGTCAAGTATCCGGCCTCAGACCAGTTGGTTGGCAAGGGGTGCAGCACATTAGTGTTCCTTCATGGTATGATTTTTTTTTTTTTATGCCCTCCCTCCCTCTCGTTTTCTTTTGATTCCTCTCTTCCCCTCTCCTTTTTTCTTATTTTCTATCATCGTCATCATCTGGTTTCCTTCCCTCCTCTCCTCTTGCCTTCCTTCCCTCCCTCCTCTCCTTTTTCCTTACTTCCTTCCCTTCTCTCCTCTTTCCTTCCTTCCTTCCTTCTCTCCTCTCCTCTTTCCTTTCTTCCTTCCCTCCTCTCCTCATTCCTTCCTTCCTTCCCTCCTCTCCTCTTTCCTTCCTTCCTTTCTTACTCTGCTTTTTCCCTCCTTCCTTCTTTCCCCCTTCTCCTCTTTCCTTCATTCCTTCTCTCCTTTCCTCTTTCCTTCCTTCCTTTCCTCCTCTCCTGTCCTTTTTCTCCCTCAGTTCCTTCTCTGTTTCTCTTCCCTTCTTCAATCATTTTCTTTCCTTCTCTCCTTCTTTATTACCTCTCCCGTAATTCTTTCTCTCCTTCCATTCTTTCTACGTTTCTTCCCTCCTCCTTTTCTTTCCTTACCTCCCTCCATTCCTTTTCTCCTTCCCTTCTTTCCTCCCTCCCTCCTTCCTTCCGACTACCTCCTTCATTCCTTCACTCAAAACCGGTCCTTAAGCAAGGGTGGTTAACGCAGGGAAGTCCGCGGTGTTGTATTTTCGAGTGTGTGTGTTCTTATAAGCCGAGCCATAAGAGGTGCTGAGTGCTCCACAGACCAAAGCCTTATTGTCACCAAACTGCAGTTAGCTATATGCCCACAATGCGCCGCAGACCATCCATCAAGAAGTAAAGTGTAGTAGTTTAGGGGATGTGGCAACGTGTAACTTCTTCCTCAGCACTATTACAGAAAAGCCCTCTCAGTGCCCACCACATGATCAGAACAACAATACAAAAAACCTAGACACAGTGTGGCTAAACATTACGACACTGCTCCAAAGCACTGCCAAAGAAACACTAGGCTTCTCCACTCGCCGCCATAAAAACTGGTTTGATGAAAATGCTGAGGGCATATATGACCTTGCAATGAATAATAGAGCACATAACAAATGGTTGGCTCATCCTAGCTCCTTAATCCTAAATACTGAAATTCCAGAATCTCAGAAGTGAAACCCAGAGAAAACTGCGTGACATGGAAAACAAAAGGTGGACTAAGCAAGCAAAAGCGATGCAAAGACTGACATATTAACGACCATCATGGGTTTTACAAGTCCATTAAAACGATCTATGGGTCAATCAAACACAACGTAAACCCTGTTCGATCAGCCGAAGGGCTCCTGAAAGACAAGCAAGCAATTCTAGAGTGATGAGCGCAACACTTCAACACCTTACTGAATCAAAGGAACCAAGTGGAGCATAATATCCTTGATAATATTCCAAATACCCCTCAAGCAGCAGATCATGATGTCCCACCTACATTTGCAGAAACTGCTCAGGCCTTCCGATCTCTAAAAAATAACAAAAGCCCTGGCCCCGACGGCCTATCATGGATTCTAGGAGAAGCTCGGAACCTTGCAGGAGAAAAGCGTAGACAACCGAGGCACAGCTAAAACAGCGTTCTTCCAGCATACCTGGACTTGACATGCCACCTGTGTGGCAAAGTTTGCGGATCCAGAAATGGTTTGCACAGTCACACACGCTGACACCAAAGACTGAGAAACACACCATCTTCGTAAGTATAGTAGCCGTCATCTTCTATAGTAGAAGGACAGCTGTAAATAAGTGTGTGTGTGTGTGTGTGTGTGTGTGTGTGTGTGTAATTCACCGGGTCGGACAGGATCACATGATGGTCGTGATCGTCAGCTTTTACCCTCCCGGGTGGGAGCTGAGAGCTCATATAGTCCGATCTAAGGGCAAGGCTGTGACCTTCACACACACACACACACACACACACACACACACACACACACACACACACACACACACACCCGTCCCCTTGCTCAAGGGGGACAGTAACCACCCACTTCGTCAGTGAAACTTTTCGCAACCTGAGCGAGGCGCGAACTCCCGTCCACCAGTGTGTGTGTGTGTGTGTGTGTGTGTGTGTGTGTGTGTGTGTGTGTGTGTGAGAGAGAGAGAGAGAGAGAGAGAGAGAGAGAGAGAGAGAGAGAGAGAGAGAGAGGTTAGTAACCCCTTAAGTTCCGCTCACAATTACATAACGCTCTCTATCCACGCCTTTTATTCCTATCATAATTACACCCAATTAAATACCCAGTACTTTACCTTATCTCACCACCAAACAAGCAAAAATTCCCCATCAATATACGAATTTCAAATATAAAAATTTGGATACTGTTCAAAATTGTACTTGTTTTCAGTGTGAAGTCTCGATGACACCTCCCAAAAAATCTCTTAAAATAGACAAATAAATAGGTAAATAAATAAACTAATAAAAATATAAACACGTAAATAAATAAATAAACACAACCATGGCTACAAGAGATTGGCAGACTACGAGGCATCCTACGTCCCTTGACAGGAGGGTTAGATTAGTAATGCACGGGGGTTATTAAGGTAGTCAGTGAATTGTAAGCCACGTATACGACACGCAACAACTGAATTAACATCCAGGTCCCCATTTGTACTGCTGGGTGAACTGGGACAAGGATCAACAAACTTCGTCACCAAATCTGACTGGCCCAAGACTGGAACTCACGTCTTACCACATGCTAGGTGGACATGCAGTCTGCACTTTAACTTGGCCTAAAATTGCCATCTCTCCATCTTGAATGCTAAGCTGTAGCAATAGCTTAACACTAACATATGATGCTAGTCACAAATAAGTGCTACGGAGAGGATGAAGAGTAGCAGCATTGTCTTTTTCTGCCACCGAACTACATAAAATGAGCTGCGGAGGGACAAACATCTAGGCCAAGGTAAACTGAACGAACTCGCATGCAGCAGCGGCTGACCCTCTGCCCGGAATAGCACAGTGAAAGTGAAGGCATCTTTCCTCTCCCTTTCTACTCCATTTTTTCGTAACAGTGTAGTTTTTGTGTACTTTCAATACCGAAAACCAGATAACAGCCTCTCTTTATGATACCTAACCCTGTCTATCTCGTATCTGACGTATTACTCGTATTACCAGCCGCGATGGCGAAGCTGGTATTGTTCTCAGTTTGTCTATGTGTCTGTCTGTCTGTCTCTGTCTGTGTGTGTCTCTGTGTGTCTGTTAGCACGATAACTTCGCAACCGCTCAAGATATTTCCACAAAATTTTACAGGTGTGTGGTAGGGAAAATAATCGATCACGAGTTCGAAATTGGTGAAAGTAGATCAAGATCTGTGTGTCTGTTACCGTGATATCTTCGCAACCGCTCAAGATATCATTACCAAATTTTACAGGTGTGTACTTGGGATCAAAATCTCCTACGAGTATTGTTTTCATTTTGTCTATGTGTCCGTTCGGGATTTCATCACAAAACCTTGCAGGTGTGTAGTAGGGATGAAAATCTCCTACGAATTTGAAAATGGTGAAAGTAGGGATCTGTGTGTCTGTTACCACGATAATTTAGCAAGCGCTCAAGATATCATCACAAAATTTTACAGGTGTGTAGTTGGGATGAAAATCTCCTACTAGTTCGAAATTGGTGAAAGTAGGTCAAGGTTAAGGTCATATTCCATGCCGCGCTAGATGTGCATCGGTTCGCAGCTGGTGTGATTCCCCCCTTGGGAGACCTCTAGTTATTCTTATTCTTATTCTTATTATTTTTATTTTTATCATTATTATTATTATTATTAGTAGCAGCAGTAGTAGTAGTAGTAGTAGTAGTAGTAGTAGTAACAGTAGTAATAGTAGTAGTAGTAATAGTAGTAGTAGTAGTAGTAGCAGTAGCAGCAGCAGTAGTAGTAGCAGTAGTGGTATTAGTCTTAACGTTGTTCTTGTCTAGTATATGTTGTTGATATTGTTGTTCCTGTTGTTGTTCTTGTAGCTGATGTTGTTGTTGGTATTGTCTGTCCATCACGTTAACAGATTCAGTGTAAGAATTCGGATAGTGTTGTTCCTTGAGTTATCGTGTTACGGGGTGCCAGGCGCTACCTTATGCCGCATCACAACTACACCAGGGGAAAGAGAGAGAGAGAGAGAGAGAGAGAGAGAGAGAGTGTGTGTGTGTGTGTGTGTGTGTGTGTGTGTGTGTGTGTGTGTGTGTGTGTGTGTGTGTGTGTGTGTGTGTGTGTGTGTGTGTGTGTGTGTGTGTGTGTGTGTGTGTGTGTGTGTGTGTGTGTGTGTGTGTGACCTGATTTCCTGAATAATGCAAGTGGAAGTGAACCATAATTTAGACGTTTCTTTATTCTTCTCCATTTGTTACTACCTGTCTATCGCTCATTACCCATGCTTGACCTAATCCCAACACAAACTCAAATTATAAAATATATACAGTAATTATGATGCATGGTATATAGGGTTAGGTGAGTGCAATGGTCAGCAAATCCAGCCCAAAACTTAAAAATAAAAGTTCGAGTTCCAGGGCCGATCAGAGTCTTGAAAAAAGTTAGCTCCCTCTGTCCCTCTTCATCCAGCAGTACAAATGGGGACCTGGATGTTAACTCAACTGCTGCGTGTCGTATTCTAAGGGAAGATTGTGGCTTGGTAAAAATTGGTTATGTCTTAATGATCTTCGTGCAGTTGACCGGCATTAATCTTCCTTTTACACCGAGAAACCAAAAGAAGAACCGCGGAGAACATGAGAAATCTTGACATACCGACGTCATAGAAAGGACCCTCACAGCTGTATTACGAGAACAAAGGGCGCGAGAATGTAAACAAGTTTTTAAGGGAAACTTGCAATTGTCAGATGTGGTCAGCTTTCCTCTTTTCTGTCTTTTCCTCTCACAAGTTGATTAGATATTAGTATAACTGTTATTATTATATATTCATATTTTGAAACAGATAAGCTCGTCACACGCCAATATGTCTCCTGTTACCTGTACTTCTTATGTACTCCTATCGCAAGTGTATTCAGCAACGATACAGAATGGTCTGACTTGTTTTGCGATCATCACATGCTTCAGAAAAAATGGAGAGGCTTTTCCACACCCTTGCGTTATCAGATTTACTACTGCAGACTTAATTTTGATCCTCCCTCCCCTCCTTCGTAGCGGTGTAAACAATGTCAAATCCAATTATACCTTACAAAACCAATCATCAAAAGATACCCGGGAGTTTTTGCCCGTGAAGCTATCCTTGCACAACACGCGGGAACATAAAGCTATTGCTGTTAACTAGAATTATCACATTTACATACTGTATTTTCACATGTTAACTGTGTTCTCCTCCGTCATAGCTTAGTCGTACACTGACCCTGACGAGCGCGAGAGAGAGCAGTGAGCGCACATGACTTCTAAGTTATAGCTAGCTGCTCGTCAGTGAAGAAGTGACGGATTATGTGCAATATTATAAGTTTACTTTAGGCGGCTTAGCAAGTGATCTAACGTGAAAGGTCCAACTGAGGGTAGGCGTATTGTTATGCGAAACACGTAGAATTTCAGAACTTTCAGGGATAGAAATATTGGTTGCATTGAAGATAATACAGGAATCGGCCAATATCTGTCTTTAAGTAAACTGGATATAATTTTTCCTAGCTAGACGTGGACAAGCCCCTGCCCCCCCCCCCTCTTTTTTTCTGACGCATGTGATGATTGCTGAAAAAACTAGCACACTTCCTAAAACCAGTTAACATTTTCTGCCCCTGTGCTACTAGTACTACTATTACACCACCACCACCACCACCATTACTGCTACCATTACTATTACTACTACTACCACCACAGCCACCACTACTACTGCTTCACTAACTACCTATCTTGCTAAATCAGTCCACAAGCACAGATGAGAGTGGGAGGAATTTTTCTCCGACCACTTTCTTTCACCCTGTACAAATCACCAAACACGGGAACACGAGAAGGTGCGGCCTCTCCTCTTTCACTTCCTACTGTCAACTAGAATCTGAGTGTCCATAACCCACCAACCTGACGGTGTGGCAGGAATAATAGCGTGTGTTGCCGTACGTCAGGTGTTTTAATAATTCTCCACAGCCTCATTGTTAACAGTTTTATTTCCCTTGTTTTGTCATCCGTGTCTGTTCTGCTCTAGAGGGAAGATGGTGGTAGCGGTGACTGGTGTAAATCTGGTGGGACCGCATGTGGTAAGGAAGGAAATTGCGATATCTGGTAACCAACTATCCCTCGCCTGAATTCATTTGTGGTTGTATGGTTTTTGTAGCGTGCACACACACACACACACACACACACACACACACACACACACACACACACACACGACAGTTTAGCTTATCTTACAGGTATACAACAGCAACAAAGAAGTGAAGATATACAGATGCTAAGGTAGAGAATAATGTCAGTAATAACAGACTAAGTTTCACTGCACCATTTGGTGTTTATTACTGTGGCAAAATGGAACATAATAATAAATGATATACTTGGCATGCAAGAACGACAGCAATAATAATAATAATAATAATAAAAATAATAATAATGAAAACGGTATCACTTGTTATCTCTCCATTTTGAATACTGAACTGTAACAAGAGCTTAACACAAGAATATGATGCAGATCATGAAAAAGTGCTCTGGAAAGCATGCAGAGTAGCAGTATTGTCCTATTCTGCCACAGAGCTGGGTAAAATAAGCAGCAAAAGGAAAAAAAAAAATAGGGCCAAGTAAAAGTAAAACAGCTATGGCGAAGACAGTTAAGGTGAACGTAGCCTAGTCTCTCGTCCCTGAGTGGTATTAACCTATGTGAGCAGTGAAGTCCAGACCCCATAGATATAAACACATGGGTCACATCCGCGGTTAGGACGCCTTAACCCACTACACCACCAAAAGGAAAATAATTATGAAACTGACAAACATTAACAAAGCTCTCACTGCATTACTACTACTACTACTACTACTACTACTACTAATAATAATAATAATAATAATAATTAAGTAATAATAATAACTCTACCAGCCATTCCCATATTAACCAATGCAAGGTGTTGTGATCCGATGCTAGATTACCGAGACTAGAATATCTAAGAGTAGACGTAGATGCCTCTTAGGGATTCGAACTGATGCCCCTTTGACAACAAGACCACCAAACTCTGTCCATGTGGTGCACCTGTTAACCTTTTCACTGCGAGAAGTGTTCCATTCGGCTGAACAAAATCGTCTCTTCTTGGCAGGAATATAATAAAGGGATGTCATAATATCTAAATGGTTAATAAAGAGTGATTTTTAACACCTCCACCATGAGATGTCTTCCTTTACCTCTTCAGTCCAACTTAATTTTATTCTTGTTATTTTCACAGTTTTATTCAGCTCTAAAGAGACTTTTCGAAATGGAGAAGTTACATATACCGGCAGCCTTCCTTTACCGCTACAAGAGGCTTCCCCATAGCTGAATCAAATAGTCTGGAGGCAGCAACAATATATCAATAAAAAAACATCACCGGACCAAAGGGGTTAAGCTCAATGAAATCGTTAATCAGTAGCAAGAATATAGAGAAGGGGACGTCATCGTTCTGAAATGGTTGATGATGATGATGATGATTTAGTAGTAGTAGTAGTAGTAGTAGTAGTAGCAGCAGTAGTAGTAGTAGCAGCAGTAGTAGTAATAGTAGCAGTAGTAGTAGTAGTAGTAGTAGCAGCAGTAGTAATAGTACTAGCGGGTGTGTGAGGGGTGTGGTAGTGGGATGTGTGGGTGTTAGGGGTATGGTAGTTGGTGTGTAAGGGGTGTGGTAGTGAGTGTGTGAGGGGCTTGGTAGTGGGGTGTTTAAGTGTGTGAGGAATGTGGTAGTGTGTGGCAGTGTGTGCGTGAGGTGTGTGTGGATGGGCTACGTAAGAGATATGTTGCAGTAGGTGTGTATGTGTAGGAGAGGTATCATCTGGGTGAGCGGGCATAAGTCCTCACCTTAAGTCCCTGTAAAGGTTATTGACCTCAGGATCTTAGCATTCATACGACTCATTGCCACAACGTAACGCAATGTTTACCCTTCATTCCCCCTCCTTTTCCATTTTTATTTTTTTTATTTGTCTATTACGGAATTTACTTATTACTTATGACAGCGAGCCGAGGTGCAATGTTCTTCCACCCTGATTACAGGTACATATGTTTTAACTGCCAATTACGATAATAATATGAGAATTTGCCGTCCCTACATATATGAACAAAATCAATAACGAAAACTGCTGAGTCGAGATAAGGGGCACATTTTTTTAATTTTTCTTGTACCCAGTACATTCTTACAATATTCGACTAATGAATGTGGGCTATTCAGTTTCGGCTTTAAGTTGGTGAACAGAGCACAACGCTCTGTTCCAAGGTTAAACTCTTGATCACCATAAAGCCTGAATTTCCTTACTTACAGAACAGAATTAGGTTGTTGAAAAAGCGAGAAGAGTTTTCCTAGTTTTCAGAGCCGGATGAGCTTATCCATGAGCGGGACCAAAACTTTAAAACATAGGAAGGTTTTCAAAACGTTGCTTTTGCATCTGAACTTTATGAAAAAAACTGAAGTTATAGCATTAACATGCTGTACTGCACTGAGTTTCCTTCCATCGTAATTGTTCTAAAAAGCATTCATGAAACATATTAAAAAAAAAAAAAGTATTTTATTCCTACAACGTTCTTATGACCTTCAGGACCGAGAACCACTGGCGCAACGGAAGCGGAGGTTATGTATTTAATTTACGTTGGTTCTCAGTGTGCCAGTGTTAAACGCCTTAATCTTTTAATTATACAGTACGTATTTTTTATCAACCCTATTTATTGATGGTAAATTTGTTGTTGTTGTAAACTGTTATGATGACAGTGAAGGATATGTATAAATCAGATGAAAGTCTAGGTGAGTTAAACGGCATCTCCGCTGGAGTACGACAAGGTGTGTTAAGGCCTCATTGTGCTTCACACACACACACACACACACACACACACACACATTATCTATCTATCTATCTATATATCTATCTATCTCTCTCTCTCTCTCTCTCTCTCTCTCTCTCTCTCTCTCTCTATATATATATATATATATATATATATATATATATATATATATATACCTAGGCTGTTTCCTCATTAACGGGGGGGAGGGGTAGCTAAGACAGGACGTAACACTCACCAAAATGCTCATCCACACACACACACACACACAGTTACTCGTATCTTAGCCTCTAAGGGGAGAAGGGATCCCTCCTCACCTCACCACATCGCACGAGGGGTCAATTGCGCAGTGCAATCCAGCGGCATCCTCAGCAAGGCCCGAGAGCAGAGCTGGTTTACCCCTGCCACATCATAATGGACCCATCTTCTTCCCCGCCCTTGACGCGAACAGCTGATATATATATATATATATATGTGTGTGTGTGTGTGTGTGTGTGTGTGTGTGTGTGAGAGAGAGAGAGAGAGAGAGAGAGAGAGTTATGTCCTCCAGTGCCATGAGCTACTCCTAAGCTGAATCAGGCATCTGCCGGTAACAAGAATGAAAAATAAAAGACTTCATGATTCTTCACTACTATGTGGGGATGTCACCCCGTTACAAAAAATTCTCCTAAGCAGACCATATCATCTGGAGACAGCAAGATCATAACAAAAAAAAAAAAAAGTACTTTCGGTGAAAGCATGATAAAGGTGAAGGAAGATGTAGGAAGCACTATATCCAGT
Organism: Coenobita brevimanus; assembly: GCF_032717465.1. NCBI lineage: Eukaryota > Metazoa > Arthropoda > Malacostraca > Decapoda > Coenobitidae > Coenobita > Coenobita brevimanus. The sequence goes on along the minus strand of NC_137050.1, from coordinate 9,886,511 downwards.
GAGTGAATGATGGTCACAACCACCTACCACCACTGGAGGGGTTAGACATAGCATCCATTAACCCCTTGAACACAAGAGATCTTCCCATAAAGTGAATTAAATTGTCTGGAGCCAGCAAGAATAAACCCAATCAGTTCGTTCTCGTGGTGAAGGATCAACATTCTCAGACTCCAAGGAATCACTCAGCTGAATAAAATCGTCTGGCGTCAGCTCAGTTAAAATACTAAAGATGTTGCGTCCATGAGAGACAGTGGCCACAGTACACTCCCAGGCTCCCAGGGCTCACTCCCAGCTGAATAAAATCGTCTGGCGTTAGCTGGAATACAGTACCAAAGACGCGACCATGAGATCCTGTATAAATACAATAAGTTTTCGTTATCGGGGTTGTATTATAAGTAGTTCGGGGGATTTCCTCTTCCGTTGTGATTTATGCTGCACGCCACATCTCAATATCCTCCTGTATGTTGCTAATGGAAACTATGCCGATAATAAAACTATCTAAATAACATACTGTAGAAGACTGTAACTGTGTAATAACGCAAAATAAATCGCTTAAGAAGAGGTGTTAACAGTGCCTCCGATGACACTTGAAATTTGATTTCATTTGTACTTTTCATATTACGTCCACAACAGATTACCGGGGAAAAAAAAAAAAAAAAAAAAAAAAAAAAGCTTATTACAGTTCAACAGTAACTTTATGAAGACTCTGACCAAGGTCCAAGGTCCTTCAGTTCACAATACTTTTTTTTTTTTTTAATGAAGTTGTGATGTTTTGCAACACATCCCAACTTCGGCCACAATCTGGGCGGCACAGGAGGCTTCGTAACACCTCTTCCTTGGCGATTTAATCAATATACAGTATCTTATTTTCGCGCTAAATCATGACGGTAAAATCGATGAGTTAGTGAAGGTTTTTCAAAATTACGGACTTGATATTTGTGCTCTGACAGAAACTAGATTAACTGGAGTTGATAAGTTGGATTTGGAGGATGGTATACGTTTATTGATATCTGGCAGACAGGACGGAATGCATTATCAGGGAGTAGGATTGTTGCTGGGTTGTAAGGCAAATAAGGCATTATGTGAGTGGGATCCTATAGATGAGCGATTGTTATACGCACGGTTTAAATCAAATCATGGCAACATCAGTCTGTTTGTGTGTTATGCACCTACTAATGATGCACTCGATGAAAGGAAAGACACATTTTATGAAAAGTTGCAAGAAGGAGTAGGAAGGGTACCTAGACATGATGTTTTGATCTGCGTTGGAGACTTTAATGCAGTAATGGGCTGTTCAAATGAGGGATTTGAGGCATGTATGGGTAAGATGGGAGTTGGTAGTAGGATGAGTGAAAACGGAGTGAGGTTTGGAAGCTTCTGTCTAGCAAATGACTTAGTCATCGGGGGCACACTCTTTCAGCATTGCAGTATACACAAGACAACTTGGGTGTCGCCGTGTGGAAAATATAAAAATCAGATTGATCACATCGCTATCAGTAGGAGGCATAGAAGTTCTCTGCTAGATGTTCATGTTAAACGGGGAGCGGATATTGGTAGTGACCATCAACTTAGCATTGCAAAAATAAGGTTTAAACTTAAAAATCAGAAGAAGGAAAAATCTGGTGTTGGTAGATACGATATTGTTAAGCTTAGAAGGGAAGGAGAAGAAAAGGAGGAATTCAGATTTGAATGCAGAAATAGGTTTTTGGTGTTGGAAACGTTGGAAGAGGGGGAGAAGTGTAGATGAGATGTGGGAGGATGTGAACAAAGTTTTGCATGAGACTGCTGAATGTACGATTGGAAGGAGACATAGATTCAGGAGAAAGAAATGGATATCAGAGGAAACGTGGGATATGATAAAAAAGAGAGGTGAGGCTAAATTGAGGAGTGAGATGCAATGCGTTGATGAACGAGAGATTGAATTAGCAAGAGCTGCGTACTGGAGTTTGAATTCAGAAGTAAGAAGGTTAGCTAGGAGAGATAAAAGAAGATGTGTGGATGAAAAGGTTGCAGAGACTGAAATCTTAATAAACAAAAATGATGGACAGAGTCAAAGAATAGCATATGAATCGATTAGAGAACTGAGTGGTAATGCAGGTAAACGCAAGGAAATACCAGTTAGAGACAGGGAAGGAAATTTATTGACCAAAGATCGAGATATTAAAAATAGATGGAAAGAGCATTTTGAGACAGTTCTTAATAGACCAATACCACCAGAGGAGGATATACCGTCTGCTCAGGAAGATTTAAATATAGAAACAGGAGAGTTGAGGCTTGCAGAAGTGGAGAAAGCAGTAAAAGAGTTAAAGAATAATAAGGCACCAGGGGAGGATGGTTTATTTCCGGAAATGTTTAAAGTGGAGGGGGATAGATTAATAATGATCTTGACCAAGCTGTTCAATAAGATATGGGTGACGGGGTTACTACCATCAGTTTGGAAGAATGGTGTAATTGTTAAAGTTCCGAAGAAGGGAGACCTGAGTGAATGTGGTAATTGGAGGGGAATCTCTTTGTCACCGATAGCTTTGAAAGTTTTCAGTAGAGTGTTGTTAAATAGGTTGGAGCCGGTGGTTGAGGGTATTCTGAGGGATGAACAGGCTGGTTTTAGAAAGGGACGTGGTTGCAATGATCATATCTTTATAGTTAGGCATTTGATGCAGCAAGTTAATGAAATGAGAGTACCGTTAAGTCTTTGTTTTGTTGATTTTGAAAAGGCTTTTGATAGTGTTTCGAGAGAGACTATGGGGAAGATCATGAGACATTATGGAATATCAGAGGAGTTTGTGAGGGTCATTATGAACATGCATGAGGACACATTTTGTAAAGTGATGGTTGATGGTTGTCTGAGTGATTCGTTTGAAGTCAAGTCCGGAGTAATTCAAGGTGGTGTTCTATCGCCTTTACTATTTATATTGGTCATTGATTACATTATGAAACGCGTTGGAACAGAAACCGGTGCAGGTATACTTTGGGGAGAGAACAGGAAACTTTTGGATTTAGATTATGCAGATGATATAGTTTTGATTTGTGATGGGCCAGAAGAGATGCAGAGAGTGTTGGACTGTTTGGTGAGTGAAGGTCGCAAGGTGGGTTTGGTTATTAATTGTGGAAAAACTGAAATAATCAATATGAATATGGAAAATGCGGAGGAATGTGTAACTGGAGGTATAGTTGTAAAGCAAGTTGATAGGTTTAAATATTTAGGTACTTATTTAGCCAAGGATGGTTCTTTGAACTTTGAATTCGAGGAAAGGTTAAAGAAGGCTAATCAGGCAATGGGAATGCTTAAAAATATTTGGAATAATAACAATTTTTCTGTGCATACAAAAATCAAACTTTATAAGGTAATGGTTAGGAGTATCTTAATTTATGGACACGAGTCTTGGTACAGCACAGTGACTATGGAAAATAAATTCTTGGTGTTTGAAAATAAAGCACTTAGAAGAATATTAGGAGTTAAGTGGTGGGAAAGGATACCAAATAGTAGAATTAGAGAAATAACGGGAGTGCAGCCGATCGATGAATATGTTAGATTCTCACGATGGAAGTGGCTAGGACATGTGTATAGGAGACAGGGAATAGTACGAGGTACACCAGGGTGGGTGGCACTTGGTAGGAGAGGTAGAGGAAGGCCAAAAGAGACGTGGGTGAGGACAATGAGACGGGAAGCTGGAGATGAGTGTTGGGGAGATCTTGAGGAGTTAGCACAAGATAGGATGTGGTGGTGTGAGTTCATCGAGGCCCTATGCATCCCCGAGGGTGCCACAGGAAATGATTGATTATTTTCGCATAAGTTACTTGTACCGTTTTAATATCGACACAGTTTGCATCAAATAACATACAAGAGGACACGGAGATTAGTGCAGGGTAAATCAATAAGTGAGAGGTATCAAGACATAAAAGTCAATCAGAATAAGATATTTATAACGAGGACAGCATGTGCATCTCCAGTTGAAGTCGAAATGTCTGGCAACTTCCGCAGAGCCAAGAGACGCAAGCCAGGCGCACCGTGAAGCAGGGTTGCCAGGTGCGCGCGTTTCGCGCCAGATTGGGCGACTTTGGAAGATGATTTGCGCTTAAATTTGAACGGCTGCGCGTTGCGCTTTTTTGGGCGCTTTTTGAAATGACTGAGAGAGTATTGGGCGATTTTGTGTTATGGATACGATGTTCATCAAAATAAGAAAAAAAGTAAGAAGACACAACGTATGCCTGATGTACTAATACTTGTATGACTCAGTACTCCTTGCCCTGCCACTCCCCAAACGCATTGTGAAGCCCCAGCCAATTAGCATCTCTACCTGACCTGCCTTTCCATGACCCCAAGTGTGTGTGTGTGTGTGTGTGTGTTTTAGCCTTTTGTTTTAATCCTGAATCCTCAAGACTCAAGGCTACGCCTTTCTAGTGAGTGTAAATTTAGTCTTCTTAGTCTCTCTTCATATGAAAAGTTCTGAATATCAATGTATAATTTTTGTCATTCTTCAATGTGTATTTTCGAAAGAATATAAGTTCATCCCTATACGTTGCTACTACAGCGCTAACGTCCATCACTTATGTGTTGTACAATTAGCACCAGAGTCATAATGACCACCCTGTTCCTCCCCTACATCTACCTCTTTGTCTGAACGCCTCACACCCTTTACCAAGCCTGCCCATCCAACCCTGATCCCATAATTACTGACGACGCAAAGCTCTCCCTCTGCCCCTCCATACCTTCTGTATTATCCTTCTCTCTCTCTCTCTCTCTCTCTCTCTCTCTCTCTCTCTCTCTCTCTCTCTCTCTCTCTCTCTCTCATCCAGATTAAAGTCCACTGTCTCCACTCATCCTGTTATCCCCCTACCCCTCCCCGGAGAGCAATTACCACCTCCTTGTAAATGTTTCACAGGCGCAGCCGTCTGACCCTCTCTCACCTGATCCCACTCCTCTGGTCTGACTTTTCGACCGCCACCTACTACAACTACTACTACTACCAACACACACACACACACACACACACTACGGGTTAATAATAGAGAAGAATGACAATAACTGGCTCTCACCACTCCCAATACTGATGGAGGAGGTGTGTGTGTGTGTGTGTGTGTGTGTGTGTGTGTGTGTGTGTGTGTCATTTGCTGTCTGCGCTTTTTGGGCGCGTTTTCGGGATGGGTTGGGCGCCAACAGCACCCACCAACCTGGCAACACTGCCGTGAAGCTCAGTTCCCGCGCAGAGGCTGAAACGGACGGTTGAAGATAACATAACTGCTCTTTCCTTCGTCTGACAACCCAGCAAGATGCCCAACTGCCCCAAGTGTGAAAAGCCCGTGTACTTTGGTGAGATGTGAACGCGTATTGTGTCTCAAAGTAGTTTTTTGTGAGATTTGTGGTAATTTTCGTCGGGTTTTAAGGAGGCGCTGTAACACCTTTTGCTCAGTGATTTATTTTGTCTATTTCATCTTGCTAGTCACTTTTGTGTTGTTTATATCTCCAGTGGTCTCTTTTGTGCCCTTTATATCTCTTAAATGGTGTCTTGTGTCTTTTACATCTGTTTAGTTGTCTCTTTTATGCCCTTTATATCTTTAATGGTATCTTGTCTCCTTTATATCTTTAATGGTCTCTATTGCGCCTTTTATGTATCTTTAATGGTATCTTGTGCCGTTTATATTTCTTTAATGGTCTCTTTTGTGCCCTTTAAATCTCTTCAGTGGTCTCTTTTGTGCCCTTTAAATCTCTTCAGTGGTCTCTTTTGTGCCCTTTAAATCTCTTCAGTGGTCTCTGTGTGCCCTTTATATATCTTCAGTGGTTTCTTGTGCTTGTTATACTTCTTTAATATACACATAGCCAAGTTAACATAATTACATACAAGTGTAAATTAACGTGCAGTAAGATTATTTGAACTCGTAGGTAAGAGTGCTTCCTTGGGGGCCTGCTTAGCTGTCAAGAATACAGCTTTAGGATCCTCTCTGGTACCTCATCCATATTAATACTCGTGTGTGTGTGTGTGTGTGTGTGTGTGTGTGTGTGTGTGTGTGTGTGTGTGTGTGTGTGTGTGTGTGTGTTTAATGTTACTGATATACTTTTGCGTACTATTAATATCTTTACATTTTGACGCAGGACGTTAAACTATACAATGGAGTGAGCATTTACGTGTCATAAGTTACAGCGATTAATCTGTAAGGTAAATGTGCGATGATGCCTTGTAGGTTGTGAACAGGGCCCTTTGATTTTGTGTATGTGACGTTTCTTGGCGTTTTCAGTTCTGCAGATGGCGTACGTGGTAAAGGTGACATCGAAGCAGTTACTTATCAGGTGTGAAGTGACTACTGATAACGACTGACACGCCTTTCACGCTAAATGTACCCGTGGGTGATCAAAGTGAGGAACATTTTGAACTTCACTCCGATAAGGCCTTTTTTTTTTCTTTTTTCTTTTTTTCCATCAGTGTTACCTTTAGATTATTTTGTTCAGTTTAGAGGAAACACTTCGGACTGGAGGGCCTGGGTATAGCCTTCCTTTACTCTTTCAACACAAGTGGCATTGCTAATATAATCGTCTGGTAGTAAACAGAATAAAATGGGGGAAAAGTCATCGGGTTCTAGAGGTTAATCCTGAGGGTCTCTCCTTGGGTAAATAAAATCATCTGTTGTTAGAATGAAAAAACAAATCCTCAGGCTGAAGGGTTAAGTCCCTACGATAAGCCGTGCACTGTTTATTATATCCTGCTCACTTTAACTAAGCGTAAAATTAACATCTCTCCATATTCCAATGCCGAACTACAACAAGAGATTAACACAAGAAAACGATGCTGGTCATGAAAAAGTGCTAGAGAAAGGTTTCAGAGCCGTAGTACTGTCTTATTCTGCCACTAAGATACGGGATATCAGGCTGCAAACGAACGAAAACCTCCATCATGTTAAGGTGAATGAACTCTTGTTATTATATTTTCACTAACTCAAACATGGTTAATCATTAGAGAAACCCCCCATACAGTTTAGGTTATTATGGTTCCTTTACACTAAACTGTTCTAAATTTTCGTTGCTCTGCATCTTATTTCGCTTACCTCCGAGGCAGAAAAAGACTTGCCAAAGCACCTCTTCGTGACTAGTAATAAATTCCAGTGTTAATAATAAATTCAAGTGTTAATCATTTTTTATAACTGAGCGTTCAAGGTAGACAGGTATTAGTTTCACACCAAGTTAGAATAAAAGGGGTATAATGAACTCCAGCGCTTTCTCTGCGATAGATTTTTTTTTTTCTTTTATTCAGGTCAACTAAAATTTTTCAGTGGAGAGACGCCACAAGCATTCCAAGAGTTAAATTTGTAGTCGAGATCCTATCAGTCAACTGCCGTGGCGAATACTGGGGTCTGTACAAGGGTGTTGCTGTGTAAATTCTGGTGTATGTTACTGATGATTAGTTTGAGGTACCGTATCATTTTAACGCAGTTTTGTTGTTGTTGTTGTAAGTGTATTTGACATCGAATCATGGTTACATTAGAGATATTATGTAATGTAATATTGTCAGGTACACATGAAAACATTATACCTGTACTAGAAAAACCAAAACACATAAAAACTTAACATATTAGACTAAAATTAAGTTAAGAGACTTTATATTCAGGGGAAGTGATAGACTATTGTACTGAATTAACCTGTTCCCTGTAATGATGTCTTATGGCTTATTCTTTGCCTGATCATATCACTCAGCTAAGGAGCCGCCCGCTGGTCTGTTGACGCACTTAATTTCATTTTTGCTGCCTCTAGATAATTTCATTCGGTTTACGAGACTTTCAACAGGATGGATGCGATATGACGAGCATTATCCCGTCCACTGCCTAGGTCATTCGTAGGCGGAAAAAAATCGTTTGGTGGTGGACGGAATGAAATGAAAAAGGTGTCATCGGACTGTGGGGATTGATGAAGGCTCTAAGTCCCTCTTGGTCGAACTATCATGAGCTGAATTAAATAACGTGGAGTTAATAATGTGGAGTTAGCAAGGATAAAATTAAAAGGCGTCCAAAGGCTTTGTGTGTGTGTGTGTGTGTGTGTGTGTGTGTGTGTGTGTGTGTGTGTGTGTGTGTGTGTGTGTGTGTGTGTGTGTGTGTGTGTGTGTGTGTGTGTGTGTGTGTGTGTGTGTGTGTGTGTGTGTGTGTGTGTGTGTGTGTGTGTGTGCGTGTGTGTGTGTGTGAATGCTACAGCCTAATGGAAAAGAATGTTGTCTCATCAAAACTGTTATCTACTGTACAGGTCTGCTGCTACTACTCGTACTATAAGCTCGGTCCACGATTATGTCTTTCTATAGTACGGAATATTCTTACTATCTCTAGACGATTATATTAAGATTTGGAGAGAATTTTCGCCCTGGAGGGATTAAATAACATCGTCTGGAGGCAACAACAACAAGACATATTACTAAAGGCGTCAGAAAATGGTTAAGCGCCAATTGTAAACAGCAAGAGATTTCATTCCAGTAAACCGCTGCTGTCAATGATAAAACAGCAGCTAGCGATAATGTCAGGAGCCATTGCGTTATCTTTTATCAGCCCTCATCGGGATAATTTATCGTCTCTGTCCTAACTCTAACTTCCATTATTTTCAAATGAAGTGGTGATCCGGATACACAGCAGAGTATGTGAGTGAGGCTGAAGGTGGAAGAAGTGGTAGTCAAGAAGGTGGATGAGTCTGGTAAACGAATGTGTGAGACTGATTTTGTAGGTGGAAGAGGCGTAGCAGGCCAGAAAGAAGGTGAATGAATATGATACATTAATGTGTGAGCATGTGATGAATGGACGATGAACAGAACAGCATATGACAGGGACTTAGCTCTCTCTCTTTCATTTTTTTTTTTTTTACTTGTCGACGGGTTATTTCTGAATTGTTTATGTAAGGCGCATGAAAAATGAAAAATACATATAAAAATGTGCAGACGGTTAGGCTTGTGAAATGGAGTCTGGATTCCAGGGGCATGAATGGTGTCTAAATGATTGTGTTGCCCATTTTACTGGACGTGCTGCTAACAGTATTCGATCTTGTGTACATTCTAATTTCTTGTTTCTGGATTTTACTTCGACTCCTTCTTTAGGTGGGAACGATGATGATGATGATGATGATGATGATGATGATGATGAAGGGACAAGATCCAAAAATAACAACAGCATTCGTACAGGCAAACACAAAAGCAATGGACTTTGTAATCAGAGACCCGGGCCGTAGGAGGCTCCCTGGCATCTATTCCATACCTTAGTACTTCCCTTTATGTTAGTTTTCCTATCTATCGACACAGTTTGCCTATTTAATACACAAGACCTGAAGAGAGTTTAAATGTATCATACAGAGGAATTATATGATGAGGAAGAAGTGCAAGGAAGCCTCTAAACGTACTCAATTCAAGGACACGAAGTACACTCTGCTTGTTTTAACTAGGCGTAAAACTGCCATGTCTCCATCTTGATTGCTACCAGTCACGAAAAGTTATTTTGGAAAGAATGTAGAGCCGTAGCTTTGTTATAGTCTACCACTGAAGTACGGTAAATGGATTGCAATGAGACGAAAACCGCCATGTTAAAGTGAATGAATTAATAGTTTTTTTCTTGCTGCTGCCAGACAATTTTATTTAGGTTAGAACATTTCAATAGCCGAAGAAATTAACGAAGGTCATATCTTACCCCTCTAGGTCGAGAGCTCCCTCTTTCCTAGGCTGAATAAAATCGTCTGGAGGAAGCACAGGTAGCACACAGAAAAAGTACGTCTCGGGCTGATGATAATACGTCCGGAGAGCTCTGTCCTGATCAGTATTCTTTTACTCATTTAGTATTCTGAAGTAGTGGTGCCAGTTTCCAGCCATTTTGACTACTGGTTATGGGTTTGGCAAGATTAGTGTAGATAGATCTCGTAGGCTACAGATGAGGTGGTGTAAAGGAACTACTGACCACAACTCTACACACGCATACTCTCCCTTCGGCCTAACCTACAACAACCGATCCAATTCTGAAATGATGTAAAAGAAGTACTGATCATAGCTACAGGTGGATTAATTTAGCTGTCATCTTTTTTTCATACTTTCGAGGTGATGTACAGTAAATAGCTATCGACCGTAAATGAACTTATGAATAATCCACCTGTGATCTTTCTTGCCTACTGATCCTGTTTTGAATTCATGTAAAGGAACTAATGACGGGAACTGTATATAAGGGAAGGAATGGAAGTATTAGTACACAAAGCAGTTTCGATCCGTCTTGCACCGTCTACATGTGGATGATCTACCTGTGGTCTCTCATACTTGCTGATCTGGGTTTGAGGCAGTGTAAAGGAACTAATTATCATAACTAATATAGCTGGGAATGGAAGAATTATGCAACACTTTCGGCCTGACTTTTACTCTTTACCTAGGAATTGTCTGATCTTTCTTACCTGGTGATCGGCGTTTTTTAGACGATGTAAAGGAATTACTGACGGAATTGTAAAGAGACACAAGCATTTTCCCCAAGTTTGACGAATACTTGACGGAAAAATCGAACCATCTGAAACACGCACTAGTAGGTATAGGGTTTTCAGTGTATTTCGCAAGTTGTAAATATTCATCAGACGGAAATGGGAAGATAGTTTATTCTCTTACTGTACATGTGCATATAATCTACCTTGATACTTGGCCTCACAACGCACTCACACCTCCTCTCCTTGCGCAAGTGTTCGTAGTATCGATCCATGCCCCCCTTTCCTCACCCATCATTATCTTCTGCTTCATCTCTTCCTCCCGAGTGTGTGAGGGGGCATGTGTGTGTACCGGTATTCTGATTATGGATGTGTGTGTGTGTGTGTGTGTGTGTGTGTGTGTGTGTGTGTGTGTGTGTGTGTGTGTGTGTGTGTGTGTGTGTGTGTGTGTGTGTGTGTGTGTGTGTGTGTGTGTGTGTGTGTGTGTGTGTGTGTGTGTGTGTGTGACGTCGTGAACATACCGATAGCCAAGGATGATATGATTTGCTATCGTTACAAAGGGATGGGTAATGTGAATGATGAATTTTGTGGTGTATGCATGTGATCTGGTTTGATGTTTGTGGTTGCAGTGTGATGTGCATATGCCTCCCGATGTACAGGGTATTGTGGTGATGTGCTGTATGAATGTTCTGAAGTGTAAATACATACGGATCTTGTGAACTGTATGAAATCTTGTGAGGTATGGAAGTATCGTCAGGTCTAGATGTGACTGGATATAATGTATGAACGTGTATGATGTATTTAGTTGTTTTATGTGGATGTTGTGGTGTCGTGTGCTATGTTAGTGTGATGTGTAGGGATGGGTGTATAGTTATAGATGTAATGTGTGGATGTGAGTGTTGTGGTTTTGTGAATGCGTACGCGTGTGCTGTGCAGGTAGGTGGGGTGAGTTTGGTGTACGGTACGTTGTGGAGATATGTATGCAGGTCATCGTGTGTGTGTGTGTGTGTGTGTGTGTGTGTGTGTGTGTGTGTGTGTGTGTGTGTGTGTGTGTGTGTGACAGAGAGAGAGAGAGAGAGGCAGGCGTGTCCTTGGAGGTTGATGATATACTCGTAGTTTAGGTGTGATGCTGAGGTATGCTTATTTTTAATGTCGGAGAAGTAAGTGTGGTATTGGAGATGTGATGGTGGCACAGGTGTGTGGGTGTGCAGGTGTTGCTGGATGTACATGAGCCGGGGGTGGGGGGGAAGGTCGGATGCGCGGCAGCTGTGCTGCGTTCCTTCACGTTGCTAAACACTCCTTCAAGATAAACCATTTTTGTTTGTGGTCACTTTAATTGTACTTAACACTTTCACTACAGTGACCTAGTTCATGCGAGGTATAAAATTTTTGCTCTCTCCAGACGATTTTATTCAGCGTAAGGAAATTCCGTAGCAAAGTCTCCTACGCGAATAAAGTCGTCTGGGATTTACATGAATGAAACTAAAATTACGTCGTCGGGCTGAAGAGATGAACCATATGTATTAATCAACCACGTACGTACGATGACGTCTTTTACATTCACTTCTTATTACCTCCAGACGTCTTTACCTAGCTGAGGAGAATGTATGAAGCCGAAGGTGTTAGATGTAGCCTTCATTAACCTGTTTAGTATGAGAAGCGTTCCCTCGCAACAAAAAAAAATAAAAAAATAGACAACGACATGAGTACAGTAAAAAGGAGGCTGGATGAACAAAGACAAACAGTAAAAATAAGAGTGAGGATGAACAAATGCATAAACACAAGGAAAAGAGGACTAGAAGAACAGACATAAACACCATGGATAAAAACGGGCAGGATGAGCAAAAAAAAACATTAACAGTGTAAGAAGAGGCAGGATGAACAAAGACACGAACAAAACAAAAAGGCAGGATAAAGACACATGATAAAATGAGGCAGAATAAACAAAGACATGAACATAGTGAAATGAGTGTATATAATTTAAGGATGTGTAATGTTTAAGTAATCTAAACGTAATGAAATGAAAATGTTTAGGTAGATGTGTACCCGAGATGGTTACAATAAAATGAGTGTGTTTCGAAGGACCTGTAACTGAGAGAGAAAAATTGTTCAGTGCCGAGATGCAAAACAAGCTAGATGCAGAGTATGGGCAAGATCTTCCTGAGCATCGTGCAGTCGATAGGCACAAAACTAACCCTTTTTCACGGAGATTAGGCCTATGACATAAAACCGAAGTAATAATATTTACTCTTACTAACAAATACTCTTGGTTAAATTCGGTCATTTCTTCTTGGGGTTAGTTTGACCAGCCTTAAAGATTTTACTGAGGGTCTGCTTAGTTTTTCGTAATCATTAGGACAGACAAGACAGAAACACATAACAGGCAGAAGAGAAAACCTAACCTCCACCCACCATCAATTGTGGAAGTCATCGTGATAATTAGTGTTATCGTGTAAAAAAACATCCATGCAATAAAATAAAAAAAAACTAACATTTGTTCTACAGAAATCCACCAAATAAACAAACATCATCTTTCTCAAAACTAATTCATAAGCAAATACACATTCACAGACAATCATTATATTCTGTACAAACCACAGACTGACGCGAACATTGGCACACGCGTACACGCAATGACACACAACACCAGATACCACAAGTACACACTGACACACAACACCAGATAACACACACACACACACACAGACACACAGACACACACACACACACACACACACACACACACACACACACTATGCATCCGGGAAGCCTGAGACAGGGGGTTGATATGTACGGCACGTGTTACACCATAGCACCCTGATTCTGGTCTATGCCACATTTACACTCTAATTATTATTAACTTATTAGTATTTCCAAAGAGTTGTGCGTATAAGAATATTTTATTCCTCTTTTACTCATCACCATTATTATTATTAATATTATTATTATTATTGTTATTATTATTATTATTATTATTATTATTATCATCATCGTCTCTCGAACACTAGTAGCAGAGAAATGATGAATCGTCCTCAGCTTCTGCCAAACGATTTCAGTACACGACAGACCCCTCGTGGTGAAAAGTTTAATATGTTTTGTACTTGTGTTATATTTTCAGGACAGACATACACTACATAAACAACATGGCAACAGGAGAAGATTTACTACACTCTTTCCACCTTTACTTGGTCCACGTGTTTGTCCCTCTGCAGCTTATTTCACGTTGCATGCAAAAAAAGACAATACTACGGCTCTACATCCTTTCCACAGCACTTCTTCGCGACTAGCAACATATTTCAGGGTTAATCTAATGTAAAAACTTAGCATTCAAGATGGAGAGATGGCAATTTTCGGTTAAGTTAAAGTGAAAAGAGTACAGTCATAATGCAGAAATAAACCGGATGAGAAAGAGATGCTAGGGAGACGCCTAAGCCCACGAGAATGCGGACCTAGAGAGAGAGAGAGAATTTAGTAACTTTTATCTCGAAAGGAAAGGATCAGTGATATCGCCACTCTGACCTTACTGTGTCCGGTGACTTTGATTCTCTCTCTCTCTCTCTCTCTCTCTCTCTCTCTCTCTCTCTCTCTCTCTCTCTCTCATTACAATACTAGTTTTTTTTTCTCTCTCTATCTCTCTCTCACTCTTACTGTTAATATACCTTAAAACTTAAATTTTTCTTACAGCTAATGTCTCAAGTTGTTAAAGTCCAAGTATTATAACTGACATTTTCTTGAATAAACTGTCAGAAAGTACGATTAGGATGATGATGATGATGCGACAGTTATAGCCACCCTGTTGCTATGTACAGTTTGTTATGAAAGGAGAGGATGTGGTGTGTGTGTGTGTGTGTGTGTGTGTGTGTGTGTGTGTGTGTGTGTGTGTGTGTGTGTGTGTGTGTGTGTGTGTGTGTGTGTGTGTCCAGATACCCCCCTTAATTATCTTTTACCTCTTCCCGTTTTATTGCACTAGAGGTGTACAGTGAAGAACAGTATCATCATCATCATCATCATCATCATCATCATCATCATCACTGTTATTCACAAGACTGTGGGATGGCCAGAAATCTGTTTTTCCTTTCTTTTATTGACAAACCATTCCCATATTCTATCAGTTTCTTAGTGTGGCTGTCTTTACTTGCCCTTCAATACGGCTATCTGATTACTTTTTCTTGCTGCCTGGAGAGAACCTCCGTGCAAAAGGGCTAGGAAAAGTCCAGGAACCCTTTCAGTGCGATTACATATTTTTCTTTTATTCTTGCTACCTGCAGACTGGGGTGCTTAGGGAACAATTCAAAAACCCCTTTAGTTGGTTAAGGTCTTTTTAAACTTCATTCATGGTACCTCAAGATTATTTTATTGTAGTAGCAACAGGGGTAATACAGCTCTATCCACGCGGCATCTCTCACCACTGTTCATTAATTCTCGCCCCTGCTGATAAGGTGTGTGATAAGAGGACCAGATGACAAAGCCAGAGGCGGGATAAGGAGTGTGATAAGATGGATAGATGGTAAAGTTAAGGAAGGGATTTCCAAATGGATTATCTCACTGGGGCAGAGAACCATTTTCACCGCCAATTTTATCGTGTTCTTTGGTATCTCGTTTAGTCGGTTTACTATGGTGTCATTCTTTCAGCCACCAGAGGATGTTACTAAGCTTGTGTATATCTCTCGTCATGACAGGGTTAATAACGTTGCAATCACGGCCCAGTAAAGACTTGTTTTGCCTGGTCGTGGCTCCGATCTACCTGGCATCTTCCGCCATTCTTTTCATTTATTCTTGCTGCCAACAGACGATTTTATTCAGGTTCTCGAAGTGATTTAGTTTATAATTCGATCTATCTAAGCGTCATCTCCTCATATTATTTTTACTCCAGCTACCAGAAGACGATTTTATTCATTTTCTCTTACAGTGACATTATTTAATATGGTTCTAACTACGTGGTGTCTCCCAACATTATGTTTATTTTTTGCACCCCAGCCGATAAGGCCAGATAATGAGTGTGGTAAGAAGGAAAGACGTCTTCATTCATTCTTGCTGCCACTTTGGATATAAGCCTACTTCTCGTCATGGCAGGGTTAATATTCTCTTAGAATCTCTCAATCAGTCATTTAATTTCAGTGCTGCTTCCTGTGGACGTTTATATTCGGTTTAATTCTCGGAGTGAAAGAGTTAAATATCTATGTACCCGGCATCTCCCATCATCTTTTTAATCCTATTCTTGCTACTGAGAGACAATTTTACTCATCTTCTCTTAATGACAGGGTAATAACCGATCTTGCCAACGCTGATAGGGCCAGATAAGGTGTGTGATAAGAGGGTATATGAAACGGCAAGATTAATAACTGGATTATCCCAAATGCGTCCAAGCCGCATCAGCCGCTACTTTACTCGTGTTCTTTTGTTTACAGCCATTTAGAAGTTTAGCCACTTCATCACGATGTCTACTACCAGTCTTGTTACCACCGAACTGTTTTATCTACCTTGGTTTATATTTGGCATTGGCGTCGATAAATAATTAAAATTTAGGTTATTTACCCACTTAAGGCCATATTGTAGGTGATGTAAGAGGCTTTGTATCTCCATCTTGGCGATTTATCGTGCATATTACCTTCACTTTCTCATGGAAGCAAATTTATTTCGTTTTAATATCGGTATTGTTTGCATCATTAACATACAAGTGGATATGGAGGTGTAATAATGCAAAATAAATCGCTATGGAAGAGGTGTCACGAAATCTCCCAAAACACCTAGAATACGACCCTCAGCGTATATGGACCAGTACCGTTTGTCTGCTAGGGTACGTATCGGAATGAATTGAAAATATAAAAGAATTCCTCACATATTCTAGTATCATGGACCGCATACCCGTGGTCAGATGTAATGGCTGTTTTGAAACACTGGACGAATGGTTTTGACACGGCCTGCCACTAGTGCTGTGTTGCCCGCTGATAACAAGTCACGTAGGGTTTGATATCGGCTGAGTCAGGGCCACTTATCGTTTCTATATATAGTGTATGAGATCAGTGTTTAACCATCTATGATTTAATACACACACACACACACACACACACACACACACACACACACACGTAGTCGTCAAAAACTACAAATGATGTGAATGCCATCGATGTAAGAAGCCAACCAAGGATAATCCAACCAAACCTCAAAGGAGTGAATGTTAATAATCTCCCCTCCCCTCCATCCTCCCCCCTTCCCAGAACTGACTGCCACTCCCATCTTTCTACCTTTCTCTTGTGTACCCAGCCCTTCCCTCTCCTCCTCCACAAATATTATGTCATTACTCCTCCTCCTCCTCCTCCTCCTCCTGCTTCTAATCCTCCTTCTCCTACCCAAATCAGGTCATTCCTCCATTTCTTCCTCCATAATGCGTCTTTACTTCCTCTAATATGTCTCCTTCACTACTGCTCCTCAGATTATCTTTTCTTCCACTATTTTTCTCCTCTTACTCCTCCCGCCTTCCTTCCATTCCAGTCTCTCACCTCTCCACCCATCCACATCTTTCTTCTTCTATTTTTTTTACCTCCATTCTTTCCTTCACTACCAATCCCTTACCTATTCACAGGGAGCAGCTTGTGTAATGGTTAGAGCGCGAGTTTGATTCCTGCGCCGACAAGACTCTTAGGCAAAGGTTGTTTCCCCATGTCCCTGTTTGTTTCCCCATGCCCTGTTCACTCAGCGGTAGCCTCTACACTGCGATGGCAGCTTATCATTTTATTCTTACCTTCACCAGACTGTCTTAGACTTCTAGTACTGAAGGAGTTAAAGAGGGCTATATGTGACCCTCTCTCTAACATCATCGCTCCTAAGCTGAATGAAGTTATATGTGGAAAGCTAAAACAAAACGTAATAAAAAATCTAATCCTACTGAAGGGGTTAACAGTCATTACACTTGTTTATTTTATTTAGGCTAACACCAGAAGATGTCGTTTAGCTGAGAAAAATCCTATCATAGTAGTGTAGTTAACGGCTTCAACACCTTTCTCGAGTAACCCTTTCTCTGCTGTCGATACTTTCATGAATTTTAAGACAACACCAGACGACTTTATTCGGCAGAGAGAAATCGTAGCGGTCAAAGGTTTATACCGTATTAGGACCTTGCTACGAGCCTGAATGTAATATAATAATATAAGAGTTTTCACTTGCTTCTACACCCTTTTTGTAGCCTACTGATCCTTCACCTCTCTCTCTCTCTCTTGGAGGGTGGTTGGTAGAAGAAGTTTGATTTAACAAAAAGGAAAAATGATAGAAGAAGAAGTTTGATTTAACAAAAAGGAAAAACAATAGGTGGACTACAACACAGTGATGGTGGACAGTTGTGTTGCGTTGTTTTGTCTTTATTTTTACTTCATCCTCCTATTTTTTAATCTCTACTCCTTTATACCTCCCCCTCATCTTCTTCCCTAACCGATTCCCCTCACTCATTTCCTTCTTCGCTCCCCATGTGTGCATTCTCCACTCCTTTATATCTCACCCTCTTCCTATTCCATTCCCTCTCCCTCTGCCCACCCTCTCTCCTTCCACATTCCCCCCCTCCTATTCTCTCTTCCTTAAGTGTAAACCTCCCCGCTTCATCCTCATCCCTATCTCCCTCCCTCCCTTCCTCTGACCCCCACCCCACGACCCCCCACGAGGCTAAGGGGGCGGGGGTCAACGCACTGGCGACTTTGACAAGGTGGCTCCCACTAAACATTACTGGCAGGTAAGCAGGTCAGTAAGTAAGCAGGCAAGCAGGCACACAGGCAGGCAAGTAGAGAAGCAAGCAGGCAGGCAGGTAAATGCTCAGTGGAAATATGAACAGGAAGGCGGGGAAACAAGCGTGCAACCAAGCAAAGAAATATTAATCAGAGTGTGGTGGAGCAAGTGGCAGGCAGCCATGCATTAGTACATCCAGGCAAGCAGGATCGCTGATAAGAGGTTGAAGCAGCAAGGAAACCAGGCAGGGATGTAGGTCGAAGGGCAGATTAGCGAGAACGAGTGGGCAGAGAGCAACAAGTTCAGGTACAGGTACAGGAAAGTGATTGTGCAAACAACTGGATGCAACACCAAGCAGTGTGGGCAGGTGCTCCGGGTAACGGGATGGCAGCAGGCAGGGGGCCCTATTGTGCTGGCCTTAGTAGACTCCCTAACATTTCCAATCTACGCGTTTACATATTCTTAACTTACTTATGCGAACTGTCAGTCGTAAATAATCATTAATAACTTACGCGAAATAAAACTTCTCAGATTAAAGTAATATCCTCTGAGCTGCGAAATATCGTCTGGGCTTTGGTGGGATAAAAAGTCAAATAATCGTATTGAAGGGGCTATGTTTTATTTTTTAAAAAATATGCATACTACTGAGGGAGAAAGTGCCAAGGACACTTCAAACCCTAGAAAAATACGGCTGTCATGTAAAGAGCTGAGTAAAAAAGTGGGCAGGTAGACACCGGACGGGAAGCCAGGTGGTGCTCCAAAGAGAAAGATGAGATAGGAGTACAGGTAGCTATGTAGATGAGTAGGCAGACAAGAGACACAGCAGGTAAAAATACAACTCAGGTGATGTACCAGACTGATAAGCAGACATTATAAGCAGGTGAAAGGGTGGATAATCAGATCAGCAGGTATAAGGCACAAAGACAGCAGGTGGTAGGATGAATAAGCTAAAAACAGGAATAGGGTAGCACACGAAACAACAGCTAAAAAGGCTACCCGGATGGTGATTCAGATGGATAGGTGGATGGGTAGGTGAACAGGTGGGCAAGCAGGATAACAGGTGGGAAATCTGTGAGCCATGCAAGGCGGGATCCAAACAGGCGAAGGTCAGACTCGGGGATATGTACACAAGGAAGAGAGAGAGAGAAAGTGTGTGTGTGTGTGTGTGTGTGTGTGTGTGTGTGTGTGTGTGTGTGTGTGTGTGTGTGTGTGTGTGTGTGTGTGTGTGTGTGTGTGTGTGTGTGTGTGTGTGTGAGAGAGAGAGAGAGAGAGAGAGAGAGAGAGAGAGAGAGAGAGAGAGAGAGAGAGAGAGAGAGAGAGAAGAAGACTGGTGTGAGGCGACAGAGATTTGGGGTTGTTAAGAGCTGTTCCCTCGACTACTAGAAGTCGATCCTACACTGAATCAAAGGAGCCTGACTGTACCAAATATAAACTCGGTGACATCGTACTGAAGAGGATAGTGGGGATCGTTGATGACCCGTTCACAACGAGAGATTTTTCCCACTTTGAATAAAAATCGCCTAACAAAAAATCGTCTAACATTGGCATGAATTTTACCGTACTCTAGGGAATAATCTTCACTGTTTTTCACTCCCTCACAGCGAGAAGTCTCTCCTAACCTGAATAAAATCGTCTGAGGATAGCAGGATTTAAGTGACAACAATACGTTCCCAGATTCAAAGACTTTAGGAACTGAGCTGAATAACGGATTTCTCGCGCCAAGTATCAAAGAACACATGGCACTAAGTCGAAGCAAAGATGTATGACTCGTAAAGGGGAAAATAATTAGAAAGGACACCTAGAAGTGGTTCTGGCGTTGAAGCGGTCTTGGCGTTGAAGTGGTCTTGATATTCAAGTGGTCTTGGCATAGAAGTGGTCTTGGCGTTGAAGTGGTATTGGAGTTGAAGTGGTCTTGGCGATGAAATGGTCTTGACTTATAAATGATCTCGGTGCAGAAGTTATCTTGGCGTCAAAGTGGTTTTGGCGATGACGCGGCTCCGCTATGAAGTGACTTGACTGGTCAGTTAGTTGAAAGGCTTGGTCCAGGAAGGGAGAAAGGGTCTACGTCTATGAGAGGTCCTTAAATTATTCATGCCATGAGACCAAAATGCCTAACCTCATAGGAGTAAAGTGAAAATAAAGCCTGGAAGAAACACGTAAATATCAAGAAGGGAGGTACGACAGATGAGAAGAGGATAATAGGAGAGAAAGACTGGAGACAAAAAGCCCCTTTTAGTCGCCATTTACGACAAGCAGGGATACTGTGGAAGTATTCTTCTTCCCCCCCCACTTCCCAAGGGGGTAGGGGATAAGGAAGAGGTACCTGGGAGCCTCCAAAGTCCACGAAAACACAGCCCCTTCCCCCTCCACTCCCCCTCATTATTAGCTAAAACTCCCCCTTCCCCTCCCTCTCCTCTCTCCCTCATTATTGGCTACAACTCCCCTCTCCTCCCACCTCAAAGGAGCTCATTTCTCACCTTCATTATTTTGTTTAGCCGTAATCAGAGCCTCGAGTACAATTAGGTGCAATTCGAGAAGATTAGAATACAGGCGGTCATCTTTGTAAGCTTCCTATTTTTTACGTTCTTTATTACTATTATATCCTACACATACACCCTCGCCATCTCTAGTTTAACTCCTGCAGTTCGGTAATGCATAGTCTATTTTAATCTTTCTACTGCCGGGCCATTTTATCTAGCTTAGGAGAAATTTCCTGGGGTGGAGAAGTAAGATGTAGCCTTCAATAAAATCTTCCGTATCATGGAGGCTCACTTAACTAAATATGAAATCGTCTGAGTGGAGGTAGCATGAATAAAATCAGGCCACAATATTGAAGGGTTTAAGAACAATGCTTTTTTCTCCTCCGTATTCATTACTAGTCCGCATGAGGTATACTACTGTACAATACTACAACTGGACCTTGCCATAGACTGAGACTGATAATTTACCCTTCCTCATGCTGGTGAAATGTTGATCAGGACGGGTGTCTGCAGTGAAAGTGATAATATAACTGGAAATGAAAGTGGAAATGTACAGGGTATGTTTGTGTGTGCCAGAGTTTGTATATGTAACGGGTATAAAGTGACAGGTTGCCAACATGTGCTGACTTATGAGAGGATACAGTTGATCTACCAGCATCCAGTTTACAGTCCGCCATGGATTCAAACTCAGAAACAGGGCACCGCGGATCGGTAGACGAACACAGTAACCTATGGGCCACCACGACTTCAATATGGCAGCAGCAAGAAGAAGGCTTAGATGAACACCTATCGACTACAAGAGGGTAATTAAGGCAGATAATCGATTTTTGTTACCTCAGTCTACCCCTAAAAAACGACCCGAATGAGTTGGTTTACATGCAGGTCCCCAATTGTACTGCTGGGTTAACAAACTTTGTGCAAAGGTCTGACCAGCCTCGCAGTAGGATACTTAAGTTAGAGTCAGTAATTCTTCCAGTCCCCACAAAACGACACTACCGTCAGGTGCGTGAGAGGTCGATTTTTTTTTTTTTTGGGGTGGAGGGGAGGGGAGTCTTTATTTCCTGGATTGGTTAGGTGGTCACGTGCGTGCATCTGATTGGAGGGAGATTACAATCTCCTCTCGGCCAATTACGTTTCCCTCTTCTTGGCACATTGGGAAATTGTGGTGATTTTAGCGATCTCTGGACTCATCATGAAACAGGGAATTGGGCTGAGGCTCATGGAAAGCTGCTTGTGGGAAAGTGAGATTTATATATGTCTGATACCAATTAATGGAAGTCATGTTTTGAAAGACAGCCAAAGGATTTGTTTTTACTGGGCTTGGTAGGCCCTTTTGCATCTCTTTCTTTCCAGTTTACTGCTGGTATTTCTTCATATGCAGTATTTTATTCTTTGTTATTTATGCCAGTTGCCCAAAACATTACAAACAAGTCACAATAACGTATCGTACAAGACAGAATTTAAGTACAATTTGCAGAATAAATTTTAAGGAAGGGAAGCTAAGAAGGCCATGAGAATATATCTCTGTTGAAATAAACTGTCTTCAGAAAATTACTTGCAGAGGATATACAGGGTGTTCCAGGAAATGCGCGAGAAACTTCATATTCTTTCTGGGCTATAATTTTGAGTAAAAAATCTATATCAACATGTGTCCAGTTCTCAACCACTATGGAGCTACAATTACTGATAATCTTATGGGTGAATTATGAGAGAGACCATTTTCACCCATATGGTCTGTAAATGTAGCACCGTACGACTGGGAAAGGATCCATGTATAAGTAGAGTTAAAGTACTTGGAGAGGGAGGAGAGTGTGTGTTATGTACTTCAATGCCATGAGCTGCTCCTATAATGAATCAGTCATCTGCTGGTAACAAGAATGAAAAATAAAAGACTTCATGAATCTTCACTACCATGATGTCTTTTGTGCCATATGACTACTTCCAGACGATAATTATTTACCCGTGCGTGTGTGTGTGTGTGTGTGTGTGTGTGTGTGTGTGTGTGTGTGTGTGTGTGTGTGTGTGTGTGTGTGTGTGTGTGTGTGTGTGTGTGTGTGTGTGTGTGTGTGTGTGTGTGTGTGTGAGAGAGAGAGAGAGAGAGAGAGGGGGGGACCTGTCAGCTAAAAAGTTTAAGGGCCAATGAAAGAGAAAGTCATTACTCAGAAACTAATCCTTCTATGTAATGATACCTTAAGTGTTGGGAGATGAAGTTGAAGTAGGTCAGGTCAGGTCAGGTCAGATCATGTGAGAGAGATTGGGTCAGGGAGAAGAGAAAGCTTACAAATGGCAGGATCGTGTGTTGGTGATGAGGAGGGGGAGTGGAGGAGTGTGATATAATGACGTCACCACTACGCATTAGGCAAGGGGAGAGAGAGAGAGAGAGGGGAGGGAGGGATTTTAAGTGTGTGTGTGTGTGTGTGTGTGTGTGTGTGTGTGTGTGTGTGTGTGTGTGTGTGTGTGTGTGTGTGTGTGTGTGTGTGTGTGTGTGTGTGTGTGTGTGTGTGTGCGTTGAGGCTGCGGCCCCACCCTTACGTCACCCCTGCGTAATGTAAGCAGCCATGTTTGGAACGTCAATCAACCCTGGCAAACTGACCAAGTTTGTCAGTAAGTTGATGTTGTTGTATCGCAAATGTTGGGTTAAGCAAGAATCATACGTGTGTGTGTGTGTGTGTGTGTGTGTGTGTGTGTGTGTGTGTGTGTGTGTGTGTGTGTGTGTGTGTGTGTGTGTGTGTGTGTGTGTGTGTGTGTGTGTGTGTGTGTGTGTGTGTGTGTGTGTGTGTGTGTGTGTGTGTGTGTGTGTGTGTGTGTGTGTGTGTGTGTGTGTGTGTGTTTTCTGGCATAATCTGCTCGTAAACCTGTTGATCTATGATATCATTCTTAATTTTTAATCTCTGTCCATCTGGTTGCCATTTTGTTCGTGTTTTTCTTGACTGTACCCCTTCAATGCTACGACGTCTTTTTAGTTTATTTTTGCTACCTCAAGATGATTATATTTAACATAGGAAAGACCTCTCGCACTGACCGGTTACCGAAGACTGCACCTGACCCCTCCAGTTCGAAAAATACCTAAACTTAATTAAATTCCCTACAGATTACAAGAGGGGAGGGAAAAAGTCGTCTAAGCCAAATAATTTGTTTAGTGGCTAACCCTTTGGCCACGGTACTTCTCTGTCGTTAATAAAATCGTCTGGTGTATTTAATTATTGGCTAAAACGTTCACTGAGAAAGCTTTTAAGGTTTTTGTCATGAAGGGTATCTCTGGCATCAGTTAAGATCGTTTGGCCCTGGCTGAAATAAAATGCAAAGTTCGTACGAGCATATGACAGTGAGAGGATTATGGAGCTAACAGCAAGCCAGTGCAGAGAGTGACTGTAAGAGGCTAGGTGTTTCCTGGTGTAGGTGTGGGGTGAGGGATGAGTGCGTGTAGGGTGAGGGGTGCGTGGGAGAGGGTGGGTGTTAACTGGGGGGTGGAGGGTTCAGGGTTTTGGTGCGGGTAGGGGGAGGCGAAGAAGGAGGCGAGTGCTAGTGAGAGTGGGGTGTAGGGTGTGTTGATGAGGGTAGGGAGGCAAGGAGGAGGGGGTGTTCGTTGAGGTGGAGTGTAGGAGTTGCTGGTAGGGATGGGGGACTGGAGACACAACAGGACAGCAGTGAGGTCATGCACAAATCAAGCGCTCATGCTATCCTGGCCAACCCCTGAGCTGCCATATACTAATTTGGAATTTTGTTTCTGCTGACAGATGATTTTATTCAGCTAAGAAAAACTGACCCGAGGCAAAAGGTATAATCCCCTTTCATACGACACCGGATATTTTTAACTTAACCTTACCACCACCACACGATTTTACTCGTATTGATTTTATTGCGTTATAGAGCGTATTCTAATATGTAAAGAGATTAACGAAAACTGTATCCAACCATTACAAATTATCTACCTATGGTGAATTTTAGCAAGAGTGAAAGGGGAGATACGCCACTGGACTGAAAAAAAGTTAGATCCTATCACTATTCCCACCAAATGATTTTATTCAGATTTGGAGAGACTTTTCAAACTGAAAGAATTAAATGTAGTCTTTATTAACCTTTATTACTTATGTAGGTTTGCACTAAATTAAAATAGTATCAAGAGTAAAAAGTAATCGGACTGAAGGAACTAAACTATTCTAGGTGGCATGATACAGTAGGTTTCGCAGTACGTTTTTCTTAGCGATTTACTATGCCTATTAAACATTTATATTCTCTTTCACCTAATATGTGTTAGTACCTACTTAGCTGGTACCAGTAACATACGAGAAGAAAAAGTTTGTTACGCAAAATAAAATCGGTAAGGAAAGGGTGCAACAAAGTCTCCTGCTTCACCGGGAATACGTCCTTCCATCGTACTAGCGCCACTGCTTATCTACCCATCCACTACTTACCTATTCATCCACTATTTACCTACTCATCCACTGCTTACCTACTCATCCACTGCATATCTACCCATTTACTACCAAACCTATTCCTCATTACACTACTTATCCACTAACCCATTACCCTGTTCCTTCTTATCTTCCTACTGAAAATGATACAAAACTTATTCTGCTCCAGTACGCCTTATGGTGAGAATGTGTGGTTAGTCTCCCCCTTCCCTTCTATGCCGTATTTTCTGTCAAACTTCACTACGATGATGTCCTTATTTATTTCTCGTTCACCCCAGATGTTTTATTCAGCTTAGGAGAGGCTTTTCTTGTTGGAGGGGTTAGAGGTGGGTTTTCCATTAGAGGCCCTTCTTGAGTTGAACAAAATCGTCTGCTGGTAGCTCGATGAAATGAAAAGGACGCCATCGGGGTGAACGGGCTAAGTGTGGATTTCTCCCAGCATATTACTGAGCACGTTTGTGGGGGTTTCATAAGACTTGCAACATCTCCCTCCCCCCCTTCTCTCTCTCTCTCTCTCTCTCTCTCTCTCTCTCTCTCTCTCTCTCTCTCTCTCTCTCTCTCTCTCTCTAACCACTCATTTTGAAAAAAATTTAAGTCTAAAAATCTTCATCAAACCTTCAGTAATAGCTCATGTGCATCATAAAATCGCAATATAAGTTTTATTTGCACAAGATTCTATACGCTTTTTTTTAGACTCTACAGAAATATCTCACATCATAATGCCACATAACATCTCTTGTCAGATTCGGATTTTTTTTTCTTTTTTTTAATGAGTTACCTTTCTGTTTTTTCGTCAGTATATCGTTCCCTCTTTCCTTCATTTACTTCCTTTTCCTCTTCGCCTTCTCCTCTCCTCATTCCCTCCATCTCTGTTTTCGTCTTTCTACCACTTTACCACTGCCCTCTTTTTCTTCCTGTCTCCATTTGTTAATCTTCTTTATAATTTCTCTTTTTGCGTGTTTTCTTTATCCTGTTAGACACCTCCCTCCTCTCCTACCCTTTTCCATTTCCATTTTCATTCTCACTGTCTTCCATATTATCATATCCTTCTTTTCTCCTTCTTTCTCAGCCCGTAACTAACTTTCCTTCTCTTCTTCTCTTATATCCCCTCCCCCCCCCCCTGTATTTCTTTACCTCCATCTATGTTTTCTTTCACGTTAGGGTATACTGACAAAAATGTTCCAGTCATCGTTGTCTTTGAATAGGCAAAACATCCAGCCATCGTAATCATCTTAAGCTTTGCAGGACATATTTCGGTAAAAGTTGGTCCTCTGGCTTTTTTTTTTTTTTTAATAGTCTTCTATCGAGTGGCTTTTGCCGAAGAGAAGCGTGTTCGTGAAGGATTCTTGTAGTTATTCTATTCATTACCATTTCATTTTAACTGCAACACAGGGAGATTCAACCATACCTCTATACTGATTTTTCTCCTTTAAATGAATTTCGTTTTTTCGATCCTTGAACTGAATTTCATCCCGACCCACACCTTCATTCATTCATTACTGTATCTTCATCAACATTACCATTATTGGTATAATTATGTTCTCAGCCCTAATTCCCACCTTGGAGATGGGATGGAGTCGGATTCACAAACAAATGAAAACACAAAATATATGAAATCCTTTCAAATTATCGACTCTCTTCCTCTCCCACTGCTCTCCACATCTCTCGTCTTTTCTCCCACGCCCTACTTAACGTCCAACACTCCTCAGTGAGCCCACGTAAGACCTACCTGAGCAAAGATGAAAAGGCCTTCGAAATGCCAGGCCCTCTTAACTTCTCCATTCTCCCAGCCACCTCTTCTCTCCCTGTCCCTGTCGAATCACAACACTGCAAAGAAACAAAGAAAGCACAAATACAGAAAATCCTCTGAGGTTCTTACAGTACCTTTCACGTTCTCTAGTCCCTCACCCACCCTTCTGGCCTCTCTAACATCGCTTAATACTTCTGCAGCTGTGTGAAAGACCTCGCACGAAAAAGACAGGTACCAGAAGGAACAGTGAAAGAAAAACGCACAGCTGTAGAGTCATTTGAAATTAATTACCTCTGCTCTTCCCTAGTCCTCTAACCATTGCCCTTCTTGTATCCCTGTCCCTATCAAGCTTTTAAGACTCCTCAATCCCTCCACAGCCGAGCGTAAGACCTCGCTGGGCAAGGACTGGCACGCGGGCTGTCTGCGGTGTGAGAAGTGCAACAAGACCCTGACCCCCGGGAGCCACGCCGAGCACTCCGGCAAGCCCTACTGCACCACACCATGCTACGGCGCCCTCTTCGGTCCCGGAGGTTAGCAACGGGGATTTGGTATAACCCCTTCTGTTAGAGGATCCTTATTCTTATTTATACTCTCTTATAGGCCTTGGACTACGTTTTAACCTCTTGAGTCAAAGTACGTTTTATTATCATTACAGTTTTATGATGATGATGATGATGATGATGATTATTATTATACCACCAGACGACTTTATGCAGCTCAGGGGAGACCTGTCGTACTGAAGGGGTTAACGAAGGCTATATCTAACCCTTCCACCTCAAAAAGGTCTCTTACAATGGATTAAACCATCTAGAGATTGCAAAAATTAAATGAAAAAGAAAAAAAGGCCATTAGAGTGAGACAATCCCCAACCCTTTCATCCAGAAGACTTTTTTTTATTACTTACTATCCTCGGTCGACCTTACTCAGCACAGGGAAGACCTATGTCGTGAAGGCATTAATGTAAACACTAACCCCCAAATAAAAAAACCTGCCCTAATCTGAAAGAGTCGCCTGGAGGTAGCAAAAATTAAACATAATTCAAATGAAGGGATCAGTGCTGAGGCCAGTGTCAAAGGAACACATTAGTTTAGCCTTCATATGTGTTAGTACCGGTGAAAGTGATGCGTCTGACACTGGAACCATAACATTAGTGTATTTCTTTCAGCGTGGAATTAGACTATCGAAAAATCTATCTCAGCTGAGGAGGTTACTCTGAGGGAATCTGTTAGGGTCAGGATCAAGAAAATACTACACAGTGGTTTAGGTTGCATGTGTGATTGTGTGACGCAGAAGACTGTAATCCTGTACTCTGTGGATATAGCGCTAGTGTGATTTTCTTTCCAGTGTCATGATAGGCGGATTGCACGTCTCTTATCTGTGGGAAGTCAGCCGATGGTATCTGTGAGTATAGTAAGAAGTGGACAAATTAGGTGGAAGAGGCACCTAGGGGCGATCCTGTGTGTGTGTGTGTGTGTGTGTGTGTGTGTAAGAGGCACCTAAAAATGATTCGGAGAGAGAGAGAGAGAGAGAGAGAGAGAGAGAGATTCACACGGGAAACATACGAAATTCAACAAATCGGACCATTATCATATTTTGCTGTTCCCGTCACGGTATCACCCGCCGAGCAGTAACCAAACTCGAATGGTCTGTATGGATGGTTTAAGGCGCATGTTGTGTATATCCTGACAGTTTTATAATCAGCTGAGTTAAACGTTTATTTTATGAGTGACGTAAGTACAGCATCTCAGTGGTGGAAATTAACTGTTCGATCTCTGCTTACTAGTGATGCAGGCAATTATGAAAGGGAAGCAGTGAGATAGAAGGGTGGTTATATGTTACTAAAAATTATATAGGCCACAAGAGGTACTTTGATAATCATAATAATAATAATAATAATTAAAAAAAAGGCTACAGAACACAATACGAGATATTTAAGGTCAGAAGGATAAATTCAGGAAAGAGGGCTGCAATAATTCTGGATAATAATAACGGATGGAATAATCTGTCGTCCAAAAAATGGCCAGAGTGCCAAAAGTGTGCGAGTGGAAGTAGTCGACATACTATTGTCGTTATCGTTTAAGACTAGACAGAAAATGAAGAGGCATAATAAAAAACGCATGGGCTTTTGGAGGTACTAATGAATTTCAGTTTTGCCCTTCATTTTGTCGCAGTTTTATTCCTCGGCGTTTCATTGTTATGGTGTTAATTCATTAGGCACTGATAACGAACTTTAGGAGTCATCAACCCTAAAACACATGTTCGTTACTCTTTACGACTGTATACATAAAATAAATTTAATACCTCTAGGACATAACCTATGTTTGCGACATCCGAGGCTTGGATTGTCAGCGCCCTGATAATTAAATTTAAATAAGTTATGTAAAGCGAATATGCACGTAGCTTAGTGTGAAGAGTTACAGAAAAATGTTTATGTGGATAAGGCGAACTTCTCTCAGTATTACTAAAGCACTGTCAGTAAAAGGCTAGTGAAACAGGATTCCCAGCTCTCCCTATGAAAATATTCCTCTCACCTAACCACTGCTGCCCTGTTCGACTGACGCCACGATCTCCTCCCAATGCAATCATCATAATTATTATATGTTTATTATGCTAATTTTCTATATTTCTTGCAGGTTATGGCCGCGGTGGCACCCAGAGTTTCGTGTATGAAAAGTAATAAACACACCTACCCCAGCCTCGTCAACACTGGCATCATGTTACCCTCCTCTTCCATCGGCGTACCCCAGGTCACAGCAGCCTCCTAAATTATCGTAGTCATCGTAGTTACCGTAGTCTTCAGGCGAAATTGAGTGTAAACTAACCTTTCACACTGTAGTAAAATAATGTTATTAAGCCTTTAAGTACAGTGATGTCCTTTTCTCTAGTTTATTTTTACCACCACCACACGATTTTACTTAGCCTGATAAAGTTTTTTTTTTTTCCTTGTAAGGGGGTAATAAAGACCATATCAAACCCTTACAGTTCGAAATCTCCCAGAAGCTGAATAAAATCGTCTGGGGATAGCAAGAATAAGGTAATGCTGATTTCACCGTCCTGAAAGTGTTAGCCGTGTCTTATTCATTGTGCTGTGTATTGATCAGATGAGTGAATTGTTACCCGCATGCTGCTGATATTGTGTGTATTATTAAGATACGATAAATAAACAATGTAAGGCAGGTATCATTCACTGCCTACTGTCTGCAGTGAGAATTCTAATTAGTCGTGTTGTTCAGTATCGCAAACCAGAGTTCTTTATTATTATTTTGGTGTTAATGACTAAGTTATGTTGCATTTGTTTCTTGTGACCAATATCAGTCCGGAAATGACTAATACGTTGCTGTGAACTTCTTGTAACTATGCTCTGTTGTTCTACTGTCCATAGTGTACCCATCTGCTTTTTCATGGTGACTAACTCTTTGTTATTCGAACACAGTCTGTTAATTTAAAAAGGTATATACACAATATCTGAGGTACAGTTGTTTTTAGTAAGGCCAGTGCTCTAATTGGTGAAAGTTTATTGTTCATTTTTGCATGTCTGCATCATATTTACACCAAATTATTTGAATAAATCTATAAGTATTTATATTTACTTTCCAAAATGGTTTCCGTAAAATAGGATCGGTAACAGTTGCAGAATGGTGAATAAAAGGCACTTCAGCCTTATGTATGACTTGTTTTAACGTATCATGAGTGTGGGGCTCAGCATGGAGAGATACTGTCGTGAGTAAAGTTTGCCGACAATCCCCTCCCAGCATTGTGTTTTGCCAACCATACTTCCCATCCCTCCCTGAATGACAGAGAGTATCCTACCATCTCTTGCTCATTTGGTGTGCGCTTCATGTTACTTTCATATAAAAATATTTCATACAGCACTTTTCATCTCCACACCGAGTAGGGATGTGTGGGCGAACTTTTGATCGCGAGAGTAAGTCAGGGAAGTGAGTATCTGCAAAAAATTTGAACACAGCGCAGAAAACTCAAACCACGAGGAACACGCATTAGTAAATATAACGCTTTGATTTTGTTTTATAAAATTTAAATATTCTTCACATAAAGCTGGGGGATTATTTGTTTCCTTGGCTGTACAGTACCAGTATCCCTTGAACCCGAGGTCGTCTTTCTTATTTGCTATTAATACTGCGAAACTATTTCAATCCCACTTAACGTGAATGGATCACTCTTCCATTCTCCAAAGCAGAATAAAATCGTCTGGTGGCAGTAAGAACAAAGAACCAAAAAGTCATGTGTTCAAGAAGTGTACACAAGATTTAGGACAGAAAAAGGTTGAGAGGGCCAGCTTTGCCTGGTCATTGTTATATGAGGCCACAGGTAACAGACAACTACCTCTATCAGGTCAGGCAACCTACCTAGCTTGTCATGAAGCTACAAAGCTTTCCAGGTAACTTTGATGAAGCCCTGACTACCTCACTTATCTTCCCTATTTAATACCTGACCCATCATATCTGTGCTACTGGAGATCTCTTTCGTAACTGTATAATCAGGGTCAGATATTCCACTGTTTCTCTTCACACTTGGGGGATGACAGTCTCTTTCCTTCCCAACGTATCACTTGAAAGTGCATTGTCTATGGACAAAGAAACTTAACAGGCCTCTTTCAGCTTAGAAATATTAGCCAGCAGAGGAAAGTAACTAGTTAGAAAGGTGAAACATGAGGCAAACTTTTACCCCAACTGTACAAAGCCACTGATATCTACATGAAAAATGGTGGACTTGAAAAGGGGGCCATGGCGTGAGAGCAGTGTATATTTACCGGTATGTGTACAGGATATATCATGGTGACCAGCAACAGCAAGCAGGGAAGTAAGGACAGCTGCTCACTTCAATGTCGTCTTCACAAGGCCACTACGCATCGGATACATATATCTTTACAGTGTAGATATTTTGTCGAACCGGGATGAGAGATGGTGGTCGTTTCAGATTTAAAATAAAAAAAAATGTTCTTCTTTACGGGTATATGGGCACACACACACACACACACACATCATTTTACACCACATCGCACAGGACTGCAACCTATTAAGAGAAGCAGGGAGGAACAGAAAGTGATATTACTCACTCTTCAACTGTAAGTAACTATACTGGATAACAATCTTAACAATTCACACAACTGAGACAACACAATATCTCAAGTGTATGGGAGTTGTGGTCAGCTAAGCGGGTGGGTCGATTGTCTCCGTGGCACACAGTCTGCTAAGTGACAGCGAATCAAGAGACTGTCCAACAACATAACTATCACATGCACACTTCAGAGGATCCATCAAGCCCTTATAAAGGTGTTACCTTCATGAAACTGATGGCATGGAATAGATGAAGGATTAATATCAGGCTTCAGAACCAATGCTCAGGTATCTGCATGGAAAGGACAGAGACACTTTCTAACCGCTGATGAACATATGTATACTTGACTCAGGCAGGGAAAACATTTTAGCAAAACCTCTTGAGGGATCGTCTTTGGCCCTTGAAACAGGTCAATAACGAAAACAACAATGGCCATAAGAAGGACAATGAAAAATGGGACAGCAAAAGCAAAAGTGCATACTGAATTTCTGTAAACATTTAGCACAGGGATGAGGCCATCCGTAAAGTGAAATTGTACCTGAGTCTTCTCCTCTGATTCTTGTCTCCCAGTGAGATACAGGAGCACTGCCAATTTTGTCATGATCCTGATACGAGTACACCGCATGGACATGGTAATTCGACTTAGACTGAGAAAACAAGTGGTGAACAGTACTTAGCATAATTCTAAGTTCCCCTAATGATCAGGCAAAGGCGATGATGTCTGTGGTGCAGGAACAAATGTTACTGGATACATGAATTATAAAATAAAACAGAGATACGTATTCCTCTCTCTCTCTCTCTCTCTCTCTCTCTCTCTCTCTCTCTCTCTCTCTGTATGTATGTAGGTGTGTGTGTGTGTAAACGAGAACAAGAAAAAATATTTCATTACAACTCAGTTACACAACAGATGTTATGCTGCTGCGATGGCATTAACTTCTTCCTTTTGAAATAACACTTGTACTTTTGAATCGTGTAATCATCAATAAAAATGGCAATATCAAAAACAGAGAATGAAGCGGCCCCCTTAAGAGTATCGATGACAAGTTTGTGTCAGCATTGCGGGTTGTGTGTAGCTACCACGATTTGTGTACCCTGCTGCATGATTATTTTCTTTTTTGTTAACGTTTTGCTGTTTAAAGAGATACAGTATTACGTACACTGCTGCTGTAAATATTCATCACCATCATCATCACCAGTAAAAAAAAAAAAGAAAGAAAATGAGATGGAATTGTAGCCAATGTGTGGCAAATATCAAGTGTTAATTGTAGATTCTAAATACAGTAATACTATGTCAGGTGCTTGGAACCAATTTCAAATTCTGTCGTTAACTAATTCTATCGTAGACTCAAGAATCAAGGTGGAAATTCTGTGCTGGAATCTGTTGATATATGCAAATGTAATACAGTGCAAAAGTTGGTGGTAGAACTGTAATGAGCAGTTTCATGCGAGGCGTTACTATATTCCAGAAAATTTACGGGAAGATGACCGGCCTACACATCGACTAACATGCATAACATCGTAAAATTTGCAGTTCACTCTTGGGTATTCTAACCAATGAGCCCGGCACCTCACTTTCACCCCAGTATGGTTTTCTCTCTCTCTCTCTCTCTCTCTCTCTCTCTCTCTCTCTCTCTCTCTCTCTCTCTCTCTCTCTCTCTCTCTCTCGTTTTTTAATCTGACTTTAATTCTGTGAATGCTGATGCATGTC
Source organism: Coenobita brevimanus (assembly GCF_032717465.1). NCBI lineage: Eukaryota > Metazoa > Arthropoda > Malacostraca > Decapoda > Coenobitidae > Coenobita > Coenobita brevimanus. The sequence goes on along the minus strand of NC_137050.1, from coordinate 9,852,958 downwards.
TTCTAAGCGAGCCCTGACGCCATGCCATGCATGGGGTCAAAAAAGCCCCCTTTCCCCTCCATCCACACCTCAACTCACACCCACATTCCCACCCTGACCTCTTTCACCACTCATACCCCCACTCCCACTCCTACTCATATACCTACCCCTACCCCTACCTCCTACACCAGAAGCAGGCCAAGGTCGCATTCCCACCAAAATGGACAAGTTTTTTGGCTGAGGATAACACGATAACACGAGAGGATAGCAGGCGAGGAGAGATTTCTTTATTTTTTCACATCCTTAGTCCCTTCAATCTTGTAATTTTCTGTGTCTGCCTCGTGCACCCACTGCATTTATTAAATACGTGATAGTTTCCCCTAAATTCTAATTTTATACTTGATTTTGTTGGTCACTTTGCTAATTATCTGTTTGCAGTTGCTTTGGATTCGGTATATGAGGGATGCTGTACATCAGCTCCGTCTATTCGATGTCACCCATATATATTTCAATCTCCACCAGGAGATTTTATTCAGTGTCGAAGAGAGCCGTCGTAATGAAAATTAGTTAGACATATACGTCAGAAAACCCCCTCAGCCTGACGTCATGTATATTTCATTCTTGCAACTACCGATCGATGTTCTTCAGCGTAGGAGAGCGCCCTAGCAGAGGAAGAGGTTAATGTAGGATATATTTAAGTCCTCCGTTTGGAAAAGTATCTTCCGAACCTAAGATGAACGACTACTGTTACCTAAAACAAAATAAAAGGCGTGACCGTATTGGAGGGGTTAAGAACTATCATCAACTTGCTATAATCGTATGCCATGCCCATTTAGCAAAGAGAAATGTACTTATTCGTGATTACTTGAACAAAGACACTGGGGCTGCAGGAGAATTGCATGAAGCTGAGATAGTGCCAACATCAACGTAGGGGCGTGACACTGGAATGGTATAAATTGCAATATTCAGTGACTAAAGCAGTAGAAATGGGGTTCGTTAAGAAATCCATATGGTAGACAAGAAAAGGTTTGAAGGGATTATATAGAGATGTAGTGAAAAGAAGTCTACGGTTCAAAGAGTAGAGAAGAGTGTGTTGAGATATATCCCATTGGAGCCCAGTGTCCTCAGTATTGGACAGAACTGGAAATTTTCAAATCTTAATACTGTAGAGTAGGAAACCCCCGCGTAGGGACCTATGAGCTTCGCGACCATGAGCCGATAGGCGGAGGGCGGTACGCTTAGTACCTTCCCAGTGCAGTGCATCGCCCAGCAACCCAGTGTCACGCCCCTACGTTGATGTTGGCACTATCTCAGCTTCATGCACTTCTCCTGCAGCCCCAGTGTCTTTGTTCAAGTAATCACGAATAAGTACATTTCTCTTTGCTAAATGGGCATGGCATACGATTATAGCAAGTTGATGATAGTTCTTAACCCCTCCAATACGGTCACGTCTTTTATTTTGTTTTAGGTAACTGTAGTCGTTCATCTTAGGTTCGGAAGAGACTTTTCCAAACGGAGGACTTAAATATATCCTACATTAACCTCTTCCTCTGCTAGGGCGCTCTCCTACGCTGAAGAACATCGATCGGTAGTTGCAAGAATGAAATATACATGACGTCAGGCTGAAGGGGTTTTCTGACGTATATGTCTAACTTATTTTCATTACGACGGCTTTCCTCTACACTGAATAAAATCTCCTGGTGGAGATTGAAATATATATGGGTGACATCGAATAGACGGAGCTGATGTACAGCATCCCTCATATACCGAATCCAAAGCAACTGCAAACAGATAATTAGCAAAGTGACCAACAAAATCAAGTATAAAATTAGAATTTAGGGGAAACTATCACGTATTTAATAAATGCAATGGGTGCACGAGGCAGACACAGAAAATTACAAGATTGAAGGGACTAAGGATGTGAAAAAATAAAGAAATTTCTCCTCGCCTGCTATCCTCTCGTGTGCCTAAATGGCTCACTTGGTAAGCTGCTGTACTCACGCAGTTGCAAGCGCTGCTTCGAATCCCCGCAATATTTGGGGGAGGCGGTGGCTCAGTCGGTAGAGAGGTAGCCTGCAGTCCTGACGGACCCAGGTTCGAATCCCGGCTGGGGCAGGGAACAGTTTAAGGATTTGAATTTCATTAAAATCAGGCTTTACTGATCTACCAGAAGACCCGCCGACATGTCGTAAAAATACCCCCGCTAATACCAATACACCAGTCCTGTATGAGACAGCCCTAGCATGTATTCAATATGGACGGTGGGTGTTAGCGCCGAAGTGGTGACATGTAGAGGTGTATGGTATGAAGGAGGACTGCTGGGCCTTGATAGCAGGCTGTGAAGCCTATGCCCAGATTCGGACACATAAAAAAAAAATATATATATATATATAGTCACGCTGAAAGATGGATATGAACTGAGGCCTGTGAGAAGGTGAGTTTGAGGGAAGGAGGCTGAGTAGACAGAAATGTGGACGGATATGGTGTGAATATATGAACAGTGACGTAGGAATGTTGAGAAAGCAAAAGTACTGACAAATGATCGAAGGTGAAGGATGAAGTATATGTGACGATGCACATGACAATGTTGCAATGCATTTTTACTTTGGCAGTCATATGAATGATCTCTAACTCACAACGTTATGAAGTGATATATTGTGAGTGGATCGTTCAGGTTGGGAGGCGGAGTTAAGAAATCCGAAGTTTTAAATGAAGAGAGAATGGTTATGTGACCCAAATAACTTTGTATATTTTTTATGCAACGAAGACGGAACAAAAGGCTAGAGGTCAGAAAAAAAAAAAAAAAAAAAAAAAAAAAAAAAAAAAGCCAAATTTAATATCAGTTTATTCTGAGATGTCACGTATGTGGTTTTCTGTTTATGTTTATGCATTCCTCCCACCCTGTGTACTAGTGAGGAACAGGTTTGGGATGATGGACGAAGCATAGAATAACATGTTAATGACAGACACTTTCGTAACAGTTACAATATCTGCTGACGGGAAATATGGCTAGCAAATTAATTCAGCTTAAAAATAAAACTAGGCAGCTGTGGTAAGAAACTGACGAATATGTAACACGACTGTCAGGCACTAATTTCCTTATCTCTGGCTGGCTATACATATACACACACACCCACACCCACACCCTCCCACCCACCCACACCCACCCACCCACACACACACACACACACACACACACACACACACACATATATATATATATATATATATATATATATATATATATATATATATATATATATATATATATATACTTGCCAGACGCTTTAATCTGGTAAGGGGTGGCCACAAACAAATCGCCTCCATGTCACCCAGTCCCCCGTCATTTCACTGCCCTGCTCCAAGCTCACATCCCCCTCTCTCACATACCTCTCCACTTCATCACTTCATCTAATCCTTGGCCTCCCCCCCCCTGCCCCCCTCCACTTCATTCACGTATGCTCTCCTCGTTAGGCTCTCGCTCTCCATCCCCTCCACATGGCCACACAAACATATTATATATATATATATATATATATATATATATATATATATATATATATATATATATATATTGTCAGTAAAGTATTGATTTTGCTATGGTCTCTGGGTAGCTGATATACGCTTAGTACGTTTGTCAAAGAGGAAAGTTCTCTCGTTTTGTAACACTTCAGGCGAGTGCTTGTGACTGATATGTGGGGTTTGGCTGCATCATCTCTGGGTCATCCGTCTGAGGCATCACAGTCGCTGTCATGTGTCGCCGCCACTCTCAATACGTCGTAACTTTGGCTCGTGCCTGTGGATGCATTGTAGCCGCGGGAGAGTGTGGTTTAGAATGAGTCGTAACTTGTGGGACTTTATTACACTTTCGTTCTTACGGGACAGTCGCACATACAGCTAGCGTTATATATGGTGCGGCTACATTATAATCTTGATATATCTGAGGTACGTTATAGGTCTTCTTTGTAGTGAAAGTAAAGTTTCTCCTTGAAGTGATGTGGGTGTGGGGGGAGGAGGGAGAGTGTTGGGGTCTGTATCAAGCCGTGCCACTACCAGACAACAGCTAGTGGTTTACGGTGGTTTGGTGTTTATTACCTAATGATAATAGTAACCTATCGCTCCACAAGCGTCAAGTGAAAGGACCCAGTGCATTTCCCATCATCAAACTTATTCTCGTTCTTTTCCTCGATTAAGTTTGAACTCTTTAAACCCTTCCTTGGGCTAAAGAGTTTGGTACAATTATTCTGTTAATGTAACTTTCAATCGTCTTCATTATCATTACTGAGGGATGTTAACCGGCTGCTGCTATACAGTATACATACAGTGGGCTACATACAGTACATTAATATATAAATACATACTGGACATGATGCACTACATACATACACACATACATATATATCCTATCCTTATCCTCAGATCCCAACGTTATCTATACGTGCCGCCCTCCATTCCCGACCTCAACTAGTGCTATTACCTTTTATCCCCCATCCCTCCCATGAAGTCCATCTTTGATTCGGGACTTTAAGCCAAAAACAGAATGAACAATAGCTTCTCTGTCCTCGGTCTGGAAATTAATGTGTCAGAATCACGTATAAGGATCCATTGGCAATATTTCCCTCAACCAATGCTCTATATTGATTTTTTAAAATCAAATTTCAGATATACTATGGGTATCAGTTGGGAAGGTGTGAACGATGTCTGAATGAATGTATGGAAAATTTCATTGGGTAGGACTACTTTGAGGACAGTTCTTCCCGTATTATAATGACGCTTTCCTGTTTCTAGATCCTGCCCACCTCCTTTATAAGAGTAGCAAGTTTCCTACAGTTCGCTGGGTTCACGTTCAGATGAGCCTGGTGCCACAAAAACTACAGCAACAACACAGTAGCGGAAAACAAAGTTAAAGTAGCGATGAATGTTACCAGTAGCAAACTTATTCATTACTACAACACATACTAAGTCAACTGGGTTCTTTGAAAATGTCAAACCCTGAAACTATAAAATGCCCCGTAATGATGTCTGTCGGCCAGATACATACACCAGGTTATGATGGGGGGGGGGGGAGGTTCCAAATTTCAGACAGTAATTCTGGGGGACCATGGTTAGAGTAAAGCCTGTTTATCTTCTCTGCCCCGCTTCTGAATGCACTCTCAAGGGGCATGCAGGGTAAACACACGGAATGCCTTCAGCTGTCTTATGAATGGTTGTTAGAAACTGGGGTCTCACATGCACCTTGGCTCCCTCATTTTTAAACCTCTTTGTTGGCAGGGTTTCTAGTAATCTTTAAAAAATCGTCCGGTAATATCAAGAATCATATAAGAAATGTTGTGGTACTGAAGGAGTTAATATTAAGCTCTTAAACTGAGTAAGACAGACGGTGGTCAGAAAATAAACTGTCTTCAGAGTGCTGGGAAAATAGAAATTGTTTTAAACCCTTTAACTTACAATGGTCTCACTTCGGATAATTAAAATCGTCTGGCGAAAGCATGAACAGATAAAGAAAAAATAATACAGCCATTTGCTTAAGACAGAAAAGAGTATCAATATGGGAATGGATATCAGGAAGACAGAGTACAGTACAGTGCAACGGGACCTGTGACTCACTCTATGTACTACCGTGTTTCAGAGAGTAACTCATCAAAACACGTGCCGTCCTCTTCTTTACGACCCCGCCATTGTTGAGAGTAGGGGTGTGTGTGGGCGAGGGGAGGGTGAATAAATGGATCTACTAATTACCGAGCTTTCACCTTCACTTGGTCACTTTCAATGTGTGTGTGTGTGTGTGTGTGTGTGTGTGTGAGAGAGAGAGAGTGAGAGAGAGAGAGAGAGAGAGAGAGATCGTGTAAGAACTCCTAAACAATACATAACCTAAATAAGAGAAAAAGAGAAAGAGGTAGTATGTCCATTAGCAATAATTTCACGATTCAGTTCAAATTCCCTTCACTTAGCCTACTCACAGCTCATTAATTCCACCATATCTTACGAGCAATACTTCAGCAAGGGGTAACTAGCACATTTATGCTGTCACAGTCCTTGCAGGGGGGTGGGTGACGAAGGTAAGGGTGAAAATAACACAGGCATGATTACAGAACCCAGCGTGATGCGTGGTGAGGTGACGTGACTTCGTGGGTGGAAGGTGGGGTTGTATTGTGCAAGCGTGAATCTTTTGTTATTACGTCGATTTGCATTTATGTAATTTTGTCTTGTTTTTATGTGTAACTCGCCTTTATTTTCTTATTTTGGGGGTAAGGTGGAGTTGTATCATGCAAGTGTGAGTCTACTTATTACATCCATCTGTACTTTGAAAGTGTGTTGTGTCTTTATATGTAAATGTCCTCATTTTGTATTTTGCCGCTATAATTTTGTACTGAACTGTCTACATTTTGTAACTTTACTGTGTTTTCGTATGTTACTGTCTTCACACACAAACATTCGCGAGACTGACTTAACACCTTCAGCACAAAGATTTTATATACACTATTTTGCTTCAAGTTTTTTAAGTGCTACTAATCTTTATCCCCAGACAGTTTTCTTCATCTATGGATATTTTTTTGTCTCTATTAACCCGTACACAGCTATGGGGCTTTCCCAAACGGAATCATACGGAATGAGTTAATACGAAGATGTTTTTGTTTGGACGATGTAAACCTATGGGATCGAGCTAAGGATGTTTGAGTCTTGAGGTATGACGTAATTGACTTATGCTCTAGTCCACCGAGCACTTTGTTGATAGTTTTGTTTTTAACTTCCTTCCCTAATTCTGGATATTACACATCCCATTTAGGCTATTACAGGAAAACTGGATGATAATGATGATGATGATGATGATGATGACGATGATGATGATGATGATGATGATGAAGATGATGACGATGATGATAATGATGATGATGACGATGATGATAATGATGATAACTGTCTTAACCGATGTACATTATCTCTTCCTATCTTGACTGTTTCTGCTAATAAGACCCTTGAGTAATGTCCTCAAAGTGTTCAGGTAAACTCTTCCACTCTGTTTATTATAAAATCTTATAGACATTTCATAATATATATTATTTTTGCACACTCTCACTATGGTTACGCAATACTCAGAAATTCATTTTGGATAATGATAAATTCTTGCTTTATTTCCTTTTGATTATGATATACTGAGCACTTTCTTATGTGGCTGCAATGGACTTACAACGTAGGCTGGGACTGTGAAATAATTGTGCGTCCTTATGTGTAAGATTTGTAGCAATATTAATGTTTTGTATGCTTCGACATTGATACATACGTGGGGAATAACTCACGGTGGTCTAGTTACGTGAGGGCGTCGTACAAGTGCAGTAAATGACGGGTGGTGTGGCAGTGTGCGATGGTATAGCAGTATGGTGTGGCAGTATCTGCAATTGTAGCAATGTGTCATGCGGTAATGTATGGAGGTGCAGCAGTGTGTGATGCAGTGATGCGGTAGTGTATGGAGGTGCATCAGTGTGTGATGTGAATGTTTGCGGAGGAGCAGTAGTGTGTGTGGGGCGTGGAAGTGTGATGTGTGGCAGTGTGTGGAGGTGCAGCAGTGAGAAGTGTTGCAGTGTGTGGCGTGGCAGTGTATGATGTGGCACACTGAAATGTGACAGCATGTTGTGTATAAAGGTTCAGCAAAGTGTGGTGTAGCAGTGTAAGCTGTGCTGTTTGTGGTTTGGCAATGTAAGGTGTAGCAGTGTGTTGAGTGAGAGTGAGGTGCAACTGTGTGAAGTGCGGTCGCTAGGTGTGACATTGTGAAATGCGGTACTTTGAAGTGTGACAGTGTTTGGTGTGGTAAATTAAGGTGTGTAAGTGTGAGGTGCTTGTGAAATGTTTGTGAAGTGTAGTTATGTGAGATGCTTGAAGTGCGGTAATGTGAGATGTGGCAGTGCACGTTGTTTCAAAGGAGGTGTAGAGTGTCTCAAACGCACAGTAAGATCTCTAATGCCCTAAAACATCACCCCGTCTGTCCCCAAACTGCCACAGAACAATCATTCACCGCCTCTAAAATGAATCCTCGTAACTTCAGGCCTGTACTTGGATATGATCTCGTATATTCGTGCTCGTGGGGGCGCACCTGGGTGTGTGTCGTGCCTGAAGCGTGCGTGCGGACCTCACCTTAATTCACCTCGTTGTGGGCCTTGCAAGCACGCACTCACCTCCCTCATTGCCTTGTTGGAGGGAAGGTGGTAGGAGAATAAAGGAGAGGCGAAAGAATGACCTAGAGGGGAGGGAGGGTGAGACTGAAAGTGTCTTGGGTAGCTGAGTGGGGGTGTGAGGGAAAACGTGAGGTGCTGACCCGTCATTATGATGATGACTTTTATATTTTATTCTTACTATACCGTGAAATGCTAATATTAAACTCACGAGAGACCCCTCACTGAACCTTCAAACTGCGATGGCAACTTCCACATACATTTTATTTGTCCGCAGTTACACAATTTTTCCCAGTTAAAAAAGAATCCTAAAAGGCATTTGCCTTAGGAGAAAGGGTATGTGTGAAGGTATACAGATGTGTATGGAGGGTAGCTTGGTAGTTTGTATGAAAAGGAACACGAAAGGCCAGTAACCTTTTGAGCCCATGCAGGTATGTCCGTTCTCACTTAATTTTTGGTATTCGCCGGTGATTTGATTAAGTCAAGGATAAGCGTTCGCTAGACGGGCCAGATATAGTACTAATATAACCATTCAATTCGAGAGACCTTTCACAAGCTAAATAAAATAGTCTGGTGGCAGAAAAATAAACTAACAATGATGTCAGCCATATTCAAGGAGGTAAATGTAGGTTCGTGGGCACCACTTCATCACCATAGAAGTGACCCGTCGCCACCGACATCTGGCACACTGGTATTTTGGAGTGTGTAAACGTTCTCTGGTTAGCTTTTTCTTTTCTTTTTTTACGTGCGAACGTCTCTGGTTAGGGAAGTTTTTCGGAATGTGTAAACGTTTTCTAGTTAGGGATGCTTTTTTGAATAAGTAAACGCGTTCTTTGATGTCATGGCAATACCTGTAAGTGTCGGCCATATTCTAAACCCCTTTCATCCGATGTTTTTTATTCGAACTAGTTTCATATAATATTATCCACCTTAGGAAAGACCTCTTGTATCGAAGGGGTACATGAAGGTTATTTTTTACCGCCAGTTCGCAGTGGTCTCCCAAGCAGAATAAAATCTTCGGGAGTCACCAGGAATAAATTGCTTTACAATTGACGTCATCGCAGTGGAGTGGTTAAAACCGAGAGGATGGAGGTGTATGAAAGCACCACATTACGGAAGAGTTGTGGGTATACGATGTGGTTAGCCTGCATGCCGCGTTTCATGATGCAGTCAACAGCGAGGAAGAGATGGTACACACGCATTACCCTCATTACGGATTTCACACATGACTCCATCTTTAAGGGTTTGTTCACACTTTCGACATCTGTTTTGACCCCTTCAGCCAGAGGACGACTTTTTTTTCTTTAATGCTTAATATCTCTGAGCCATTTTATTCCATCTTTGGAGAGATTTTGCGACATGGATGACTTCCGAGTTTTCACTAACCTCTCCATTACTAAGGTACTTTTCCTATGCTGAAAAAAAATGTATGTATGTAAATAAGTAAATAATTAAATAAATGAATGGCTAAATAAGATAAAAGACGTCATCATAGAGAAGAAACCAAAAAAATGGCCGTGAGTGTTTGTGATTCGTTGTAATAAAAGTGAGCCACGAAGGTTTGGACTAACCTACAGTTTTTGACGATAATTTCTGAAGTATGTCATGAGGATAGAACGCGCCTGACCTCTCTATATCGTTACTAACTACAGCACATTCTCTTGTGGGATGCAGACTGATTGTAGCTAGCAATTATAGGTGTTCCATTTTAGACCGTCAAAAATTATGGGTTTGATTACATCACCCCACACTCATTCTGATATATAGCCGCGTGCGTCTTAGAGAGAACTTCACGAAGTGTATGCATGTGATAGCTCATGTAAGGACGCACTGCCTACCCACACTTAAATACGGCCTCGATAGCGCATAGTGGTAACGAAGACTTTAATCTGCTGTGTGTTCCTGTAACTTCTCCACTACGAGGTCAAACCTAAACTGAATAAAACTGTCTTGTGATACCCTGAATAAAGTGAAGACATCACCGTACTAAAAAATATAAATAGTTATTACAGTTCAGTATAACCGTCCCACAGTAAAAGAAGTGATCTGGAGACTTTTGTAACGGGATCCTCAGACAACAAACATTTTCGCAATGTTGATAACTTTTAGTGGTAGGTGGTGGCGACCATCATCCACTCACTTGATGTAGTGCTGCCTACTTCTTCCTCAGCCTTTATCATTCTTTTTCTGTGCCTGCCCTCCTCTCTTCCTGTTTCTCCCATCTTTCCTGTCACTTCGTATTGCTTTTCTTTCCTTTACAGGTGGCTTTACATTGAGTGACAACTGACAAGTCTAATGGTTTACTGTAAGCCAAGAAACCATTTACAACGCTGGGTGGTAACCATATAACCAAACAAATACGTGCTCCCTACGTGTCATCAAGTGGGTTGGTGGAGGGTTAGTGCCCCTTCCTGTAAAACAAATAACTCAGAGTCAAATGGCCACCCCTAACGGGATTATGGCATCAGGCAATAGATAGATAGATAGATGATAACTTTTGTTACTTCGAAAATGTTTGCCTGTCGGTCTGCCTGTTTTTTCGCCTGTCTATCTGCCTGTCTTACACTGTTTGTGTACACTAAGTGTCTGTGTCTGTGTCAGCAATGCCTGGCGCGGCATTCACTCAGGAATGACCTGGACGGAAATATCTCCATTTTTTATACCTGCATTCGCCAGTCCAATTGTAGAAAAGGTGAAGGTCAAGCGTTCATCACGCTATTTTAACACCTACAATTCGTAAGCTGAATAATATCGTCCAACAGCAGCCGCATTAAAATAAAGCAAGACTTTTTTTTTTTTTTTTTTTTTTTTAAACTATCTGAAAGAAATCTTCAGCCTGTTCAATGTAGCCTACCTGGTAACACTGCATGCGTGCCCCCAATATATATTGTGGGTTTGTCTTCACTTAACGGAACTGAATCACTCCCACAACTTGAATGCCAAGTCGTGGTTTCATGATATTCAACGAGCATTTGTGTTGGAATGGGTGTCCTTGGCTACTAGTCAAACTGCCTCTACAGTCTGACTAAATCTGTCCATTACCTACGGGTGTTAAGGATCTTCAGGTCTGAACAAAATATGCACTGCAGCTGATAATAAGACAGCTGAGTAGAGACATCACAAAATGAGAAATTACTATAATGAAATGACTCTACGCCAACTGATATATTTAGCTGCCTTACTATATTACTCAGCTAAAGATGGACACTGTGGCCCAAACAATTAAAGCATGTGCCTAACTGATATCAGGCAAGTTTCCTAATTAGGAAGGCAGGGCTGCCAATATAATACAGGTGTAGGCTATACAATTACTCCTCAGAAGGTTTCGTTCTTTGTGTCACATTTTATCAATGAGGAATGGGGCCGATACTTTTGGGAGGCTGTACATGCAGATACAAATATACTAGCTACTTTACAAACGTTAGAGATTTTCTATTATATTGCCTTAAACAAATACATATATAGTATATTTTCAAGTGAAAAAGCACGTATTCTCCTCACTTGCTGTCCAAGCTGTCCTTCATTATTACTTTTTATTTTTTTCCTACGGCCGCACAGCACAGAAGCAAATAATTGATGAAATTTACTGTGTGTCATGCCACATCTGCGGAGACTCCTTTCTCCAGGAAAGTAACGGAAAG